>NC_079373.1:24161375-24481375 GCF_021018895.1 Seriola aureovittata
TGAAGGAGCTCATCTCGACACTAAAGGATGTGAAAGGGGCCCAGAAGGTCAGTGGGGGAAAATGTTGCAGGTATAGGCACAGATATTTATCAAATGATCTGTTCTGCAGCTTTGATTGACAGATAAAAACATTACAATGGTTGAATAACACACTGTTGGTCTTGTGATAACACTTGTTTTGCGGGACATCTTGCCCACAACTCATAACATTCAAACAGGTAACGGAGTGGCACAAGAAGATGGAAGAAGCTCGTCTGCAGGAGCTGAGGAAAGGGAGGGAAGTGGTGGTCCAGAATGAGGAGATCAGGTTCCTGAAGAACCTTGTGCAGGAGCAGGAGCGAACCATCCGCTCGCTGGAGGAGGATATTGTGCAGCAAAATACGGTGAGAGAAAAACTCAGCTGTAACTTGTTAAGGAGCTTTTCAGTACAGAAGTTTGTCAGGAAGAATTCAAAGTCCACGTCCATGTTCTTGTCTTTATCGTGTCAAGCATCAAGAAGAACACCAGCTTGCGTGGGATCAGCGAGAGGTAGAGCTGGAGCGCCAACTGGACCAGTATGAGAAGCACCAGAGTGAAATTCTGAGCAGTGCGGCGAAGGTAAACTGTTGTTTACAGCCGTTGACGGTGAAGTAGCTCGAGCGCAACAGGAATAATAACATGATTATTTAGAAACAGACTGGTTTTCCAGCTCTTTCTCAGCTTTTAAATTCAGAGTTAAATGTACAAAAAAGTTACGTTTTACATGTTGCTAATGGAAATATTTTTGGTTGTTTTCAGTTTGAGGAAGGCTCAGGCTCCCTACCAGACCCAAGTCTACCTCTCGCTCATCAGTTAGAGTTTGCTCTGGGTAAAATCAGGGAGCATGTCCGCACCATCCTGGACACACAGGCCACCTGCAAAAGTTTGGATGAGGTATAGTATTCTGCCCATGTTCATATGTATTCCTTTTAAATCAAACACATACTACATTGTTTGAATTCTCCTCCACATGCAGAAGCTGAAAGAGAAAGAAGCAGCTCTGTGGAAGGCCGAGCAAAACATTGTGTCCAGGGACAAAGTGATCAATGAGCTGCGTCTTCGGCTCCCAGCTGCTGCCAATAGAGAGCGCCTGCTAGCTGACCTCGCCAAGCATGAAGAGGGCCAGTCAGACAGTCAGCCTGCGCTCAAGGTCGCCCACCAGACCATCAAGGATCTCCAGGGTCGACTTGATAAAAAAGAAGACGTGCTAAAGAAATACCAGAAGCAGTTGGTTCAAGCCAGACAGGTAATACAAGGAGAAATACTGGAAATGATTCTTCATGAATAAACAACCCTCTCATGTGATTCCTGTGTGATGTTTAAAAGGCATTAGCTTATCTGTGAGTTACACCGTATTGGTTATTAGTTGCAGGAGTTACTGGAGTTCTATGTTATATTAAATATTAATATTAAGTGTTATTTTTTGCCTCAACAAATGTGTACCATTTTAAGTCTTGTACAATTATTTATATGAATATATGTGAGAAGCTCAGAGGGAGAATATCTCGAACTCAGTGACATCTGAAATGTGACGAGCCTCCAAGTAGACACTGCTTTTTTCGAAGGGGAGGCACTAGTTTAATCTTTAACAATGCATTGTCTTTTATAAAGTTAGTATTTGTTAGATATAGAAAATGTTAATCTATAAGGTAACTAGTAACTATAGCTGTACAATAAATGTAGTGGGGTTAAAAGTACCACATTTCCTTTTAACTTGTGGTAGAGTAGATGTTTAAAGTAACAAAATTCTAAATGTCAAGTAAAATACGAGTCACTTTAAACTATACTTAAGCACAACGCTTGAGTAAAAGAAGAACTTAAACGTTTTTATATGTGTCTGTATTTCATTTTAATGACACTGTGTTGATCCCAGGACCAAGAGGAGATGATAAAGAGGCATCAGGAGGAGCTACGAATGCTGCATCAGAAGCTGGACCTGCACACGGACACCTCCCTGGACCGATTCAAACAGACAGCAATGGTATGCCAGATCCGTGTCTCTTTATGAGCTGTGTTTTTCTTCCTGCTTAAACAGCTTTGACGGTTTGGCTTAACTCCATGCTGCATACCATGATAGTTACACTCACGCATGTATAGTGCATGTAAAACATAAGCCCTCTTTGGCCTCTGCACACAGCTGGATTGTTTAGAACAGATGTGTGTCTTTCAGATGCACAAGATGAACATCTGAAAAACACAACTAACACACATCCTGTAACACTCCCTAAGTCTAGTTCATGACTTCAGATTCATATAGGATGTTTCCTTTGAACACAAGTAAGTCCCATGTTTATTTCTGAGGATACTGTCACTCTTAGTCAACCAGTGTTTCAGGGGAAAATATCCCATCTTCACATTCACATCATTTAAAAGATGTTACTGGTCTTTGAGCACTATATGCTTTGTTTGAAGCAGCATCAACTGTTTTGTTCAACACTCTCTCCTTTCTTTGTCCAGGAACTGATGAAGAAGCCGACTATCAGGGTGCCAACCTCCAAGCATCTGGAGCGCCTGGCTGAGCTGGAGCAGTTGGTGGCTGAGCAGGACTTCTCACTCTCCTCTGCCACAGAGAAGCTGAAGCTGACCACGGCTGAGCTGGAGCGACACAGGAGCGCCATGGAAACACAGGCTAAGAAACACGCCGACGAGATGTCAAAGTGATTAACCCTGAGGCTTTTTCTGAGTCTGACCGGGGGGTCAACCGTGAAGATTATATTAAAGCAGAATCTTTATCCTAATTCTTTATGTTGCCTTTATCTTAGCTGTTCAAGAGAGGACAGGATGGTAAAATTGATATTCCACTCGGTGTAAAGACCATATAGCTTCAACAATGAAACAGAACAAATTGATAATGTCAGGCAATGTGGAATAAGATGACTTTAACAACCTTAAAGCTACTTAAGGGGACGCTTGAGGAAACTGGATGTTGGGGGTTAAAAGTTAACAAGATTTCAGTTGTGCAATGGGACATCAGCGTTTCAGCTTTATTAGAACACACCCAATGACATGAACAAGTCAAGTTTTATATTTATAACATCAAATCATAACAGAATCTCTCATTTTGTATATAGAGCAGATCTACACAGTACCCTTTATAATATAATTTACAGAAACTATAATTCTTCCTATTATTATTATTAATGAGACTAATGATAATATAATAATTGCAGCAGTGGGTGTTGAGCAGGATCATGGGGCAGTAGGTGGTCTGCAGTCACAGATACACGCTCTACAGCTCCAGAGGCAGAGGTACCTGCAGAGAGCAACAGGAGGAGAGACACGAGAACACAGAGAAGAAGCCTAGTAACATGTATTAATGGGATATGATACAGATGGAGAGGGAGAGGAGGAAGAGAGAGGAGCTTGATGCTCAGGCCTATAGCAGCATAACTGGGAGATCGTTCATAGTTAACATGTACAGACTGATATCGATCTGGTAAATGGGACTTAAACCAGCTTAGTGCGGTTCCTTTAATGCCAATTAAATGTTCCAGTCTCTGTAATAGGATGTGATGGTCAGTGGCGGCAAATACAGCGTTGAGATCTAATAAGACATAAGTACAGAGACAAGTACTTTGTCCAATTGCTGTCTCTGTGCTATGGTGCTCTTTAAATCCTGACTGAAAGTCAGGAAATATGGTTCTATAGAAAGTCAAGAATACTATTCATCACCACCACAAGTTGTGTTGAATTACATTAGGTTTATATACTTAATGAATTGGCAGCTCGGTTTATAACAGCAGTTTCACCTACTATCACAGCACAGAGATTAGGCGTCTTTCTGGAGCTCACTGCTTATTGGCCACAATTTATTTATTCAAAAAAAAGTAAACATTTAGTCATTCACTTAGGTCAGGATGTTTTGTAGCCAACTAGGTTGTATCTCCTTGTCTGGCAGAAAAATCACCCTACTTATGTCAAAACAGATAACAAGGCCAAATCGCCCTGTGAGGCAGAATTATCACTGTGTGTCACAAAACCTGCCAAACATGTAGAATAAACCTTCATGCAAGAAAATACCTCCCTGTCTGGTGGAGATATTGTCTTACATGTGATAAAAATGACTTACCAGCCTGGCTTTGACACAAATGGGAGTTAAAATTGCCTAGATTTTCGTATTTACTACAGCATAAATATTACCCCACTCAGGTTCAATACCGGCCTGTCTGTGTGAAACTGAGCCCTGAACTAGACATTAGTTATTACAGCGGGAGGTTGGGAAGTTGATGAAATAAAAGCTCTTGTTCTGTTGAAGGTTGAATGTACAGAAGTGTAAACACAATATTATGTGTGCATGAAAGTATCTTTAGGCAGGAACATTGTTTTTCTGTGCAGTTTTAGGCTTGTGATGAATTTTTCTGTTTGCAGCCTAACCTTTAGATTAAGTGTGTTCCTTTGTGTGTGTGTGATCGTCATTGATTACACACATGACTGTATCCTCTGCATGTCACATTAGCAACAGATCACAAGAACAAGATCAAACATTGATCACATTTTAAACTGCATCCCCACTATATAGACTCAGCAGTAATGACATGGAGAAAGATGGAATAATAATCCCCTACACCCATGTCAGATAAAAATTGAAACAAGTGTTAAAAGTATTTAAAGTTATGTTTTTAATACTAGTTAAGAAAATATGAATATGTATGTATAAAACAAACTAACAGAAGGGATTTGTTGCAGGCTGGAGGAGCGTCATGTTGCCCAGGTGAAGGCTCTGACCGCTGAGACTGAGGATCATAGGAACCAGATGGCCCAGGTGGAGAAGGAGATGAACTACCTGCGAACTGAGCTGGATGCCCAGAAGGCGGCCAACATCCGCTCCCCCAGCAACACCATGAAAAACCTGGTGGAACGACTCAAAGCGCAACTTACCCAGAAAGAGAAACAGCTCAAGGTTGTTCTTTAATCATTTAAGTTTAATTGTTCTTGTACTTTTTTAGCAGGATAAAGCAGTGGGTCCTGTTGCCTTGTGAAAGTACCTAGATTCATTTCTGTGGGAATGAAGACATGCTGTCTGTTTTCGGCACCTTTCCCCTGAGTGCTTCTGTTTCATCCCTTTCCAGAGATGTTTGTGGCAGGTGGACTTTAATAAAAGCTCCCAAAGTGTTTAATGAAAGTGTTTAATATGGTACACAATTTTTTTTTTATTTGCAAAAACTACAGCCAGAAAAAAATGTTTCTGAAGTTTATATATATTTAATGAGAGTGACAGAGAGAAGTAGAAAGCCACAATGATGCATTAACCGAGGTCTCACCACTGCACTCATCATATTAATCATGACTGACACCTCTTTGTTCCCTGTTTCCCCAGGCTCTCAGTAAGGCTCTGCTGGAGCTGCGGGCAGAGATGACATCAGCCGCAGAGCAGCAAGTCATAGCCAGCGCTGCACAGAAAGAAGAGAGTCTCAATGTGCAGATGCTGATTGACAGGCACACCAAAGACCTGAAGGTGAGATCCCCATCTCACAGGATCATTCTTGTAGTTTATGTTTCAGTACTGACATTTATGAATAGCTGTTGAGCTGATGAACACAAAGAAAGCTTTAGTAAGATCAAAAGTACTTGGCGCTCATGGGTCAGACCACATCCATCTTCATTTGGATCTCAACTACATACCTGTTAAGTTTAATGATCGCATCTGCTACGCCATCACAGTTACAAAACAAACACTTGGTAACTGCCTCTGTGGTAGTTCCAGCTACAGTAAGAGTCTCAGACGTTTCATTTTGCCATGACGATACACACACACACACACACACACACACACACACACACACACACACAGACTCACAACGTGAAAACAATACCAGCTAGACATTGTGACAGCTGGTTTTTTAAGCTGGTAATTTCATAAAGCAACAGAAATATCATCTACTCCTGCTTTTATACTTGTCAGCAGCCTTTAGTAGCTGCTTCTGGTCTGTGCTGGTTTCCAGTCAGGATCTACCTGGTGAAGTTGGTGAATACATGACATGGGCTTCTTTGCCCAGACAGCATATTTGACATGTGGTAGACTTCAACAGTAGATTCAGACACTAGATTTAAAACACTATCATGACAATATATAAATATGTTGCTTAGACTGTGCAGCATAACTGACGGACACAAACACATTGCAAGGTTCAGCAAATAAACAACCTTAAAGAGGAAGTCTGGCTACAGTGTTTATTTTTTTTTATTGTCAACAAATCCCATGAAAAGACAAAAATCAACAATGGTCGATCTCTCAATGAAAATGTTTCTGCTTCCTTTTGGCACTCTCCATCAAGCCCCTTGTAATGTACTGAAACCTACTAAATCAGCAGGGAGGTGCAGCCTCTAGCAAATGGCACTGAAGCAGGAGTAACTTCTGCATCTGTAGACTGTCTTAGCTGCAGACTAACATACACCTATGTACCTAGTGCACTAATGAATGTTTATGGTAGCTGGACAGTGTATGTGGTTAACGGATGGTATTTGTTGTATGAAATATACAACAACACGTAAACAATAACATGTAACCCAGTGCAACATTGTGGCTCACTGATGTGTTTTTGGTTGTTTCTGGACAATAATGGAGCTCTGTGGCAGAGGGGAATAAGATAATACCAGGCTCTGAATACACAGGCACAATTAGTCAGTAGCATCACTTGTTGTGTGGTTTTGGACTTCTTCTGGATTTGTTGTCAATAAGAAAAATATAGAATCTCACCAGACCTTAAATCTCTCTTCTCCAAAGGTGCGGTTGCAAGACCTCAATGAAGAACTTCACGCTGCAAAGGAGTCTGTCAGGGCAGCCAAAGGTCGGGAGAACACCCTTAGAGAGGAAGTGGACTGCTTGAGCCAGGACCTTCAGAGGAGTCAAAAAACCCAGAGACGCCTGCAGGCCGAGAAGGAGGAGAGGGAGCAGGAAATCCAGGAGCTCAAGCAACAAATCAAGAGGCTCAGCAGCGCTCTTCAGGTTAGCATGTGTAAGAGGTGTTGTAATGCTTTGATCTGGAGCTCAGTCTTGTCACTGTTGTTATTATTACATAGGTTGAAGAGTGATATGCTCAACAACAGCCACATGACTCAAGCAAGACATTCTGACCTTGAAATTGCATAAAACATTGAAATGCAAGCCATGCAAAATCCTACTACAGCAAATAAAAAATAATCAAGGAATGCATCAAAAATGGAATCTCACATTCTTCTAACTTCCTCCAGTGGATATCAGAGTTAATTTAATTATTCAGGTATTCTTGTGGATCAGTGCCACCTAGCATGTCATTTTTCTCAGAGCTTTCGCTAAATCTGTCTCTCTCTCTCTCTCTCTCTCGCTCTCGCTCGCTCTCGCTCTCTCTCGCTCTCTCTCGCTCTCTCATATCTTGAACATGATCCCATGTGGTGTGACCCTAACCTTTCCAGTGTTTGCGCCTCGCTTCTCTCAATTGAATCAAGCAGGGAATGGAACACTTGTTAGGAATGCCGTCCGTCTCTGCTGTAAGTACACTATCAGAGAAAAGTGAGGTGCTATGAAAATCTTCTTTCTCTGTATTTACTGATTAGAATCAACCAGAACCAGATGGGAAGGGGCCAACCGTCGAGAATCTGCAGAAGAAGATCAGGAGGCTGGAGTCTGACCTGGAGAAAAATACCAAAGATGATCATGAAAAGGTTTGAAGATTAAACAATCAAATAGTGTTGCATGATTGTGTCATTAGTAGTAGTATTGCCATTCAGCACATGTTTGCTTGTCTTACAGACCAAAGAAGAAATAGTGCGGTGGGAGGAGGGTAAGAAATGGCAGGCTAAGATGGAAAAGGTGAAGAACTCGGTGAAGGAGAAGGAACGAGAGAATGAGTCTCTGTCAAAACAGCTCAGCACTCTGAAAGACCTCTATGGCAGGTCAGTGTTCACGCAACATCTGTTCATCTTGCTCTCAACTAATCGATGAGTTGCCTCAAAATGATGTAGCACTAATGAGTCAATAGCGAAGTCAAGAAGGAAGGTAGAAACTTATACTGTATATGGTGTCTTATTATGAAAGACGTGACAGAATTCAGTCTAACTGACTGTAGAAAGCTGCTGCCACTTTCAGTTTTGAAAACAGAGTAAAATGGGTTTTATGGAGCTGTCACACAGCTGTACACAGTTTTTTTTTTTTTATTTACATTTCTGTCAGCTGTTGGCACCCGCTCTGTTTTTATTCTGCGTTTTATTGTGTATGCAGACTGGAGCAAGAGAAGGGCGCACTGCAGAGAAAGCTGAAGGCTCGAGGTGTGACCGCTGATCAGGTGGTGGGAGTGAGATCCACTGAAATGGAGAAAGAAATGGAGGAGCTGAAGAAGAAGAACTCCGACCTGGAGAGACAGATCTTCACGATAAAGTATCTACCAGTCCTTAAAAATCTTGCTATTTTTCAGTGTATGGGGATTCAGTATACTTGTAATTATAAGTTGTGTACTTAGAACATGTTTTCCATTATAAAAAGCAAATAACCTACTGTATAATCTAATGTCTTAATTTTATGGAATTCTACTGTGTAATTATTTGTAATATAATATAATCTTATCATCATTATTGGATACACATGAGCATGTTATGGACTGAGAGATTAAATTAGATTACATAAATGATTTTAATAAAATAACGTACTGCAAATAATTTAAACCAAATTCTTATAGCTGAGGCTCGTAATAGAGTCATGTAATCCAGACACGGACCTTTTTATATTTTTGTTGAACTTGCAGACAGCGCCAGGCTTTACCTCGTGATGACGCCATGGAGAACCTGACGCTGAGGAACCGCTACCTGGAGGAGAGAGTCCACACTCTGCAGAGTCAGACGTCCAAAGAGTCTCTGTCAAGACCCTCTGTAAGCGCTCACCAACGCACATAATGACTGTAATGAATGTGCATTTATGTTAGCTTGGAAAGGCTAACATAAATGCATGCTTACACCTTCAGTGTTTCAACTAATTACTTAGAATTGATCAGCAAAAATAATTTGAAACAAAGTGAAAACAGATCTAAATCCATTATAAATATACCTGTTTGCATATATAGTCATCCCTGGTGCAGACAGCTGAGTCACATTACAAGTTAAATGGAGATCACCTATGTGTAGTCAAAGGGTTACACTTGACTGGAGTGTAAATGCGCCAAAGATGTTTCTCTTTTACTGTTTTTGTCTATTCATCATTCTTCACTCTCTTTCCTTTTGTATCTCCTTCTCTGGATGTAATGTGATTCATAGCCTGTGAAGGTAAGAGGCTCCTCCCTTCAGGCTTTGAGGGGGATTTATTCTGTCACTTTTGATGTTGCGGACGAGTCACGCAGAGGGAAAGCTGCGCTCCATCCTGCTGTATCCTCCTGCGGCTCTGCCAGCCTTGAAGCTGTAGACGACCCCACTGACCGTCAGTGGGAGCCAGAGCTGAGCCAGACAGATAGAGAAACTCAAACCAGCTTTGGCGGAGAAGAGCGACCGAGCCCTGATGTGAAAGAAAAAACAGCAGCTGACAGAGCTGACACTGATCATGTTAGAGATGATGAGACACAAACAGAAGCAGATCATGTTGAAAAAACACAAGGCATCAAACATGCTTCTGATCTTGATGTGGTTGAAGAAAAGGAAGAAAACTTCCTGCTCTCTCAACCACAGACCACAAAAGAAAATGAGCCTGACGATCAGTCAGAAAGACCAGAATCAGTTATGTCATCCCCAGAGACGGGGGCAGCAGCAACAGGAGGTGAAACCTGTGAGAGCGTGAAAGAGCGTGGTGCAGAACTAGATGATGGAGATGCAGATGATGATGGGGGGATCAGGGCAGAAGAGGCTGACAAGCAGGTTGAGATGAAACATGAAGCATTTGAGACTACAAAGGAGGCAACAGAGGAAGATAATCCAGAACAGTCCTGTTCAGCAGACCCTGATGTGGACTCCAGCGCCACACTGAGCAAACCCCCGGGGTTCGTCGGTAGAAAAAGGGACGAGCTTGCACGAAAACAAGAAAGCAGATCTCTTAGATATCTGAAGGTACTCCAGGCTTCTGTAGTCACCCAGCTGAATGATAGAGCTGTGATAGCATTACAGTAGATGTGGCAGAGTCAAACTCAAGGCTTGAACAATGAGTAGTAAAGTGGCTTGTAAGCGTGTTGGTGTTTTCCTCCCCTGCGTTGTCCATCATGGACTAAAGGTTTCTGTGGTTGTGTGAATCTCAAGACCCCAAGAACAGAAGCTGTTTTTCTACACTCCCCTAGATCTTTTGTTTTGGAAGTTTTTCCTCTGTAGCACTTGAACTAATCATACATTTTAAATCATTTTCTCTGGCTCATTTTATATCTTTTCTTTCCTCCAGACTTCAGGACGGGGAACTGGCACCACCTCACAGAGAGATCAGGACCTGCAAAAAGAAAACCTCAAGCTGGCCTCTGAGAACTTGGAGCTGCGCTTCCAGCTGGAGCAGAGCAACAAAGACTTACCAAGACTCAAGGTACACGTAACAGTTAACTAGTATCAGCAGTATCGATATCAAAGCCAAGACATTTTAATGTATTCTGAAAAACACCTTTTCAATTTCTAATAAGCATCATAAATCCACATATGTTTCCATATTGCCATTTTACAAGCTTTAATACAATGGAACAAAAATGTGTTTAACCCCACAGTAACTTAAAAGATTCTATATTTATTTGGGCAAGAGCAACTTGTGTTTCATATGATTTTATCCAGTTTCTCTTTGTTTTTCACAGAATCAAGTTGCAGACCTTAAGGAGATGTGCAGCGCACTGAAAAAGGAAAAGGCAGAGGTGAAGAAAAAGCTGTCTCATATACCTGGAGTAAGTTCACCTAAAGTCACCTATTGTCTTTCTATAGATGATTACTTTCCCAGAAATAACTGGACACATAAATAGGAGTCTAAACCTACACATAGTGTGTCTATGTATGAGGTAATAAAAATCCCCATGACCCATGAAACAAATTGAAAAGAAGCTCAATGTTCCAACTGTTTATCATGATCGTGATTTGTAACGTGTTTCTCATCAGACTGGTCACAGCGGTAAAACTGTACCTGAACTCGAGAAAACCATTGGGTTGATGAAGAAGGTGGTGGAGAGGGTGCAGAGGGAAAATGAGTCGCTAAAGAAATCCAGCGCACCTGCAAATCAAGACAAGATCGCTGCCCTGGAGCGAGAAAACGACAAACTAAAGGTTGCTGACCACATCGTGTTTCCTTCTGTCGGAGAAGTTTATGATGAACTTCTTTGTTCTGTTGCTACAACTGACAGTAAATATTGTTTTCTGTTTTTAGGCTGATTTTGAAAAACTGAAGAGTCAAAGTGAAGCCGAGCTCAGTTTAAAACTTGAGTCTAAAACCAAAGGACTGGAGAAAATAGTGATGGAAAATGAACGTCTACGCAAGGAAATCAGAAGGGTAACTACACATATTAGTTCCACAATATGTTGCACTTTTAATAGAGTTTTTACTTTGATGGCAGCACTTGTTTTTGTGATATAGAAGCTGAATACACATGTTCATCTGTTGTTTCAACTGGTGTGCATGCTTCATGTTGTAAACAGGAAATGGAGGCTGCGGAGAGGCTGAGAGTGACCAAAACGGGGCTGGAGGTGAACAACGAGAAGCTGGAGGCAGAGCTGGAAGAAACCAAACAGCGGCTTCGGGCAGCTCTGTCCAGACCCATCACAGAGGGAGCGGACAGCAAGACCTGGAAGGCGTCTGTGCTAACAAGGTCAGCAGACTGTTCTTTATGAAATCCATTAGAGTCGTATCTGAGTGGGTGTTCAAAGCTAATTAAAAAGCTTTCAAAGCTTTAATGAACGGTGGGTTATGTCGCTATCAGACTGAATAAACCAGCAGTATAAAATAGCAACACTCATGACAAGTGGCAATTCAAAACCTTGACCTTGTGTCATCCACTTATAAAAGCTTCAGGCTACATGTAGAGTTTACAGAGTGTGAGCCAGTGGTTGTTTGACTCCCATCTGCAGAATGTTTGAGAACAAGATGAAGGAACTGGAGAAGGAGCTGTCTCAGAAGACCTCCAGCCTCTCTGAACTCAAACAGCAGCTGAAGGAGGTGAACGAGCGCGAGGAAAGAGCTCAGACAAGCGTCCGGCGCCTCGAGGATCAGGTACAGGCTAAATAACAATCTCATGTAATAACAACAATCAGACACAGGCTAACTGATGATTTTCTGTCTTGACTCTGGGGGGACTGGAGTGTTTTATCAGGCAAAATTGTTATGTTTTCCCACGACTATTTTTTTTTTTTTTTTTTACAATAGTTAGTCTAAGTTAGTCATCATCATCATCATCATCATCATCATCATCATCATCGTGGCTTTGTTCAGTCATGCTTGTCATTTATTATGGAAAACAACAGGTCAGTTAGGGACGTTCTTTTAAGTGCTCCAGCATTTTAATATTGCTTGAGACAGATTGAAAAAAATCAAGGTCAGATTTGAAGCCTCCCGAGCCCCACCCATCTCATGATGCAACTAAATAGTCTCCATGCCTGGTTATTCACATCTGTCAAACTCCACAACCCCAGTTTAAAACATGTCAAGTCTCCAAGTCCAAGCTTAGATAACGCTGGTGACATCATGAAGGGTAGTTTCAACAGACTTTAAGTAAACTCTCTCACAGAAGTCACAGAGGACATTATATCATACAACTTTTTTCGCAGGCTGAGTAGTCAAAGTCGATGTGCCGGAAATGTGTTTAAATTGTTTTCATTTCTCAGGTTGACATGTTAAAAGGTTTTCCCACCACTGCAAAGACAGATGCAGGGCTCACCAAGGACTTCCAGGCAATGAGGTGAGTGAAACTGTGTGCGCTGATGGTTAATATGGTTAGAGATGGTTGGACTGTTGCACTGTTGTATCACATCAAGCAAATCTTTGTAAATGTGAAAAATGAAAAATTTCTTTCAGTCTTTTCAAGACAGTTTACTTGGAATTACTCATTTAAATGACCATAATATCATCACAATACAATTGATTTATTACTAAATCCTTTCTGAAGAAGTTAGTGAGTCACCATGACTGTCGCTGGTTATCAACCAAAGACAGAGCTTTGGCCTACATGTCTGATACAGGACCAAATGAGTGCAAAGCAAACCTATAAAGTGTAGCAGTGTTCATATGGAGGACAGCAGTAATTTCCCATTCAAATCCTGTACGTTTTCTCTGCATTATGTAACTTGTGGAACTGAAATGTTGCTTTAATTTCTAAGGTTGGTCAACACTGAGCTGCAGAAGGAGAACGTAGATCTGAAGCAAAAGCTCAACGAGTACAGCGAGCGATACGGGGAGACGTCTTCTAAACTAGGTGAGACTCTCAGACACACTGCTGTTTCTGGAAACAATGAGAATGAAGCTGTGAGAGATTTATTCGGGTGTTCTAGTAATACTGCCGTCATGTTTTAAATTCAGAAGTAAGCAAATAAAAAGAGAGCTGCTGCTACTGGTAATAGAGAAAAACGTGCCACATACTTCTGACATGGAAGAAGCTTTATTTTGGTTTCAGTTTAATAATGTTACACATTATGATACCAGTTTAAGTTGTTCAGTCAAAATAACTTAGTATGTTTGATATAAACTGTTCTGAAGAACAACAGTCATTTCACTTGTTTGTTTGTTTTATTCGTAGATCACGGGAAGCTCAAAACCCTCCTGCAGGCAGCTGAAACTGAGAAGACAAAACTTCAAACTGAGGTGAAGAAGCTGAAGAAAGAACTGGAAAACTTTGACCCGACATTTTTTGATGAGATTGAGGACTTGAAATATAACTACAACTTAGAAGTCAAGAAGAACATCCTGCTGGAGGAGCAATTGAAGAAGGTGTGTGATCAGTTCGGGGTTAAAGCTGAACTGCCCAGTTAGCTCAGGGTTACTGTGCCTTTCTAGTGGAATTAGGCTGTTAAAACTACACCTGAACGTACTTTTAGTGGTTGCCAGTCTTTAAACATTGACATTATCATGAAAATTTCGAGTAATTTTCAACTTAAATCTATATATGTTCGTCAGCAAAATGTACTTGTATGTCAGGGAACAAAAATTTGATCAGATTTGTTGTTGTTTACTTTGCCAGTCATTTAAATGATTTAGACTTTTTTTTCTCTTTTGTTTAGTCAAAATATATATATTTTAAAAATATTTTTCAAAAGTGATTTATTGAAATTGGTACTGAAGCTCAGGATTTGTATGAGCACTAGTGTTAAACATTTCTAAACTGATGTTCAGCTCTAAAAATCCCAAGATCACAGAAAATTGAAGGTTTCTAGATATTCAATACTGACATAATAGCAATGTTGACTCAATCAAGGTTTTTAGTTTATGTCATTCGAAATCTTAGACACAGTTCTAAAGCAAGTCAGGAAAAAATGTCTCCTGTATAGTGTGAAGTTTACCTTATAGCTCCCGTAGCCTCTTCCTTAAGGCGGCTTTCTTTGTTAATACTAAGTTCTTAAACTGGTGATGTAGCATATTTATAAGATTTCTTTATATTTGTACAGTTCTGACATTGTGCTTCTATGTATTTATCAATAAAGCAGCTTTGATAATAATCGGATTGTTAAATAGAAATTCTAACATACTCTTTATTTATTCCTCATTAGCAATGAAACAGCTGTAGCATAGTTTTTACATTATATTAATGGAACATTTAAGCAGCTTCACTAACTAGAAATGTCCAGTTGGTCAGTCATTTTTACAGTAAAGGCATATTCACATTATTGCAGCAAAAAAAAAAAGCTTTTGTGTGCACTTCCTCTTTCAGATTTGCTGAACTTTGCTCTGAGCTGTGCTGACCTCTGATGGATGAAAAGCTTATTACTTGTTTCTGAATTTTCAGAACTCTACAATAACCAACTGGCATCACAGTGAGACCAGACTAAGAATATATTCTCTGTGTGCAATATCAGCATGCATATTATTGTTAATGTCTCAAATGTTTCTGTAGCTAAGGTAGCTGCATTTTGGCACAGCGCCACCAGGAGTTTTAGAGTGGTAAATACTACACCGACCACTGCAGAACCCCCAGTATAAGACCGTTGTTTTTCTGCTGTAATGTGAATACATCTCAAAGCTGTACACATTTTTGCAAAGCAAATTCAATAGCAGAAAAGATGTTATAGAGAGAAGAGTTAACATTGGCATTACTTTCCACCTCTCAAGACAGCTATGTAGCAACAGCAAAATTTTCAAATAGCGCCTTTAATACAAACCACTGTTCCTGTCTGATCCTCAAGGTTTGATCCTAGCCTTGCCTCATTGTAAACCATTCTGATCTAGACTTATTAAGACTAATCTTGATATGTGGAACCTGTAGTTCTACATCAGTGCATTTCATTTGTTTCCACTGAAAATTTTAGTGATTTAAACAGGGAATTTTAAACCACTCATCTGGAATTACAGGCAAAAATATCTGACAACTATCGGCAAAGTAATAAATCCTTGCAGGGTCACAGAAGACGGTTTAGGGGAGGGAATGTTTCGTATTCGCAGCCTTTGGTTTTAGGGGTCGAACTGGATGTCCTGGAGCCGACTGAAGCAGTGTCCATTTAGTGAGGAGAAAGATGAGAACAAGTCCTTGCTGTTGTTGTACTCGTCAACTGTCCAGTCGACATTAATGATCACGGACCTGTCACCGAAGGAAGAATCCCCATCGGGCCACTTCAGTCCCAGGTGATGACGATGAACCTAGTGACAGACACAGAACGGCTCACAACCTGCACTCCAGCATGTCTTTCATTTCTTTTGCCTAATTTTTATTTTTCACACTAGTCTTTTAGCACAGGTTTAGGAGAACAAAGAATTTTCATACACACATTGCCTGTGCACATAATATATGTATATACTTCAAAAATCAAAATGTTTGAATGCCATTACAGCCAATTACAGCATTAGCATAGTAGCAAAATAAAATAGTGTATACTGTGACATTTTTTTCCCCTTACTATAACTTTTTTGATGCCTTACTATACTATGATTTTTTTATGCCATAAAACATCATGTTATAGTAAGGCAAAGTCATTAAAGCCTTAATATACTATGACGATGTACTATGACATTTTTATGTTACCATACCATGAATTTTTTTTTTGCTTTATTATACTATAATGTTTCATCATATCATAGTAAGGCAAAAAGAAATAAGTCTTAGCATACTATGACTTTTTTTTGACTTGCTAATACTCTTTCAGTGCCTTACTATACTATGACTTTTTATGCTTTACTAGACCATCAGGTTTTTGTGCCTTACTATATTATGACGTTTTTATGGCAAAATATGATAGTATAATAAGGCAAAAAAATGCCATACTACATTCTATGACATTTTAATAACTTACTATAGTATAACTTTTTATGCAAAAAAACGTAAAAGTATAGTATAGTATAGTAAGGCGTAAAAATTTCATTGTGTAGTAAGTATTAAAATGTCATAATAAAGTAAGGCATTGCAAAAGTTATACTATGGTAGGAAATACAGTATAGTATGGCAATTTTGTTTGCCTTACCATACCATGACTCACTATACTATTATGTGCTATTTGCTATGACATTTTTATACCTTAAAGTATTCATTTTTCAGTGCCACTATACTACGACATAAAATGCCAAAGTATACTATGATTTTTTTTTTTTGCCTTACAATACTGTAACTTTTTATGCCTCACTCTATGACTTTTCATACCTTAATCTACAATGACGTTTTTTGACATTTTTATGCCTTACAAAAGTATGGCTTTTTATGACTTCACATACTATGATGTTTTTTGACAATTTTTATGCCTTACCTTACTATGATGTTTTATTCCTGACCATATGACAACGTTTTTTTTTATGTTTTTAAACCTTATTATACGATGACATTTTTATACCTTAGTATACTATGATGTCTTCGGACATTTTTAAACTTATGTATTATGACTTTTTTAAATGTTTTTATGTCTTACTATACTATGATGTTTTTCGACTTTTTATGCCTTACTATACTATGACTTTTCATTCCTTATTCTACTATGACGTTTTTTTGAATTTTTTTTGCTTTATTATACTATGACATTTTTTGACGTTTTATGCCTTACAATATTATAACTTTTTATGCCTTACTATTGTGTCGTTTTTGGACATTTTTATGCCTTACTTTATTATGACTTTTTTTTGCCTTACTATACTATGACATTTTTTGACATTTTTACGTCTGACTATACTATGACTTTAAATGCCTTACTATTGTGTCGTTTTTGGACATTTTTATGCCTTACTTTATTATGACTTTTTTTTGCCTTACTATACTATGACATTTTTTGACATTTTTACGTCGGACTATACTATGACTTTAAATGCCTTACTCTAGGACTTTTCATACCTTACTCTACAATGAGGTGTTTTTGACATTTTTATGCCTTACAATAGTATGACTTTTTATGACTTCACATACGAAGATGTTTTTTGACATTTTTTTTGCCTTACTATACTTTGACTTTTTATGCCTTACAATTCTATGACTTTTTTTGCCTTACTATACTATGGCTTTTTATGCCTTATTATAATTTGACATATTTATGCCTTACTATACTATGATGATTTTATGCCTTATTATAATTTGACTTTTTTTTTGCATTACTATACTATGACGTTTTTATGCCTTACTATACTATGTCATTTTTATGCCTTACTATGCTGACTTTTTTTGCCTTACTATACTATGACGTTGTTATACCTCATTATAATTTGACGTTTTTAGACCTTATTATATTTTGACTTTTTTATGCCTTGCTATGCTATAACATTTTTATGCCTTATTATAACTTGACTTTTTTATGCCTTGTTATAATATGACTTTTTCATGCTGTACTATAATATGATTTTTTATGCCTTACTATACTATGACGTTTTTATGACTTTTTATGCCCCTACTATACTATGAAATTTTTATGACGTTTTTATGCCTTACTATACTATGACTTTTTACGCCCCTACTATACTATGATGTTTTTATGACTTTTTACGCCCCTACTATACTATGAAATTTTTATGACTTTTTATGCCTTACTATACTATGACGTTTTTATGACATTTTATGCCTTACTATACTATGAAATTTTTATGACTTTTTGTGCCTTACTATACTATGAAATTTTTATGACTTTTTGTGCCTTACTATACTATGACGTTTTTATAACTTTTTATGCCTTACTATACTATGTCGTTTTTATGACTTTCTATGCCTTACTATACTATGACGTTTTTATGACTTTTTATGCCTAACTATACTATGTCGTTTTTATGACTTTCTATGCCTTACTATACTGACTTTTTTTGCCTTACGTTTTTATGCCTTACTATACTACAACGTTTTTATGCCTTACTATACTATGTCGTTTTTATGACTTTTTATGCCTTACTATACTATGAAATTTTTATGACTTCATATGCCTTACTATACTATAACTTTTTATGCCTTGTTATAATATGACTTTTTCATGCTGTACTATAATATGACTTTTTATGCCTTACTATATTATGACTTTTTATGCCTTATTATAATTTTACATTTTTATGCCTTACTATACTATGACATTTTTATGCATTTCTATGCTATGACTTTTTTTTGCCTTATTTTAATTTGACGTTTTTATGCCTTACTATGCTGACTTTTTTTTGTCTTACTATACTAAGACGTTTTTATACCTCATTATAATTTGACGCTTTTATGCCTTACTATACTATGACGTTTTTATGCCCTACTATACTATGACTTTTTATGCCTTGTTATAATATGACTTTTTCATGCTGTACTATAATATGATTTTTTATGCCTTACTACACTATGACGTTTTTATGCCTTACTATACTATGACGTTTTTATGCCTTACTATACTATGACTTTTTATGCCTTACTATACTATGACGTTTTTATGACTTTTTATGCCTTACTATACTATGAAATTTTTATGACTTTTTATGCCCCTACTATACTATGACGTTTTTATGACTTTTTATTCCTTACTATACTATGAAATTTTTATGACTTTTTATGCCTTACTATACTATTACGTTTTTATGCCTTACTATACTATGACTTTTTATGCCTTGTTATAATGACTTTTTCATGCTGTACTATAATATGATTTTTTATGCCTTACTACACTATGACGTTTTTATGCCTTACTATACTATGACTTTTTATGCCTTACTATACTATGACGTTTTTATGACTTTTTATTCCTTATTATATTATGACTTTTTATGCCTTATTATATTATGACTTTTTTGCCTTACTATACTATTACGTTTTTATGATTTTTTATGCCTTACTACAATGTCGTTTTTATGACTTTCTATGCCTTACTATACTATGACTTTTTATGCCTTACTATACTATGACATTCTTATGACTTTTTATGCCTTACTATACCATGACATTTTTATGACTTTCTATGCCTTACTATACTATTACGTTTTTATGACTTTTTATGCCTTAATATACTATGACATTTTTATGACTTTTTATGCCTTACTATATTATGACTTTTTATGCCTTACTATATTATGACTTTTTATGCCTTACTATACTATGACATTTTTATGACTTTTTATGCCTTACTATACTATGAATTTTTATGCGTTACTATACTATGACGTTTTTATGACTTTTTATGCCTTATTATATTATGACTTTTTATGCCTTACTATACTATGAAATTTTTATGACTTTTTATGCCCCTACTATACTATGACGTTTTTATGCCTTACTATACTATGACTTTTTATGCCTTGTTATAATGACTTTTTCATGCTGTACTATAATATGATTTTTTATGCCTTACTACACTATGACGTTTTTATGACTTTTTATGCCTTACTATACTATGAAATTTTTATGACTTTTTATGCCCCTACTATACTATGACGTTTTTATGACTTTTTATTCCTTACTATACTATGAAATTTTTATGACTTTTTATGCCTTACTATACTATGACGTTGTTATGACTTTTTATGCCCAATTATATTATGACTTTTTATGCCTTACTATACTATTACGTTTTTATGCCTTACTATACTATGACTTTTTATGACTTTTTATGCCTTACTATACTATGAAATTTTTATGACTTTTTATGCCCCTACTATACTATGACGTTTTTGTGACTTTTTATGCCTTACTATACTATGACGTTTTTATGACTTTTTATTCCTTATTATATTATGACTTTTTATGCCTTATTATATTATGACTTTTTATGCCTTACTATACTATTACGTTTTTATGACTTTTTATGCCTTACTATACAATGTCGTTTTTATGACTTTCTATGCCTTACTATACTATGACTTTTTATGCCTTACTACTATGACATTCTTATGACTTTTTATGCCTTACTATACTATGACATTTTTATGACTTTTTATGCCTTACTATACTATGACTTTTTATGCGTTACTATACTATGACGTTTTTATGACTTTTTATGCCTTATTATATTATGACTTTTTATGCCTTATTATATTATGACTTTTTATGCCTTACTATACTATGACTTTTTTATGACTTTTTATTCCTTACTATACTATGAAATTTTTATGACTTTTTATGCCTAATTATATTATGACTTTTTATGCCTTACTATACTATGACGTTTTTATGCCTTACTATACTATGACTTTTTATGCCTTGTTATAATGACTTTTTCATGCTGTACTATAATATGATTTTTTATGCCTTACTATACTATGACTTTTTATGCCTTACTATACTATGAAATTTTTATGACTTTTTATGCCCCTACTATACTATGACGTTTTTATGACTTTTTATGCCTTACTATACTATTACGTTTTTATGACTTTTTATGCCTTACTATACAATGTCGTTTTTATGACTTTCTATGCCTTACTATACAATGACTTTTTATGCCTTACTATACTATGACATTCTTATGACTTTTTATGCCTTACTATACTATGACATTTTTATGACTTTCTATGCCTTACTATACTATGACATTTTTATGACTTTCTATGCCTTACTATACTATGACATTTTTATGACTTTCTATGCCTTACTATACTATGACATTTTTATGACTTTTTATGCCTTACTATACTATGACTTTTTATGCGTTACTATACTATGACGTTTTTATGACTTTTTATGCCTTATTATATTATGACTTTTTATGCCTTACTATACTATGAAATTTTTATGACTTTTTATGCCCCTACTATACTATGACGTTTTTATGCCTTACTATACTATGACTTTTTATGCCTTGTTATAATGACTTTTTCATGCTGTACTATAATATGATTTTTTATGCCTTACTATACTATGACTTTTTATGCCTTACTATACTATGAAATTTTTATGACTTTTTATGCCCCTACTATACTATGACGTTTTTATGACTTTTTATGCCTTACTATACTATTACGTTTTTATGACTTTTTATGCCTTACTATACAATGTCGTTTTTATGACTTTCTATGCCTTACTATACAATGACTTTTTATGCCTTACTATACTATGACATTCTTATGACTTTTTATGCCTTACTATACTATGACATTTTTATGACTTTCTATGCCTTACTATACTATGACATTTTTATGACTTTCTATGCCTTACTATACTATGACATTTTTATGACTTTCTATGCCTTACTATACTATGACATTTTTATGACTTTTTATGCCTTACTATACTATGACTTTTTATGCGTTACTATACTATGACGTTTTTATGACTTTTTATGCCTTATTATATTATGACTTTTTATGCCTTACTATACTATGAAATTTTTATGACTTTTTATGCCCCTACTATACTATGACGTTTTTATGCCTTACTATACTATGACTTTTTATGCCTTGTTATAATGACTTTTTCATGCTGTACTATAATATGATTTTTTATGCCTTACTACACTATGACGTTTTTATGCCTTACTATACTATGACTTTTTATGCCTTACTATACTATGACGTTTTTATGACTTTTTATGCCTTACTATACTATGAAATTTTTATGACTTTTTATGCCCCTACTATACTATGACGTTTTTATGACTTTTTATTCCTTACTATACTATGAAATTTTTATGACTTTTTATGCCTTACTATACTATGACGTTGTTATGACTTTTTATGCCCAATTATATTATGACTTTTTATGCCTTACTATACTATTACGTTTTTATGCCTTACTATACTATGACTTTTTATGCCTTGTTATAATGACTTTTTCATGCTGTACTATAATATGATTTTTTATGCCTTACTACACTATGACGTTTTTATGCCTTACTACACTATGACGTTTTTATGACTTTTTATGCCTTACTATACTATGAAATTTTTATGACTTTTTATGCCCCTACTATACTATGACGTTTTTGTGACTTTTTATGCCTTACTATACTATGACGTTTTTATGACTTTTTATTCCTTATTATATTATGACTTTTTATGCCTTATTATATTATGACTTTTTATGCCTTACTATACTATTACGTTTTTATGACTTTTTATGCCTTACTATACAATGTCGTTTTTATGACTTTCTATGCCTTACTATACTATGACTTTTTATGCCTTACTACTATGACATTCTTATGACTTTTTATGCCTTACTATACTATGACATTTTTATGACTTTTTATGCCTTACTATACTATGACTTTTTATGCGTTACTATACTATGACGTTTTTATGACTTTTTATGCCTTATTATATTATGACTTTTTATGCCTTATTATATTATGACTTTTTATGCCTTACTATACTATGACTTTTTTATGACTTTTTATTCCTTACTATACTATGAAATTTTTATGACTTTTTATGCCTAATTATATTATGACTTTTTATGCCTTACTATACTATGACGTTTTTATGCCTTACTATACTATGACTTTTTATGCCTTGTTATAATGACTTTTTCATGCTGTACTATAATATGATTTTTTATGCCTTACTATACTATGACTTTTTATGCCTTACTATACTATGAAATTTTTATGACTTTTTATGCCCCTACTATACTATGACGTTTTTATGACTTTTTATGCCTTACTATACTATTACGTTTTTATGACTTTTTATGCCTTACTATACAATGTCGTTTTTATGACTTTCTATGCCTTACTATACAATGACTTTTCATGCCTTACTACACTACGACTTTTTATGCCTCACTATACTATGATGTTTTTGACATTTTAAGTTCGTACTATACTATGACTTTGCATTCCTTACTGTTTTTTGACATTTTTACGCTTTACTATACTATGACTTTTCATACCTTACTCTACAATGACGTTTTTTAAATATTTTTATGCCTTACCATACTATGACTTTTTATGACTTCACATACTATGATGTTTTTTAACAATTGCCTTACTATACTATGACATTTTTTGACGTTTTATTTCATACCATACTATAACTTTTTATGCCCTACCAAACTATGACGTATTTTGACATTTTTATGCATCAGTATACTACGACATTTTTTAAAATTTTTATGCCTTACTATAATATGACTTTTTATATCTTACTATACTATGATGTTTTTAGGGCATAAAAAGTCATAGTATAGCTGTCCTGCTGTCCCAGGCTGTGCCTTGAGTGGACTAAAGAGTGTCAGCGGAGTTCTAAAGTTGCTAAATGTCTTCTTTGCAGTGCTCCAGTGTTGGCTGCTCCCAACTTCTCTCTGCCGTTTCAGCTGGAAATTGATGCCAGCACCTCTGGAGCCAGTGCTGTGCTGCTGCAGGAGGGCGATGGGGGTGTGCACCACCCAGTCTGTTACTTCTCTGCCAAGTTCAAGTGACATCAGTTAAATTACTTTACCACTGAGGAGGAGACCCTGGCTATGCTGCTCGCTCTGCAGCATTTTGAGGTGTATGTTGGCTCCAGCTCTTACCCAGTTATTGTGTACACTGACCAAAACCCTCTTTTTTCCTAACCCAGATGGATAACCACAACCAGCGGCTGATGCGCTTGGATTTGCTGCCCAGGGGTACAATCTGGAGATCAGGCACAAGAAGGGAGCCGAGAACATAGTTGCAGATGCTCTTTAATATTGTGTCACACACGTTTGCCTTCCACAATGTTGACCATCATTATTAATATATATATATTAAAAATAATGGTGGTGGTTTGCTATTCCAACCAGTGCGTTGGTCTTATTGGGGGTGTTATGTTCAATGGTGTTGTGTTGTGCATGCTGGTGTGCCCTTTGCCCTCCCCTGTTCTCCAACAGGTGACTCGTATCGACTCAGCCGGGGTTGAAAGTGGGGAGGCTTGGCCGGTGCCAGAGTATGCCGTTCGTGTCATTGAGAGAGAACTGTGTGGAGCTGCAGTGGTCGTTAATTCCCATAGTGATATTCTCCCTTTTTCTGTGGTTGTTGTTAGTTAGACTTATCTTGGTTGTCTGTTATTGTTAGTTTCTGTTACTCTGTGTCAGTTTTTTGTTGTAGTTTTCTTTTGTGTGAATAAAATTTCTGATATTTGGCTGAATCTGTGTCCCTGTGAAAAAGTTATACTATAGTGAGGCATAAAAAGTCAGTATATTTAGGCATAAAAAATCATAGTATAGTAAGGCATAAAAAGTCATAAAAACGTCATAGTATAGTAACGCATAAAAAGTTATAAAAACGTCATAGTATAGTAACGCATAAAAAGTTATAAAAAGTAATAATATAGTAAGGCATAAAAAGTCATAAAAATGTCATAATATAATAAGGCATAAAAAGGCATAAAAAGTCATAGTATAGTAAGGCATAAAAAGTCATAATATAATAAGGCATAAAAAGTCATAATATAGTAAGGCATAAAAAGTCATAAAAACGTCATAGTATAGTAAGGCATAAAAAGTCATAATATAGTAAGGCATAGAAAGTCATAAAAACGTCATAGTATAGTAAGGCATAAAAAGTCATAAAAACGTCATAGTATAGTAAGGCATAAAAAGTCATAAAAACGTCATAGTATAGTAAGGCATAAAAAGTCATAATATAGTAAGGCATAGAAAGTCATAAAAACGTCATAGTATAGTAAGGCATAAAAAGTCATAGTATAGTAAGGCATAAAAAGTCATAAAATTGTCATAGTATAGTAAGGCATAAAAAGTCATAAAAATGTCATAGTATAGCAAGGCATAAAAATTCATAAAAACGTCATAGTATAGTAAGGCATAAAAAGTCATAGTATAGTAAGGCATAAAAAGTCATAAAATTGTCATAGTATAGTAAGGCATAAAAAGTCATAAAAAGTCATAGTATAGTAACGCATAAAAAGTTATAAAAACGTCATAGTATAGTAACGCATAAAAAGTTATAAAAAGTAATAATATAGTAAGGCATAAAAAGTCATAATATAGTAAGGCATAAAAAGTCATAATATAGTAAGGCATAGAAAGTCATAAAAACGTCATAATATAGTAAGGCATAAAAATTCATAAAAACGTCATAGTATAGTAAGGCATAAAAAGTCATAGTATAGTAAGGCATAAAAAGTCATAAAATTGTCATAGTATAGTAAGGCATAAAAAGTCATAAAAATGTCATAGTATAGCAAGGCATAAAAATTCATAAAAACGTCATAGTATAGTAAGGCATAAAAAGTCATAGTATAGTAAGGCATAAAAAGTCATAAAAATGTCATAGTATAGTAAGGCATAAAAATTCATAAAAACGTCATAGTATAGTAAGGCATAAAAAGTCATAATATAATAAGGCATAAAAGTCATAAAAACGTCATAGTATAGTAAGGCATAGAAAGTCATAGTATAGTAAGGCATAAAAAGTCATAAAAACGTCATAGTATAGTAAGGCATAAAGAGTCATAGTATAGTAAGGCATAAAAAGTCATAAAAATGTCATAGTATAGTAAGGCATAAAAAGTCATAATATAATAAGGCATAAAAAGGCATAAAAAGTCATAGTATAGTAAGGCATAAAAAGTCATAATATAATAAGGCATAAAAAGTCATAATATAGTAAGGCATGAAAAGTCATAAAAACGTCATAGTATAGTAAGGCATAAAAAGTCATAATATAGTAAGGCATAGAAAGTCATAAAAACGTCATAGTATAGTAAGGCATAGAAAGTCATAGTATAGTAAGGCATAAAAAGTCATAAAAATGTCATAGTATAGTAAGGCATAGAAAGTCATAAAAACGACATAGTATAGTAAGGCATAAAAAGTCATAATATAATAAGGCATAAAAGTCATAAAAACGTCATAGTATAGTAAGGCATAGAAAGTCATAGTATAGTAAGGCATAGAAAGTCATAAAAACGACATAGTATAGTAAGGCATAAAAAGTCATAAAAATGTCATAGTATAATAAGGCATAAAAATGTCATAGTATAGTAAGGCATAGAAAGTCACAAAAACGTCATAGTATAATAAGGCATAAAAAGTCATAAGAATGTCATAGTATAGTAAGGCATAAAAAGTCATAAAAACGACATAGTATAGTAAGGCATAAAAAGTCATAAAAATGTCATAGTATAGTAAGGCATAAAAACGTCATACTATAGTAAGGCATAAAAAGTCATAAAAACGTCATAGTATAGTAAGGCATAAAAAGTCATAAAAATGTCATAGTATAGTAAGGCATAGAAAGTCACAAAAACGTCATAGTATAATAAGGCATAAAAAGTCATAAGAAAGTCATAGTATAGTAAGGCAAAAAAAAGTCCTAGTATATTAAGGCAAAAAAAGACATAGCATAGTAAGGCATAAAAAAGTCATAGTATAGTAAGGCAGAAAAAAAGTCATAGTATATTAAGGCATAAAATCATCATAGTATAGTAAGGCATAAAAATGTCAAATTATAATAAGGCATAAAAATGTCATAGTATACTAAGGCATAAAAAGTCATAGTATAGTAAGGCATAAAAATGTCAAATTATAATAAAGTATAAAAATGTCATAGCATAATAAAGCATAAAAAAGTCATAGTGTAGTAAGGGATAAAAACATAGTATAGTGAGGCATAAAAAAATCATAGTATAGTAAGGCATAAAAAAGTCATAGTATAGTAAGGCATAAAAACGTCAAATTATAATGAGGTATTAAAACGTCATAGTATAGTAAGGCAAAAAAAAGTCATAGTATAGTAAGGCATAAAAAGTCAAATTATAATAAACTATAAAAATGTCATAGTATAGTAAGGCATAGAAAGTCATAAAAACGACATAGTATAGTAAGGCATAAAAAGTCATAAAAATGTAATAGTATAGTAAGGCATAAAAATTCATAAAAACGTCATAGTATAGTAAGGCATAAAAAGTCATAATATAATAAGGCATAAAAGTCATAAAAACGTCATAGTATAGTAAGGCATAGAAAGTCATAGTATAGTAAGGCATAAAAAGTCATAAAAACGTCATAGTATAGTAAGGCATAAAAAGTCATAGTATAGTAAGGCATAAAAAGTCATAAAAATGTCATAGTATAGTAAGGCATAAAAAGTCATAATATAATAAGGCATAAAAAGGCATAAAAAGTCATAAAAAAGTCATAGTATAGTAAGGCATAAAAAGTCATAATATAATAAGGCATAAAAAGTCATAATATAGTAAGGCATGAAAAGTCATAAAAACGTCATAGTATAGTAAGGCATAAAAAGTCATAATATAGTAAGGCATAGAAAGTCATAAAAACGTCATAGTATAGTAAGGCATAGAAAGTCATAGTATAGTAAGGCATAAAAAGTCATAAAAATGTCATAGTATAGTAAGGCATAGAAAGTCATAAAAACGACATAGTATAGTAAGGCATAAAAAGTCATAATATAATAAGGCATAAAAAGTCATAAAAACGTCATAGTATAGTAAGGCATAGAAAGTCATAGTATAGTAAGGCATAAAAAGTCATAAAAACGTCATAGTATAGTAAGGCATAAAAAGTCATAATATAATAAGGCATAAAAAGTCATAGTATAGTAAGGCATAAAAAGTCATAAAAATGTCAGTATAGTAAGGCATAAAAAGTCATAAAAACGTCATAGTATAGTAAGGCATAAAAAGTCATAATATAATAAGGCATAAAA
This sequence comes from Seriola aureovittata, assembly GCF_021018895.1. Taxonomy (NCBI): domain Eukaryota; kingdom Metazoa; phylum Chordata; class Actinopteri; order Carangiformes; family Carangidae; genus Seriola; species Seriola aureovittata. Next base: position 24,189,456 of record NC_079373.1, read on the forward strand.
AGTCATAATATAATAAGGCATAAAAAGTCATAGTATAGTAAGGCATAAAAAGTCATAATATAATTAGGCATAAAAAGTCATAAAAACGTCATAGTATAGTAAGGCATAAAAAGTCAAAAAAACGTCATAGTATAGTAAGGCATAAAAAGTCATAAAAACGTCATAGTATAGTTAGGCATAAAAAGTTATAAAAACGACATAGTATAGTAAGGCATAAAAAGTCATAATATAATAAGGCATAAAAAGGCATAAAAAGTCAAAAAAACGACATAGTATAGTAAGGCATAAAAAGTCATAAAAACGTCATAGTATAGTAAGGCATAAAAAGTCATAAAAACGTCATAGTATAGTAAGGCATAAAAAGTCATAATATAGTAAGGCATAAAAAGTCATAAAAACGACATAGTATAGTAAGGCATAAAAAGTCATAAAAACGTCATAGTATAGTAAGGCATAGAAAGTCATAAAAACGACATAGTATAGTAAGGCATAAAAAGTCATAAAAATGTCATAGTATAGTAAGGCATAAAAAGTCATAAAAACGACATAGTATAGTAAGGCATAGAAAGTCATAGTATAGTAAGGCAAAAAAAAGTCATAAAAACGACATAGTATAGTAAGGCATAGAAAGTCATAGTATAGTAAGGCATAAAAAGTCATAAAAACGTCATAGTATAGTAAGGCATAAAAAGTCATAGTATAGTAAGGCATAAAAAGTCATAAAAACGTCATAGTATATAGTAAGGCATAAAAAGTCATAATATAATAAGGCATAAAAAGGCATAAAAAGTCATAGTATAGTAAGGCATAAAAAGTCATAATATAATAAGGCATAAAAAGTCATAATATAGTAAGGCATGAAAAGTCATAAAAACGTCATAGTATAGTAAGGCATAAAAAGTCATAAAAATGTCATAGTATAGTAAGGCATAGAAAGTCATAAAAACGTCATAGTATAGTAAGGCATAGAAAGTCATAGTATAGTAAGGCATAAAAAGTCATAAAAATGTCATAGTATAGTAAGGCATAGAAAGTCATAAAAACGACATAGTATAGTAAGGCATAAAAAGTCATAATATAATAAGGCATAAAAAGTCATAAAAACGTCATAGTATAGTAAGGCATAGAAAGTCATAGTATAGTAAGGCATAAAAAGTCATAAAAACGTCATAGTATAGTAAGGCATAAAAAGTCATAATATAATAAGGCATAAAAAGTCATAGTATAGTAAGGCATAAAAAGTCATAAAAATGTCAGTATAGTAAGGCATAAAAAGTCATAAAAACGTCATAGTATAGTAAGGCATAAAAAGTCATAATATAATAAGGCATAAAAAGTCATAATATAATAAGGCATAAAAAGTCATAGTATAGTAAGGCATAAAAAGTCATAATATAATTAGGCATAAAAAGTCATAAAAACGTCATAGTATAGTAAGGCATAAAAAGTCAAAAAAACGTCATAGTATAGTAAGGCATAAAAAGTCATAAAAACGTCATAGTATAGTTAGGCATAAAAAGTTATAAAAACGACATAGTATAGTAAGGCATAAAAAGTCATAATATAATAAGGCATAAAAAGTCATAAAAACGTCATAGTATAGTAAGGCATAAAAAGTCATAAAAATGTCATAGTATAGTGAGGCATAAAAAGTCATAAAAACGTCATAGTATAGAAAGGCATAAAAAGTCATAATATAATAAGGCATAAAAAGTCATAAAAACGACATAGTATAGTAAGGCATAAAAAGTCATAAGAATGTCATAGTATAGTAAGGCATAGAAAGTCATAAAAGCGACATAGTATAGTAAGGCATAAAAAGTCATAAAAACGTAATAGTACAGTAAGACATAAAAAGTCATAAAAATGTCATAGTATAGTAAGGCATAAAAAGTCATAATATAATAAGGCATAAAAAGTCATAAAAACGTAATAGTATAGTAAGACATAAAAAGTCATAAAAATGTCATAGTATAGTAAGGCATAAAAGTCATAATATAATAAGGCATAAAAAGTCATAAAAACGTCACAGTAAAGTAAGGCATAAAAAGTCATAAAAACGTCATAGTATATAGTAAGGTATAAAAAGTCATAAAAATGTCATAGTATAATAAGGCATAAAAAGTCATAGTATATTAAGGCATAAAAAGTCATAGTATATTAAGGCAAAAAAAGACATAGCATAGTAAGGCATAAAAATGTCAAATTATAATAAACTATAAAAATGTCATAGTATAGTAAGGCATAAAAAGTCAAAAAAACGTCATAGTATAATAAGGCATAAAAAGTCATAAAAACGTCACAGTATAGTAAGGCATAAAAAGTCATAAAAACGTCATAGTATATAGTAAGGTATAAAAAGTCATAAAAATGTCATAGTATAATAAGGCATAAAAAGTCATAGTATATTAAGGCATAAAGTCATAAGAATGTCATAGTATAGTAAGGCATAGAAAGTCATAAAAACGACATAGTATAGTAAGGCATAAAAAGTCATAAAAATGTCATAGTATAATAAGGCATAAAAATGTCATAGTATAGTAAGGCATAGAAAGTCACAAAAACGTCATAGTATAATAAGGCATAAAAAGTCATAAGAATGTCATAGTATAGTAAGGCATAAAAAGTCATAAAAACGACATAGTATAGTAAGGCATAAAAAGTCATAAAAATGTCATAGTATAGTAAGGCATAAAAACGTCATACTATAGTAAGGCATAAAAAGTCATAAAAACGTCATAGTATAGTAAGGCATAAAAAGTCATAAAAATGTCATAGTATAGTAAGGCATAGAAAGTCACAAAAACGTCATAGTATAATAAGGCATAAAAAGTCATAAGAAAGTCATAGTATAGTAAGGCAAAAAAAAGTCCTAGTATATTAAGGCAAAAAAAGACATAGCATAGTAAGGCATAAAAAAGTCATAGTATAGTAAGGCAGAAAAAAAGTCATAGTATATTAAGGCATAAAATCATCATAGTATAGTAAGGCATAAAAATGTCAAATTATAATAAGGCATAAAAATGTCATAGTATACTAAGGCATAAAAAGTCATAGTATAGTAAGGCATAAAAATGTCAAATTATAATAAAGTATAAAAATGTCATAGCATAATAAAGCATAAAAAAGTCATAGTGTAGTAAGGGATAAAAACATAGTATAGTGAGGCATAAAAAAATCATAGTATAGTAAGGCATAAAAAAGTCATAGTATAGTAAGGCATAAAAACGTCAAATTATAATGAGGTATTAAAACGTCATAGTATAGTAAGGCAAAAAAAAGTCATAGTATAGTAAGGCATAAAAAGTCAAATTATAATAAACTATAAAAATGTCATAGTATAGTAAGGCATAGAAAGTCATAAAAACGACATAGTATAGTAAGGCATAAAAAGTCATAAAAATGTAATAGTATAGTAAGGCATAAAAATTCATAAAAACGTCATAGTATAGTAAGGCATAAAAAGTCATAGTATAGTAAGGCATAAAAAGTCATAAAATTGTCAGTATAGTAAGGCATAAAAAGTCATAAAAATGTCATAGTATAGCAAGGCATAAAAATTCATAAAAACGTCATAGCATAGTAAGGCATAAAAAGTCATAGTATAGTAAGGCATAAAAAGTCATAAAATTGTCATAGTATATTAAGGCAAAAAAAGACATAGCATAGTAAGGCATAAAAATGTCAAATTATAATCAAGTATAAAAATGTCATAGTATAGTAAGGCATAAAAAATCATAGTATAATAAGGCATAAAAAGTCATAAAAACGTCACAGTATAGTAAGGCATAAAAAGTCATAAAAACGTCATAGTATATAGTAAGGCATAAAAAGTCATAAAAATGTCATAGTATAATAAGGCATAAAAAGTCATAGTATATTAAGGCATATAAAGTCATAAGAATGTCATAGTATAGTAAGGCATAGAAAGTCATAAAAACGACATAGTATAGTAAGGCATAAAAAGTCATAAAAATGTCATAGTATAATAAGGCATAAAAATGTCATAGTATAGTAAGGCATACAAAGTCACCAAAACGTCATAGTATAATAAGGCATAAAAAGTCATAAGAATGTCATAGTATAGTAAGGCATAAAAAGTCATAAAAACGACATAGTATAGTAAGGCATAAAAAGTCATAAAAATGTCATAGTATAGTAAGGCATAAAAATGTCATAGTATAGTAAGGCATAAAAAGTCATAAAAACGTCATAGTATAGTAAGGCATAAAAAGTCATAAAAATGTCATAGTATAGTAAGGCATAGAAAGTCACAAAAACGTCATAGTATAATAAGGCATAAAAAGTCATAAGAAAGTCATAGTATAGTAAGGCAAAAAAAAGTCCTAGTATATTAAGGCAAAAAAAGACATAGCATAGTAAGGCATAAAAAAATCATAGTATAGTAAGGCATAAAAAAGTCATAGTATAGTAAGGCAGAAAAAAAGTCATAGTATATTAAGGCATAAAATCATCATAGTATAGTAAGGCATAAAAATGTCATAGTGTAGTAAGGCATAAAAAGTCAAATTATAATAAACTATAAAAATGTCATAGTATAGTAAGGCATAGAAAGTCATAAAAACGACATAGTATAGTAAGGCATAAAAAGTCATAAAAATGTAATAGTATAGTAAGGCATAAAAATTCATAAAAACGTCATAGTATAGTAAGGCATAAAAAGTCATAGTATAGTAAGGCATAAAAAGTCATAAAATTGTCATAGTATAGTAAGGCATAAAAAGTCATAAAAATGTCATAGTATAGTAAGGCATAAAAATTCATAAAAACGTCATAGTATAGTAAGGCATAAAAAGTCATAGTATAGTAAGGCATAAAAAGTCATAAAATTGTCATAGTATAGTAAGGCATAAAAAGTCATAAAAATGTCATAGTATAGTAAGGCATAAAAATTCATAAAAACGTCATAGTATAGTAAGGCATAAAAAGTCATAGTATAGTAAGGCATAAACAGTCATAAGAATGTCATAGTATAGTAAGGCATAGAAAGTCATAAAAACGACATAGTATAGTAAGGCATAAAAAGTCATAAAAACTTCATAGTATAGTGAGGCATAAAAAAGTCATAGTATAGTAAGGCATAAAAAAGTCAAATTATAATAAGGCATAAAAATGTCATAGTATACTAAGGCATAAAAAGTCATAGTATAGTAAGGCATAAAAAAGTCATAGTATAGTAAGGCATAAAAACGTCAAATTATAATGAGGTATTAAAACGTCATAGTATAGTAAGGCAAAAAAAAGTCATAGTATATTAAGGCAAAAAAAGACATAGCATAGTAAGGCATAAAAATGTCAAATTATAATCAAGTATAAAAATGTCATAGTATAGTAAGGCATAAAAAATCATAGTATAATAAGGCATAAAAAGTCATAGTATACTAAGGCATAAAAATGTCATAGTATAGAAAGGCATAAAAATGTCAAATCATAATAAGGTATAAAAAGTCAAATTATAATAAAGTATAAAAAAGTCATTGTATAGTAAGGAATAAAAATGTCAATAAACGTCATAGTACAGTAAGGGAAAAAAAAGTCATAGCATATTACAGCATTAAAAGGTTATACTGTAGTAAGGCATAAAAACATAGTATTTTAGGGGGGAAAAAAGTCAGAGTATAGTCAGGCATAAAAAGTAAGTATAGTAAGGCGTAAAACCGTACTGCAGTAAAACTTATGTTTAGGTCCAGCCTTGCACAAAGGAAACTGTTTGAATGTGTCCAGTTAAGAAGCACCCCAGTGTATAAAGTCATCCCACCTTAATGAGTGTGCCGTCATTGCAGTGCCAGACGATGCCCTCCACTCGGCCCTCTGGATTTTCCTGGAACCAGGAGCAGAGCTGCTGGAAGTCTACGGGTGGAGGGTTTGTGATATAAACACTCCCGTGTGACACCAGGCAGTGGACAGGCTGCTTCTTACTCCCCAGTCCTGCCAGAACAGTAACACTCCACTTTACAGCACTGACAACTAAGATTAGGATTTGACTTTATTTGTTTAATCCAGTAAATATTTAGTACCAATTCATAACAAAAACTTCCTTTAATGTTTCCCCTGTTTAAGGAATGTTAAATGTCTCTGAAAAGACCACTACATCTTAAGATTGGTAAAAGTCACACTTTGATCTCTTGTTTTAGCAAATATATTAGGGAATTGATAAACACATAGATTAAATGTGTTGTAAATATTACTGTGAAATTTGTTCACAAACAGGACACAGACAGGAAATCATCTGTCTCTGTTGCGTGAAATAATAAAGGAATAACAGCATTTAGATAACAATCTGTTTGAAATGACTCTCCCTTGACAATAACGTAAATGCATGCTGAAGAAAAATGTAAATATCACATTACCATAAGGGTTCCCATTGACATTGGTTCCGATGAGCTCCAGCGTTTGTTCCATGAGCTCAGCCAGTGGAACAGTAGTGATCTCCAGCGCGTCTTCATTGTCGGCGTTGGGCCTGAGAACAAGAGCCGCCCCGACTTCATAATCCACCACAGAGGAGTGCCAACAGTACTGCTTGTTGTCCTTCTCCACTGGAACCCAGCCTGAACGTTCACAAGTACCACATCAATACAACTGCAGGCAGTATCAAGCATTTTACATCATGTTGATCATTACTATGTAAGAACTTGTACCAGGTTTGTAAATTCTGATCTTGAACGCTTCAAAATCAAGAATTATACAATTTTATTTTCTTTATCATAGAAGTGCCAGACAATAATATTGCTAAGTGTTATGAACTGCAGAGGTCTATAAGTGAGTCAGAGTGACCTGCAGAGGTGGCAGCTACATTTTTTCTATATTGAGGACATTTATGTTAATAAATCGATATAAATTTTTTTAAGGTCTGTCCTAATACCCACACTCCTAGAAAACATGACAAAGATCATGACATCAATCAAATAATAATATTAATGTGATTCTTGCTAAGTTCCACATTGATTACATCTATATCAATAAGCAAAAGTGTAATCAATATCATATCAGCTGAGTATTCTGGTAAGTGTTAAGTCACTGAAAATGATTTCATAAACAGACGAATAAACTTGGTATGTTAGTAGATGTTTCATTTTTAGGTCGACCCGTGTTGTTGTTTTGGAGTTTTAACTCGATACTTAATACTCAATCCTGAACAGCATATATTGATACCATCATCATAACATGAAGGGAAAGATCTTGTATAGGCTTTTCTGTTCTTATGAGTTTGACACAATGAATGATGGGTAGTTTTTATCATGACTGAGGTGATACAGGCAGCTGAGATCTCCTCCTGCAAACCCAGACCTTGTCAGAACATTTTGCGGTATGTTGATTTAAGTTCAGAATTCAAATTCAAAAACAGGATTTATCCATTCATCCATCATCTCTCTGTAACGACATATCCTGCTCTGAGCTCAGTGTTAACTTTAATGGTGCCAAGGGCTGGAGGTTTTTATATCCTGCACTGGTGCAAGATTCAATCTGCCTTTAAGCAAAACTAATATCAGCTGTAACTGCACATGTGCAGTGAAGCTTTGCTAACGTACACACCCTGCAGGTTACAGCTGAAGAGGATTTGAATGACTATATTTATCTATGTGATATGTGATGAAATGGAATATGTAAATGGCAGAGAACCTGGAATGTGTCCGTGTTCGTCAGGCAGCGGGTGGCCATTGAGATGTTTGACCCTGTGAGCTGGGATCCACGTCTCCGGCACCGTCTTAAAATCTTCTTCTACGTTCCACGTGAAACCTGAAAACAAACACAAAGACAATAAAAACTAGTCCAACCTCCCTGCAGAAACGTTGACATGTAATGTGCAAAAAAAAAAAAAAAAATACTGGTCTTTAACCTTTACAGCTCCTGTGAGAGTGCTGGTACTTTTTGAACCTCTTCTCCGCTTGTTTGTTGGGTTTCCTGTCAAGTCGAGCCCAGAGGTACGGCTGCTCTACATGACAAAGATAAACCATGATTTAGTTCATCACACCGTACACACCAAGCAAATCATAACAGAGTCACTTTCATTGTTTGGTTTTTGTAGAAAAATGACGCCACTATCAATCGACATGTATCCAATTTACAACAATCACAATATGAAGCAAGAAAAACAAATAACTTTCATTTGTCCAGCTCGATACTCACCTTTATAAACTGTGACATAACAGCAGGTACCATCCAGTTTCTCTGTGGCGAGTGCACAATCTACATTGGCCTCCAGAGCGACAGGGTTCACATTTTCAGTGGCGACAACTTGAAATTGCTGAAGACAAACAGACAGAGATATTTAACCATTAGAAGTCTGAGAGAGATGACTGAACTTCTCTTTACTTATTATGGTTATTCTCCTGTAATTAAAAAATAAATCAACCATGTACTAAAACAGAAAGAGGCAGGATTTTGCTATTAGTCCCATTCCATTAACATGTTTTAAACACCTCTATGGTTCAACCACTAGGAGCTGCAAAAAAAAATCAGACATTTTAATTCATTATTGTGGCGTCACTTTGCAGTTTTTGCCATAATGATTATAATACAATTTTCACTTCCCTGGCACTTATGACTGACCCATTTACAATGAATTATAGATCCAGAGATGGACAGTGGCTCAGTGGTGAACAGCATCATGAACATCAATTGGAAAATGTCCCAGAATAATTTACTGACTGTCAAGCTTTAGCTTTTGTTTTCAGTAGTGCTGAAACAATCAGTCAACTGACAGAAAATGTACCAACTACATTTTCAATTTTTTTAATTTACTGTATTAATTGCTGAAAACATTTATCAAGTCAAAACACCAAAACATGTGTTTGTTCCAGCTTCTCATATGTGAGCCATCTGCTATTTTTCTCTTTTTTTTATGTTGTTGTGAGCTGAATATCTTTAGCTGTAGATTGTCAGACAAAACATGCGAGCTGTTGATGTTACTATCACATGTTGTAAATCAAATAAATTTACTGTGAGTGAACAGAACGTTGTAAATGAGCAGAGGTTTTCCAAAAACATTTATACTATTATTGTGACCACATACATTTGTTTTTCAGGTATTTCAATAATTCAGTGGATTTACAAAACACACACACTTCCATCTGGTCATTTTATCAATTGCATGTTAAGATGAACAATGAGTCTCGCAACAGTTTCTCCACAGTAATCACTGTAAAATGCAACAGTCCTACTGTAATTTAACAACTAGAAATCTGTTTCCACAAACTGTCAAAACTCATGTGTATGCTCTGGGCAGGACAGAGTATGAGTTCGACCAGTTGTCAGTCAATGGACTATGTTTTGGTACATAAATAGTTTCTACATGTTAATAGTTTTACAGTCAGCTCACTCACTTAAAACCAGAGTATTAACCTTAGTTAACACCAAAGTAACCAATAGGTATTGAACCCAGCACATGACTTTGAATCTATTGAGAAAAAAAAAGACATTACTTTTACAATATTTTTAATAAATACGTAAAGTACCAATTAATACACAATATACATGGAAATTGTTCTGCTACATTGTTTTGTTTTTTTTTAAATATTAATATTCACGCACGTCAGCGTACAGGTGTGCAAAAATAAAATTGCTTATGTATCATTTTCAGTCAGACAGTAATTTACAGTCGGTCCCTAACTTGATGTTGTCATGGCGGGCTCGGTGGGCTCTTATGGCCGTATTCAAGCAGCGAACAGCGGCTGTCCGCAGGTCTGTTGAGCTGAATAATGAACGGTTCGTGATGTTCACAGGTGAATGGCTGCTGCTGCTGCTGCTGCTGCTGCTCTCACCTGACAGGCTCGTTTTCTGGACTGTTCTTCTTTCACTTCCGTCAGAAACACACACGGTATCTTCTGTTGAACGGAGCCCAGACGTCGCATCTTTGTGTCGTCTTTAATTTCCACCTGAAGCCCCCGAGAAACGTCGGGTTTTTTTTTTTTTCGCAGAGAAGAGCAGAAATTTTAGCGACGTTGCAGCATGGATGCAGGTGAGTTTTCTGGTCACGTGGTCTGGTTCTTCTTCGTCGGTGGATAAACAATGAAATGACTCATTAGCGCCTCCTTGCTGTGGGCTCATTTTACAAACTCAACTCCAGCAGCAAGTTTGGAGAGGTTTGAAGATTTTATGTATATTTATTTCCAACACACACTGCATATATTTAAACTCTAAATCAAACTTTATGATGACAATGACAATATATGCATTTATTTAAAAACATCTTATTCTGCTTTGACTAACCTTGAATAACCTTTTTCCCACAAAAAAGGTCCATTACTTTGTTAAATATATATATCAAAAATCACATTTACTCCTTCTCCCCCATTTAAATATCTAGAATCTACAAAAATGCAAATATTGTTCATTTCAAAGGTTGAACTTCTACACACAAGATACTCAACTTCACTAAAAGGTCCATTCTCAGTGTACGTACATATGTGCACGGGATGCCTCAAGTTTCCACATGACTTCCCAGCTAGTTGTAAAGGTACAAATCATGCTCAGTTTTAAAGTCAAATGATAAGCAAAAAATAGATAAATAAAGAAATGAATTTTGAGTGAATGGGGATCATATTAATCATATTTTGACAAAGTTGCACATGGGGCAGTAAAGTGTGTTTTGTTTTCTTCGTTGCAGAATGCAATACATAAATGTAATGAAATCACAGCCTTGATATTGTTTTCTTTCTCCCCTGGAGGTAAAAAAGCAATAAAGTAACATTTATTTTTTAATTAAATGTTTTTACTTTATTTAAAGACACATTAATTAAAAGTTTTGTAATCTAATTAAACACTTGTTTTGAACAATGTTTACTAAATGAAGTAATTGAGCAATAGCTTATAATTAATGAGTGAATAAGTGTAGATTATGTTGCTGACAAACTTCATCTCCATCCAGAGCCAGGGCTCACTTTATTAGGTACACCTTTACAATCTCTACTAATGCAATTCATTACCACAACTCTGCAATAAATTCTACATTTGCAAAGCTTACAATGTTGGGCTTTTAATGACATTTTTGCAAATGTGTAAATTTAATTGTGTGTTTTTTTATTATTTAAAGGTGGTGTTGCACTGCTACAATATTTTGAGAGGTGTTTCTAATCATTTGTCCTTCCAATTTACACACATGAGGAGGACAGGATTTAACACCTCTCAATTTAAAGCAGTCTAGTACAATGCCATCACTATAGCAGCAAAGCTAAAACATATAATTTAATTAACACCTTTGTGACTGTGTTAACAAAATCCCAACATTATAAGCTTTGTTAAGTTTAAAAATCCCAGTGCAGGGCACTTCTGTGTAACATGGATTCTCTACAACTGTCTTCTGTCTCAAGAACAGAAACAAAACGCACCATGTGATGAAAAATTAAGTAGATTTATTTCAAAATTATAGACAAGAATTTTATTGGCAATAATATGCTCATGCACACAAACACAGGGAGAGACAGACCAAATAACTGCAGCTTTTCACTCTCAGTATAAGTTTAGAGGAACAAAGGTCATATGATGTACAGTATGTTCAAATTTACAATCACTTTGATGAATATAGTTTATGAAATACACAATATTATAAACATTTTCTGATATTTATCAGGTAACACTGTGGCAGTATTTCATTCAGTTCGCTCCCCCTTACAGAAATATCACAGAGCTACTCTGAATAGTCTGTTTTCATGTCTGGATTCACAAACAGCGTGATGTCACTGGAGTACTTCCTGTCTGATACTTCATATTCATCATCTTCCTCTGCTCCCTGTTGAAGGTCCATCTCACTGTCATTGTGCTTCCACATCTCTGTCTCTGTGTCGTCTTTGTGTTGCCCCGCAGACCAAAAGGTGAAAATGTTCCTTTTTCCAAACAGACAGAAACAAAAAAAATGATATGAGAAACATGATACACATGGATCAGTAAAAGTAAATCAAGTTCAGTAGACGCGTTGAAGAGGCTATAAGATAGTTTTCCTCTCTAGTTGCAGTTTGTTAAACTGTCTCCTGCCGCAAAGTGCATCATAAAAGCTTTAACTTTAGTTTTACACATGCAAAGGAAACAGAGTATGAAGATCATGAGCTCTAGTTGTCTCTGGTCTGTCTCTTTGATCACAATGAAGCTCCATAGACACTACAGACACTAGGCATCTGATAACATGACTCACAGTTTGTAGTACCACACAGCACCTGCTGCTGTCAGAAGCAGGAGAATGACGCCAAAAATGATGAGTGCCGTAGGTACAGCTGGAAAATAAACCAAGTTGTATTAATGATTGCCACAAACTCTTATCTCGTTTATATCATATATCTGTGCAGCAGTTCAAATCCCAGCTTAACCACACACTCTTATTGGGGATCCAGATCTCTCAAAGCTGCGGCAGGTGTCTGAAACCAGGACATGGCCGGGATCCTCCAAAAACCTGATCATAACCAGGACACTCAAAAACATGTAAACACATCCATCGAGAAATATTTCTGTTCCATTCTGATTTCTTATATGTGGGGCATGAGTGATGAATAGATGGCTGGATGAACATTATGTAAACAGGGCACCATGGCTCAGCTTGTTACCATGGTACTTAGCAGCTGACCATTGCAGTTCAACCACCTAAGACTAAGTCAATCTCATGGTACAAAAGATTGTCTAAAACCTCAGTAAGACACTTTGTTTTTCTAAATATTTCTTAATATTCTTGTGTGTTTTGTTAATTAATTAATTAATTAAATGGTAATACCCTTATTTATATATCCTGTCCCTGTTTTTCCGGATAGGGTAAGGTAAGGTAAGTAGGAAAAACATCTGTTGAAAATATAAAATATACTCAAAGTGACCTCTACTGGCGACTAGATGGAGATGCATGAATATAATTTACAAGTTTCCGTCCCTTTCAGCTCAAAACCTTGAGCTCCATCTGCGTTTAAAGTCATAACAGAGAGGAATAAAAAAAAGAATTAGAGTAAAGAATTTTGCTTCCTCTTGGAAAAACTGACAAAAGAACATCACAACCACAAAAAAAATAAAAATACAGAAGATTAAAGACGACAAGGACGCACCTCCTAGAGAAGGTTGTGCAGAGCTCACATGCGGAGGCAGCAGCGACACAGAGGTAGAAAAGGCAGCAGTGACGACAGTAGGTTTCGAGGCGATGAGGTGAGAGAGAGATGTAGGAATACGGGTGGAGAAAGTTTTAAGAGAAGTGGAGGTGGAGGAAATCCTAGATGAACATGTTGTCTTGAGCAGGAGAGTAGAAGCTGTAGTGGAAGCTTTCTTCTCCGGGGTTTTTGTTGTTATTGGCTTTACTGAGGACGCGGCCTTGGTTGTTGTTGATGTAACCAGAGCTGCAGTGGGCGTTGAGCTTCGGGTCAGTGCTGTCGACGTGGTTGGAGACGTGGAGGTTTGGGTGCCAGAAGGTAGTAAATGTAGTAAATCTGCAGGTGGTGAAAAAAGGTTTACATTTACAATGCATTCATTGAACTAACCCACTTTATACGGTGGCCCAGACTCGTCAACACGAATGCAAAAGCCACAACACAAATAAATTGTATTTATGTTGTTGCTTTTGCTTCGTGTTGACCCATCTGGGCCACCGTACCAGGATACACAGATTCATGAGTGTTGAAGGATCATTAAAGAGAGGAAGGGAATAAAAAGAGAACAGTTTTCTATTTTGCTTATATAATATATAGGAACATTCATTAAGGTTCAGTAAATGCAAAATAAATAAAGCACAATTTTATTTTATTATTAAATTTTTAAATTTTATTTATGAAATAACCTGTACCTGACGAGCTGAAGCAGTAAACACCAAACGGTTTGTCTGCACTTGCGCGCCACGTCACCACCCCAGTTTTACCCTTTCCACAGTTGTTGTCGGGCGTAAGTCGTGGGAGGACTGCGATCTGTTCAGCTATCCAGCCGAATCTGTTAAAAAATAATACAGTGTTGAAAATGTAATTAAAGGACGGATGAGTCCATTGCTTTAAAGGGGAATTACACCTATTTTAAGGTGGAGCTCCAAGTCTATACACAGGTCTTGGGGAGAACTACTGCAAATGTGAAAAAACGTTTAAAATAATGCTTTTTTGGGGCTTCAGGCGTCTGATAAATCGCCTTAAGTGATGTCACCTGAGTCAGCATTAGTTGGGTGTGAAAAGCGTCTTCATTCATTGAGGATTTGTCTGTGGTTGTCATGGCCACCCGATAATTTTCCACATTTCTATTTTCATTTTGTACTCTCTGTGCCTGATCTTATATTTATCAAACCATTTCCCTCAGGGTTTTGGTAGTTTCCAGATTGTGGAGCCCAGGTGGGATTCAAACCCAGGACCCTGTTGATGGAAGACAGAGCTGAACAGTTAAATTCACAAATACCGTAAGTCTAATAACAGATCTGTTTGACATCCAACTTTTCCCTGTAAGAGAATCGACAGTTGAGCTGCATGTGCAGACTGAACAGCAGGCAGACTGGAACAAGTTACTGAGTGACAAATATTCACAGCTCATATGGAAACACCTTTCAGTCGTACAGGCTGCACTCACACTTCAGTAGGACTGAGTCTGCTGAGGGAGCAGGGCTTCATTTTGTCACAGAGACACACAAGTTACTTCACGAGCTTAAAGTATCGACTGAACAAATGCCTGACGTTTTTTAAATCTGTAACGTTCCCCTTTAATTTCCAAATCCTACCTACACAAACACACTTATGGAATAATAAAACTCAATATTTAACATTTTTTCAGCTGGTATTGACGGCTAAACGACATGATGCACTTGGTTCGGTTCGTTTTTTTGCGGATTAACTGATCAATAATAAAGTGTAGTAAAGCTCTCAACTGTAATCTTAACAGGTATTCACATCTGCCACACCACAACAGTCACCACACGTTTTCTCGAGCCTACTTGCACGTCTCCAGTCCCTGCTGCAGTGCTTGCTCCATCTGGTCTCTGGTCGCTATGGTGACGTTCAGAAATAGGCAGGCAGCTCTGGCAGCAGTGAAGTTCAAGGTGTACTTCCCTCCTTCAATGAGCATGAAGACTCCAGCCGTTATGGGACTTTGAGGGACTAATGACATTTTTTGTAAGAACACACACATTTTTGTTAAGATACGCATGAACTTCTGCATCTTATCTTTATAGCTGTGTACATTTAAAGTGTAAATTTATATCAATGGTAAACTCACTCTAACATCATTATATATTGTGATTTAAACAATATATATGTTGGTACAATGAATAGGAACCTAATATAGTCACACGTGCTAAGGGTTAATTCATGGTATAGTGGAGACAACTAAAAATACACAGTAATGGAAATTTTCTGCATGATTCTCATGATTATATTTGATAAATGTGCATTTTTCATGTGCATGTATTCTTGAAGCTTCTATCTGACTGTG
The DNA here is from genome assembly GCF_021018895.1 of Seriola aureovittata. Classification (NCBI taxonomy): domain Eukaryota; kingdom Metazoa; phylum Chordata; class Actinopteri; order Carangiformes; family Carangidae; genus Seriola; species Seriola aureovittata. The sequence goes on from NC_079373.1 coordinate 24,204,837, forward strand.
ACCATAGAATTAACTTTTTTATTGTCACATGAAAAACAACTAAGAAGAAGTTAGAGCCGAAAAAGGTCCTGAAAATATTCCTTTAACCATAAGAGATCACGCAAAAACTAATTCTTAAATGTTACAAATTCAAGCATTGAAAGTGACCACAACATTTTCACACCAGCAAAATAAACAAATACATAAATGTTCCAGTATCTGGTGAAAAAATGTGGCGCTCCACCTACACCAGAAAACAAACAACTTACCTTGAATTACACTGGATTCTGCGGCAGGAAACAAAGCTGCCAAACAAAACATTAAACACTGAGTAAAAAATGAAAATCTTGCCATGTTTTGCATAAAATATATACAACTGCAGCGGAGCGAAGTTGAACAACCAAATAAAGCGAATGCAGGGAAAAAGCCTCAAAACAAATGTGATGTCCATAAGAAGAGGAAACAGGAAGAGTAGGTCAAATCTGCTTGACGCCCTGTTAAGAGATAACACCCACGTCCACACATCAGAAAGACCTGGACAGAAGCTCTTAGTGTGCTTGATCCAAACAATTATCAAATTGCAGATATAGGATATTTATATCAAGTTCAACACTCTCCTGGTTAAAAATGAAGACAAATTGAGGATTTCCAGGAAGTATTAAAGCGGGATGACAGGAAACATCAACTTTAAACAGTCTTCTAAGATAAATAAATAACAGAGAATGATCCTTTTGGCGTTATCGTGGAGCTGATCGAGCACATGCAGGTTGCTCCATGCTTCTTTATAGAATTGGTGCCTTCACAGCCAAATATGGAAAAAGAAATATTTGCTTAAAAATAAACATCTTTATGGAGGTTATCAGTGGTTTGCTGATTTTCTGCCTTGCCAGCATCTCTCTTCCAGAGGTGTGTTTGCTCTGACAGGAAAGGGAACTTCCGCCACATTGTTCCTGCTTCTGTGTTTTCTTTCTGTCTCTTTTTCACAACCACTTTCTCTCTTCTTCCCTATGAATTCATCAAGCTCATGGTGGTATTTTCTATAATGTCTCCGCAGCTACATGTCGCCAAAGAAGAGTGAGAGTGTTCAGTCCTCTTCCCTTTTTCCTTCAACCCATCACAGAGGAATAACAGCGTGTCTCCTGGCACACGTCAAAGACCCAAACAGGAACAACATGCAGCTGATGACGGAGCATCTTTGGTCTGTTTGCGTGTTCGGCGTGGGCGGGTGGCACAGTGGGGGGGATCAAACCTCTAACCTCCACAGTGCTGTGCCACATTCACTGATAATCACTTTAACTCCGGTGCTTTGTTGACAATGCCTCCACTTCCTCGTTGCTACAAAACCCAATACGAAGAAAAATGATCTATGATCTATCTATCTATCTATCTATCTATCTATCTATCTATCTATCTATCTATCTATCTATCTATCTATCTATCTATCCAGCTATCTATCTAAATGCCCCAAACAGAACACAAGGATGAAGGTGCAGTCACATTGTGTAGACAACCATCTATCTTACCTTAAACTCACTCACTTGCCTAATTGAATAGATTCAGTACTTAGTACTTAGTGTTGTCCCTCACTTGTAAGTTGCTTTGGATAAATGAGTAAATTTACTGTAACTTGTCTGATCCTTAAATACACCCAGGTGTTTCTCTCTGTGTAGGAGCAACACCTCATTACAGTGACTTTATCATCCCTCGCTGACAGCGAGGATGTTCTGCTGTACAAAGGTGCAGAGGACGAGAGAGTTCAACATGACCTACTTTCATGACTCGGTGAATATCATGTGAGCTTCCTGCCTGCTTCAGGCTTGCAGCATGGATGACTGGCTGTAAGGGATACAGCACTGTAACACAGATAAGAGCTGCAGGAGAAGCTAATTGGTCACACTTCCCTGGTCAAGAAGAGTGGAAGTCTCACTTCACCCAGAGGGAGAGAAAAGCATAATTCACTGTTAAAAGTGTGACAATTTCTCTTCACGCAGCATCAACACAGGAAGTCGTCCTCAGGGATAACAGCAGATTGTAACTGAAACAGTTTTTCTGAAGCCACTGATTCAAAGCCAATTAAACACCCCCCCCCCCCCCCCCCCCAAGACAGACTTGTTAAATAATTTACTCTTCCTAATTGTCCCTTTTTGTTGTTTCTCTTTCTCTCTTTTTTTAAAGAAATATACATGAACTGTATCATTGTTATGTTAATATAAATGTTAGTGTTAAAACCCATGGAGAAATACATAAGAAATAACTGCACCTTTGGCTTTCCACACTTTTCAAATACCAAAGAGGCAGCACAAGTGTTCCTCACACATTCCCTCAAAAGAAATGTCACTGACACCAATTTTGTCATTAAGACACAACAAACGTCATCCTATCTCCCTGCAGTGTCCAGAGTGTCAGTAACAGCTGGGCCTTCTTTTCCCCCTCTGCTCCGTGGACCTGAGGTACACCTGAAGACTGGCTATGAAGTCCAGGGAACGGCATGACTTTTCTGTTTGAAGATTTCATGTGAAAATCGGAATGAAAGGCCAACAACATAGACAAAAGGTTTCCTCATACCAGAACACACGGACTGCTTGCCTCTGTCCCACACAGGTTTTTGTCCTATCACGTTACCTAATGAATAATGAACGATGACAGGAGCCACCCCGTGAACTCGACGTGAAACTGAGAACTTCATTCACCTTGTTGGCCAGCGTCCTGACTTCAAACCAGGAGCCCCATCTCCTCTCAGAGCATCATCACGGTAACGCTGAAGTAAACTCTGAAATGTCACTCAGAGCCAAATCCCACACGGACCTGCAGACAGCCGGGAAGTCCTCGCTGGACCACAGCTTGTACAAGTCATTCTCCATGAGCAGCAGTAACGTCAGCAGAGGCGGCCGGTTCGGGAACGGGGCAACAGAAGAAGTCAAAGGTCTCTCCAGGCCGACCAGGAGGCCCGTACGGGTGGTCAGGCCGGTCAGCGCCATCAACTCCAACGGCTCCTTCCTCCAGATCAACCACCTGCAAGGAGAGCTGGTCAGAAAGAGGAAGGTAAGGACGAGGTTGGGTGATGCATCAGATCTCAGGCTTTTCATGCATCCTAAGAGATTTAGCACCTGGAGGAAAACATCAACTGTAAAAAACTCTTTCCTTTAGGACAAATTCTTATAATATCTCACTCGATGGACAACATACCTGTATTTGCTGGTTAATAGCATCGCCCTCACTGCTGCGATGAACGTGAAGAAAAGCTACTTGACCGCTAACGTTAAATGTGAGAGAGTGAGTTTATGAGCGAGTTGCAAATCAGTTCCATACAGTGTTTTGTAATGAAAAGGATGTGAAGTCACTGACGTCATTTAGGGAAGTTCAGAATCTCACCACAAAGACTTTTTTTTTTTTAGCATTCTGGAGCTTTCTGTCATATCACATGATCTTCATCACCAAATGGAGTTTGCCCAGTTGTTGTGGAATTTCTATGGAAACCCTGAAAAGCAAATGAAAAGATTTGTAGGGGGGTTGTTTTTACAGATTAAAAAAAGTTTCCAATTTCTACAAAAAAAAAATTCTAAAAGAAAAAATTACAAAAGAAAAACAAACAAACAAAAAAATCTAAAATAAAGAAAGAAGAAAAAAAGAAAAGAAAGAAATGTTTTTTTTAATCTTTGCAACCAACCCCATGAGGAAAATGAAGTGAAAAAACAACTTGCCTCTCAGGGCTTCCGTAAATTGCAGATGTCCGTAAAGTGGTGAGGAAACAATGGAAACACCTACAGTTCCATGACAACGCCATTTGCTTGATGAATATCATTTGATAGAATCAAAAGTTCAGACCACCTACTAAACGGATCTTGCGATGAGATTATTTTCTCAACTACCTAAATGACTCAAACTGTTTTCCCCCAAAGTCAAGAGTGAACTCTGAACGTCAGCTGAAATATTCATCAAAAGATTAAAGATTAATCCTAAAATGGTAACAGTGATGGTGAAAATGGATGTTAAGAACCTAAATGTTCTGTTTGCTGTGATAAGTGTGGAAAAAAAAAAAAAAAAAATGGTTGGAATGAGGAAATTCCTACTGGCACCAGTCCCTTTGTTTTAGTCTGAACTCTTTAATGTTACAGATGTTACAGGTCTTTTCCAAAGTACTGTGCATCCAGAGACGTCATTTATTATGTCTCAAGACAAGGTTCTTTTTTTTGGTTAATTCTCTGTAATCCATCATTTTATGAGTTTGTCTCCTTTGGAAATGAATCTCTTTAAGTTTCTCTCCCACAATGCTCGGCACTGAAAATGTAAACGTTCCCCAGGAATGCGAGGATCTGAGGAAAGAAAACAAGTTCTTATCAAATGAGATCCACATGGAGCGGATCATGATGCGCACAGAGAATGAGCTGACCATGAGGAACCTCAGGAACCTGAACCAGGAGCTGCAGGCGCAAGTCAAAGAGGTACGCTGGAGCGCTGGACACAGTTTTAAAACGGCGCATCGCTCAAGAAGATAAGAAGCAAAGGCCTCCTGCCTCCTCTGAGCTTAGTATAGACATCAGAACACAACCACCCACTTCCCAAAGACATGTGACCTCTGCCCTCACATCGGCTCCATAGTCTGACACTAATCGCACTGAGTGTTATAAACTGGATACTCTCAGTCGTAGATATTATTGACAGCTTCAAATAAAAGATGTTATATAGAGTCCCTGAGGTGCAAAAAAAAACATTAATATATATAAAACAAATGTGAAAAAGCAGAAAAAGTGTTTTAAGACAACACCACCCTGTCTAAAACATCAATTATCTATGTTGTCAAAAATCTTATTCTGAAATGTCACATCAAGCCTCTTTTTAAAACTTACTTTCATCAGAGAGCTTTTTCCTGGTTGTGTTTTATTTCTCGTTTTTTGTTTTAGTTGTTTTATCTGTTTTTCTTCACCTTGAAGATCTATTGATTGTATTGATTCTATTTTATTGCTGCCTTTGGAATGTAGATTTGCTCTATAAATAAAGATTATTATGATTATTGCTCTTTAATTAAAATCTGGAGGGAAGTAGCAACATCCTCTTTGTGACCTCTTTGTAGCAGCAGCCAACAATCTTCTTGACTCTCGACCTGTTTGTTTGCAGTAATCAAGCACGATGATTAGACACTGTGGCAGTGTGACATTACAGATACGAGGCCGAGTCAAATACCTAAGCACAGTTCATCACACTTTTCTCTCTTATCACAGTGTTGTATGACAGCACTTTGGTCATGATGTTGCTGCTTTCAAAATCTCTTCAGACATGCAAATTCAGAGGAATGACCTTTAGTAACATGAAAATAACTCATATTAACGTATTGACTGTCCATTTTTCTATATACATTATGTGACTGTATATTAGCCTTTAAAGGGGCACTCCAGTGGTTTAAAATATAAACACTTCCATAACTTTGCAAGAGAAAAAGTAAAAATTCAGTTCAGCAAATCAATGCAAGAGAGGCCCAAGATATCCTGACTTTTAGTCTATACGAGTCAAGTTGTAAAAGCACTGGAAACTACATTTCCCATAATGCATCCAATTGCATCTTTTCCAAGATTACTGCCAATGTCTTTCCAAATCCACACCTTCAGTTTGTAACATAGACCTCTGCTATGAATTCATATGGCATCACCTGGATGGCGTGGATTTCCCCTTTAATACTTGAAGACAGTTATAACAAGATACTGATCGTCAGATTAAATCTAATCTCATATGATGTGAATGTAAAAAGCTGTTTCATGCTGCACAGTAGTTTTGACTGACTCTTATTCTTCAGCTGAGTGGATGGAGTTGTGTTACACCTACAGACAAAGGCAGCCTTCTACTGTTTCCTGACCAAGTCACCGCAGTGTGCACACACCCACCTCTCTCTTTCTGACCCCCATCAGCTGAAGCAGAAGTTGTATCAGAGCCAGCAGAGAGCGACGCTGTGTTCCCGGGCTGCGGATGACGCGGAGGAGTCCAGGGGGGAGTCGGAGAAGATCAGGGCCCTGGCTGAGGCTCGGGCCCTCGGGTGTCAGCGGGACAGAGAGGCAGCTGAGGCTGACAGGAGCCGCCTGAGCGAGGAACTGCAGCGGCTTAAAAAAGAGGTGAACAAACACACGACGCATATTGTCAGCTGATAGCGACAGAATGCAGCGATTAATGTCGCCATAGTCCAACATGTGATGTATACACTCCTTGGATTCTCCATCATGACGCCATCAGGGTGGGATGTGACTCCCAAATATCAGCAGTTGCTGTAAAACATTAAACATAGTGAAAGAAACTACAATATACCTGTGACACTTTGGATATTAGTGGCTTGTTTAAATTAAAGACCAGACCTGGCTCAGTCTTTGGTTCCTTCATAACCATAAACGCACACACTGCGATTTTTTTGTGCCAATCCTACTGCCAGAAATACTAACTAGAGCAAATAGTCCAACAAATCACTATTCCCAAATATATTTTCTAAAAGAAACTAGGGGAGCCACAGAAAGGGTAGGGAAGTCAGACAGTATTGGGAAATAGACAAACACATTGTTAGTTTTGATCTTGCCACCTTGATCCTTTTAAGAAAACACAATTTGACTCAAGTTCCATCCAATTTTCAAAGCAAGTACTATTTTTGTACTGATGTTCGTTAACTTGCACTGTCCCTATCAAATAAACAAATAAAATAAATACGATAAATGAATATAAGGAATGACGCCGTTCCACAGTCCAGGATCCACAACCAGAAAGACTTGGGTCGTACTGTTGGTGATGGGTCAGAAGGTCAGATTTGAGAAGACTTGAGGATTTAAAAGAGGTCCAGCTCAGTGATTGCCTTAAAAACAAACAGTAAGGTTTTGATTTTGGAAGCCATTAAAGAGAGGCCAGTATACGGCTGCAATGTAGTCTCTCTTTCTGGTGCCAGTGAGAAACCCATTAACATTCTGCACATCGAGGGGCGAGAGGAAAGAATATCAATAATGAAAAATCATCATCATTTCCGCAGTCGTTCATGTTAACGAGCAGAGCCGTGAACAGCAGATGGCATACCTTTAACCGCAAGAGATGAAGAACATTTTTAGAGACAGCTTCCTCTTCTCTATTACGACCAGACCTCATCCCTGATTCACTCAAGGCATAAACAGGATGTAATGTTATCAGTGGACTGAATTGATTGATTAACTGGGCATCTGTCTTTTTCTTTTTGCAGCACACTGATCTACAGCTTTTACTGGCGCAAACAGAGAAGAACTACTTTGAAACCAAGCTGAAGCTGGACCGGGTGTCGGGGGAGAAACAGGCCCTGCTGCAGGAGAACAGGAGCCTGGAGGGGGACAGAGACGACCTGCGACACAAGCTGAGACAAGTCACACAGGAAAATGTCCAAATTAAAGACAGGTGAGTGCAGTTCGTTAAAGGAAAAGGTGATCTAATCAAGGCAAATTTTGTGGCATTAAAGCTGCACCGGGTAAGATTCTTATAGTGTTCACCATTACACCACAGGAGAGAATATCCCATCTGACGGAGATATTATAGATCCACATTATTTCTCAAACTCTAAAAGGATAAACACGTCAATTTGGACCAATTTGAGCCTTGACACAGCAGGAAAACCAGTAAAAAAAGATCATTACAGCAGCGAAGGGGAGCAGAAACAAAAAACATAAATGAATCGTCTCCCAATTAAAAAACAACTGAATGGATATTATATTGAATTTACAATGAAAGACTCGATAAGTTTCTCTAGATGATGCTGGATCGATGTCGGACACTAGAGTCCTGTTAGATTGCTCCATGTTAAAGCTGCATCGATCATTCGATTTTTGGCCACTAGAGGGCAGAGAAACATCATGTCATGCTTGCAGCCTTACGTTACACATCCAGAACACATGAGGCAACATTAACGCTCATTTAGAGTCACGCGTTACCCATTTAATAGCCACGAGGAGTGTGTGGAGGTTTGAAAGAAAGATACAACTCCGTGTTATCAGCATAACAATGGGAAGAAATACCAATGAAGTGACTAAATATGCAGCAGAGAGAGTAAACATGGGCTGTATGAAGAAAAACGATGGGGACCGAGGATAGAGCCCTGCTGGACGCCACAAAAATGAACAGAGTGGTCAATATAATAATAATGATAAACAATAATAAAACTTAGTGCTTTCTCATAGTGCTGGACAAAAATAAGCCAAAGAAATATGTTAATCATGATCCATAGTATGAAATCCTGCTGTTACATTACAGCAGCATCGGCATGCATTATTCATCTGCATCTGTTTGAAGTAGATCATTAAAAACCCTTTAAAAAATTATATTTCAGTGTATATGTACTCTACGCACTGATAGGTCAAGGTTTGTTTTTTGTTTTTTTTTTAAAACTAATCAGACACAGAACTGATAGTACATAGGTCCAATAGCACCTAATACGTCTTACAGAAGGGAAGTTGGGACAATGTAAAGGGAGTCAAAGGAAGGACATCTTCCTTGTCTCCCATGTCTTGTGTAAAAAGAGGAAGAAGCTATACAGTATGGTTGAAGCTGATTGCAGCCCCTTATCAACAAACAATTTAGTGTGAACCTGCTCCGCCTATAGGAAGCAATAACTCAGCACTTAACAGCAAACCATATATAACTGTAACTGTATAAGAAAATCAGAAGAACAAAATCACATCAACAGTCTGTCTTAAGGACAAAAAAAATATCTTTTGCCACCATTTTGGATTTAAACACCTTGAGCTCTAGTTTTTCGATTACCAGAAATGAATCATTTTGAGTATAAAGCTGGGAGCATGCTGTATATTGTAACATTAGAGGAACATCAGATCAGATGAATGTCTGCACACCTAATCTGAACAGTGTTCACCACAAAACCCCGAAGCATCAAAGCAGATGATGCAGCTGCAAAAAATGAAAATGGAAAAGAGGAAAAAGATCAGGAACGCCATCATCGCAGACCTATTCAACTGGCGACCCGCGGGCCAACTACGGCCCGTCAATCAAGTCCGACTGCCCCGCCGATCAATTGTTTAATTACAGAATACATTTTTGTAACAAAATTAATCCTGTAAACCACATCACATGTGGCATCAGATGAACAGGTAAGTTCAGTTCATCTTGAACGTTTGAATTCTCTTTGCTCTCTTTTGTCATTTTGTTAATATCGCAGCTTGTGAGCCGCAGAAAATCAAATTAACAACTCGGCCTGATTTCTGAAAGGAGGCCTGTTTACTATCTTTCTCAGTTATTGATTAAACTGCTTTTGCAATGCGGCAATATAATAATTTTTTTTTTGTTGGCATTTTCTGTGTATGTCCTGGCTGAATTCGTAACACGTGACCCATAACTGCTCTTTGAGCGTAATCAAAGCCCAACTGAGATATTATGTTTAGGAGTGATGTCACACATACTGTACGGGAAAGCACAAGAGCAATGAAAGCTGGCCTGGAGGAGGAGGAGCTGAAAGGAAAGCAGAAGAGATGAAGGAAATGAAAAGAGAAAGAAGAAGATCTAGAATGACAGTCAGTTGAGCACATACCTCCGGCTCAGACCAAACAATCCTATCCTCCCCACGTCTTCTGTGCTCGACTGTAGCTTTGAGAAACAAAGATGAAGGTCAGAGAAGAGGAGGGCTGTTTGATGAAGTTTCACAGGACACAGGGTGGTTTTTCACTTAAAAGTAAAACCTCATTAAATCGCACTCCTTCACCTTAATGTTGACGTGTGCAGAGGTGGTCCCCAGGTGATTCTTCAGGGGGAAAATGGGGGTAAAACTCTTGAATCCAGATGTGCTCAGTTAGTACAGACTTATCCAAACACATGGACAACACACACCCATCTTTAATGGTGTGGTTCTCTGATTTACTTGCAGATAATTGGCTTGTCGCTTTAACGACACAAGACGAGTTTAGGGAGGAAATAACAGCAAAAAATAAGCTTGTGTTTGTTGTGGAAATGGAATCTGAATAGTTTAGAAGATATTTTGGGATGTAATTTCAGTGTTCTGTTTACAGTGAGATGAGTTCGAGGCGCAGAGCGATGGCTTCTGAGGAGGAGAGCAAAAAGGCAAACCAGGCTCAGCGGGAGGCCGAGGCTGAGCGGCGCCTGGCTGAGAAGGAGAGGCAGGAGAGAACGGCCGAGTGCCTCAGCTGGAGGGAGAAGCACCAGGAAATATCCGACAGGTTCAGAGCTCAGGAGGACCTGAAGGCTCTGAGGCAGAACAAAGCAGTAAGAAAGCATCACATCACACCACACCAGTTAGAACGAATCATACACCAGCGATCTCTGAAGGAGGACGTTGTCTAAGTGGTAAAATACGCCTGAGATGCTTCACCGTCATGGACGTTTCTTCCACATTATAGATTTTTAAGGTAAATGTTATGTTTCTTTTTCTCAACAGTGTCAGGCCAACATCAAGAGCTACTTCCTCTGCATGACCGAGAGCGATCAAAGGGTTAAAATCCTTAAAAATCCAGACGGCACCCCAAGAAATTTTACGGTGAGATGACTCTAAAGTTATATACAAATGTATGCTGATATAGGAAAGAAAAAAAAAAAAACGGAACTGCACATGTTGAATTGCTCCAGAGATTGATCAATGTCTATACCTGCAATACTGGGCTTTTAAAGGAGGAGGCTTTTTATCTGACAGTAGCATCGTGAGACCAGTTCCTACCTTATGTAATGTGATGTTGTTCAGGAGGGAGATCCTGTGTTCATCTCCACCCCAGAGTCCAGTCCTGAGGAGCCTGAGAGGACCTCATCCAGGTGAACAAAGGTTCAGGGCAGCAGCTGCTGTGGCTCCTGTGGCCACCAGGGGGCCTCAAACACTGCAGAATACTTTTGACAAAATTATTTTAGTAGATCTCTAACAACTGCTAACTGGTAAGCTGAGGTAATAAAATATAGCAGCGAGACAATGGGAAAGAAACCCATTATTATAAAAAACGTCAAGGTCAACTTACAAGCAATTTTCAATTATTTTAAAAAGAAATTACTTAATTGTGACTTGTATTTCCTCAGGACCATGTTCAGGATCTCTGCCCCGCACACGGGGAGGGATCCGGGTCCGAGTCACTTCGATGAGCTGCCCGCCGTCGGAGGGGACCGACCCGACTCTGCACCTCCACGCAGGAGCAGGCGGGTGGTGGATTACTTCTGGATCCCCACAGACCAGGAGTGACCCGTAATTTCCGTAGACGACACTCCTACTCCTTCTTTCCCACGTGCTCTTCAGCAAGGCATCGAGAGTTCAGGAGACCAGTCAGACTGGGGCAATCGCAGATGTGAAAGTGTGAAACATTGAAGGCGTTGGAATTTGTAAGAAAAAAAAACTGCAAAATAAAAGTGAAAAATACTTGGTGCTCATGTACTGGACTTTATTGACATTAAAGCAATAGGAGGTGCACAATAATTATGAATACCTTACAATATGATCCAAATCCATTGCCTTATACATAAACATGGCTTGTGAGCACGATTCTTGGGTAAAACTTGATCATTTTTAGCTGTTAGACTTAATGTAATGAGAGAGGAGGGAGGGAGAAGGGGCTCAACTAAACTTGTCTAAAAAAGGTTTGCTTCTATTTTGCCAATTTAAGAAAAACATTTAAAAAAAAAATGCACTTGTTTCATTTTCCATATCGAGCATTTCAAATAAAAACAGTCACTCCAAATTGCAGGGGGGGAGGTGAACGACTGAAAGCCTTTTAACAGGAACATCAAATTCATAAAAACAAGCTTTTTTTTCCTTTGCGTTCTTAAATATTAATACTTGTAAACCATGTGAAGCGTCATAGGAAAGTCTGCTTCAATAAATTTATTGTGCAATTAGGCCAGGACTAAATCAAATACTTCAGCATTTGCTTGGACTCTAGGTTCTTCTTAGATTTCATTATCCCAGCACAAAAAAAACAAAACAAAAACAAAAGCCCATCTAACTAAGAGGTAGAAACACAGGCAACTTTGAAACGTTACGGCGGCACACCAATGATTACAGTTTTTTAAAATATCGTAACATTTGGAGGATAAGTATTGCAACCACTCAAGTAATAAAAGACAACAAATAGGGACAGATAAAGGAGGAGGGGGGGGCAATCACAAAAAAGGAAGATGCTCATCAGTGACTATGAAGAGCACTTTTATTTAAAAAAAAAAAAAAAAAAGAAGCCGAAAACATTTTTTTTTTTTTAGTAAGCATAGGTTGACTAAACCTGCACCTTAATTCATTATGAAATGCTTTGCCAGCTTATGCTTCACTCTCACTTCAGCAGGGCCCCTTGACATTAATTATACTTGGTGAGGATTTTCACTGTGGATCACTCTGCAGCCTGTCTGCTCATTTTAAATCCCCTCATCGTGTGTGTGTGTGTGTGTGTGTGTGTGTGTGTGTGTGTGTGTGTGTGTGTGTGTGCTGACAGGGAATCCAGGCTGGGCCCTGACAGAAGAACACAAAGCAGATCACTGACGAGACCTCACTTGTCTTATACTTGTAACTAGCAATTAGTGAAGCTCACCACTAATTTCACTTATTCAGGGGAGAATCCTAAACATTCTTAAATAAACCAGTTTCCTATCGGGGGGGGGGGGGATCAGAATTGGAAAAATTGAGTGGAAATGAAAAACATGCAATAAAAACAAAACACCCCCCCCCCCCAAAAAAAAAACAGATACAACTCTAAACAGTCAGAGCAAAAACAAAAAAAGAAAAAAAATACACATGGTTGAGCCACTCCAGACTTCATGTAGCTGATCAGGACACAGATCCATAATCAAACATCCATTAGGCAACAGATCAAATGATGCTGCTCAGCCCATCATCATGGTGTGGGTGGTAACACATGAGGCCCTACAGGTACAAGCTTTTCGGTTTATATTTGCGAGACAGAAGCAGCTGAGTGCCACGTGGTAGTGGTTAAATTAAGCATGGAGTTTAATAAAGGAAAGGCGAGTGTAATAATAAAGATAAGGTCGATCTTCTACACCATAATGCTTCGACTTGGTTTTCTCAATCCGCTTCGTCCTCGGACTCCTCCTCTTCCGCCGTCTCCAGCCAGGTGAGCCACTGGTTTACCTGACGGGGGATAAACGGGGGGAAGATTTGAAAAGATTCCTGTCAATCTTGCACTAAATAAGTTGAAATTAATCGTTTCATCTGATGTTTATGAGCTGCAGATATTCAGTCAAACACATTCAACTAAACTCTCTCTACTGCAGATGTTAAGAAACAAACAAACAAAACGTGGCAGCTTTACTGTACCTGGAATAAAGCTTTTCCTTTTCCAGGGAATTCTTGGGTAATGTCTTCTTTCCATGCAAGGAAGGCTTCTTCTTCAATGATCTCCATGTCGTAGAAGTTGACAAAGTAACGCAGCAGCATGCCTGAGTGCACACAATTTTGAAAAAGAAAAAAAAAAAAAAATTTAATGAATGTTTCCAATAGAAAAACAATCACAATTTTGTTCTACACGTAACGTACGATAAATCATAAATCATCTATATCATGATTTCTGGCTTTAGTGATGTCCCTCACTTGTAAGTCGCTGTGGATAAAAAAGTGTCTGCTGCGATTTTATGTAAAGACAAAACATGCCCTTCAAACTAAAACTATTAAACTAGTAAAAGTATTCATAATTAATCCAAATCATTGTTTTAGCCAGTGTCGCTGCAGTTTTAATCAGACAGCACAGCGCAATAGATACTGGATTTTGAGGCCAATTCAATATAATGAAGATGGATAGATATTTACTGAGCAGGAAATTCTGCTGTTGAAAAATAAACATGGCACTTCTCTCTGGTGGTGAAACAATGCAACAGAGACAATTTCCAAAATTTTCTAGTATTTTTGTCCTGCGATTGTTGCATTACTGGCCAACACATACAGCGTAAGAAATGTGTGCATATGATAGCTTTTATCAGCCTGGTGGGTTTATTGGTCTAGCTGTAGCAAACCGTCCAACACACTGGGGAATACTGTACCTTTAGGGAAGCCGCTGGCGTTGCAGTGCACCTGCAGGGCGTACAAGGCGCTGACCTGCAGCTCGGTATGGTCGTGCAGGAACTTCTGCATGACGGGCTTGAAGGCCAGCAGCAGCTGTTTCTCCTGCTCCAGCTGCTCTTTGGAGGGAGCCGCCTGCTCGTCGCCCTCCACCACGCACAGCTCCTGGGAGATGTACTGGAGGAAACTTGGAGAAGATCAGAGGACGCCGATTAGTTACACTACAGGCCCTTCTCATGTGAAGTCCGATATTTCCTTGGATTTCTTTGAATTTATACACACAAAATAAAACACTTCATGACTTCAGCCTCCTCCTGTTTACCTAAGTGTGCAAAAGACACAACAATTTAATTTGCCTAATCGTTGTTTGAATGACAATGGTTTATCCATTAGCTGAGCATCAGAAAATTAAATAGCAACTATTTTAATAATAAATCAATATTAAAAAAAAAAGGCAAATATGTGCTGGTCCCAGCTTCTCCAATAAGGGGGGAGGTTTATTTACCTGGTCATGAGGATGTTGACAAAGCCTTTATCAGTGTGAAGCTTGGGAGAGATGTTGTCTTTAATCCACTTGTAGATGGACTGTGGAGAGGGGTCTGCCTTTATCTGCTTCAGCAGCTCCTTCTCCAGCTTCAGCAGCGGGAACAGGAAGCTCAGGCCCTTCCCCTCCAGGATCTCCAGCATGCGGTCCTTGTTCTGATCGATTTCTGCCGAGCAATCATAGAGACGGGGGGGGGGGTTTACAACGCTGACAATGGTCTGTGCTCCGTGGGATGCTTGTGTTTCTGATGTGATATCAGTTATGGGGAGAATGGAGGGAATTCTGATAAAGGCAGAGGAGCATGTTTAACAGGAAAAGGGGTGGGGGTGGGTGGGGAAAGAGGGATGTACCTGGGAGCATCTTCTGCATGTTGACCTTGCTCTGCTGGAAGAGGTCGGTCAGCCACTCCCGGTCCTTCAGCTTGGCCGTCTGTTGCAGGCAGAGCAGGAAGAGGGGGAAGTGGGTGCCGTTCTCCAGGGGGTGAGCCAGCTCCGCCACGCTCACCAACTCTGCGATGATGCCCCGGGCCGCAAACTGGGCCAGGTAAGACTTCACCAGGGGCACGTCCACCTCGATCTTAGGGCACTGGTCGAGGACGTTGAGGAAAGCCTGCAGGAGTGGGAGGAAATGTCAGTGCATGAATAATGATGTACCACCCTCCTTCTGGGTTCATCAGTGGAAAATGTGTCATCAATAATTAACAGCAGCCTTTGTAGGTAATTCATCACAGTTCTGAAAATGTCAGAATTAAGTGATGAGATGGTTTTGTTTCCTCCTCTTTCTGGAAACTCCAGGGATATTTAGTGCTGGATTGAACTTGACTGGTGGGAATCATTTCTGGGCATTTCCCCATCAGTGCAATTATTGTAATTTTTGTGCTTTAACTGTTTGCTCAGTACATATTTGCAGATTTATTTTGATATTTACTCTTGATATTAAATGAAAGCTGGATACGCGCACCTGCATGAAGTTCTCTCCAGTGATGAGGCCCTCGGTGCGAAGTGTGTGGATCAGAGTGCTGGCGTGCTCCTTGTCCTCATCGGGACGGTCCAGGGAGCACACGATGATCTTGCTGAGCATCTCTGGCAGGAAATGCTTTGGGGCCTTCATCTCTCGCACGCCGCACACAGCTTCAGTTAGGTTCTTACTGTTCAAGTACTCCGTCATGATCGCCTCCTAAAGAGAGGAATCAATTGTACAGTAATGAGCTGGGTCAGTCTGAGGACTAGACTGAAAACAAAAGCAGGTTTGTCTGAATATTTATGCCTAGTAGGTTTATGTTTCTCTGTCCCAAATGTCTCTCTAGTGAGCAGGGTATCTGTTGATTGCTCAAAATAAACATTAAGTAAATGATGCAGCAAGTTTCAAAGCTACAAAGGAAGCAGTGTATTTCTCCACTATTTATATATGACTCAATTTCTGGTCGCACCCATTAGTGCTGTTTAAACATAAGAGTGTAGTGGCAATTTACTGTTGATTTATTTACCCTGGGGTGATTTTACTTTGCAATTATACTTATTTATGTGGACCTCTACAAAAACAAAAACAAAACATCAACTTAATGGTTTTGCCCACCGTCATCTTAAGCAGTTCTTCCTTGGCAGGAGGCGGTTTCTTGTTCGTCTTCTGAGGTTTCTCTTGGATGGGTGGAGGGTTGGTCTTCAGGCCAAGCTGTGGAGGCTGAGGCCAAAGTGTATGAGATTATTTCACAGATGCAAATCGCAACATTTTGACTTTCTCTAAAACATTTTCTTCTTTCCATTTATGTATGCGTTAATTGCGCTCTACTCTCTTGTCTAAGCACCCGTCTTACCTGTCCCAGAGGGGGGGTTTGAGTGCGTGGGGGCTGAGCGCTGGGAGGCATCATGGTGGGGATCTGAGGCTGGAGCTTGGGTACCTGGTTCTTGTTGAGGAGGAATGACTGAGCAGGCCTGAGGCTGATCTGTGAGGCCAAGAGACATAATGAACACGAGTAATAAGATTAGTCATGATATTTACAACATTCAAAATCTGCATATTGGCTAATTCCATGCCCTCATATCTCATAATCGCAGTCAGCGGACCAGCCACCAGTTTAAAGAGGAGAGGAGAGGAGAGGAGAGGAGAGGAGAGGAAAGATGGAGGAGATCAAAGATGGAGTAAAAGACAGAAGAAAGACTGGTAGCTGGTTGAATTCCTCAGAATAACGCGTCTTTTCATAATCAGTGGGCATGAAGACTCAACACACTGACCATATCTTGTGCAGTGTCTTAACTCTAAAACATCTGGCTTGGTACGCCATGTTTTACACTTTCATTTATTTAGTTCTTATTACCTCATCAGCATTGAGCTGTCCTTTCTTGCTGAATCGTGGAGGCATGTCCTTTGACTGGACCTGCTGCTGGGCCATGTGGTTCTGGTTCTGGTTGAGGAAATGCTGGTTCTGAACCTGTCGTAAGTCACCCGAGCAGAAAAGATCACTTTTTAAACTCTGGACTTTGGGTTTTGTAGAGAAACACTGAGCGCTGTCAGCTTAGTTAGCAGGATTACCTGGTTGGACTTAACAAAGGACTTGGGCCCCATGTCGAACTGTGACTGTGGTGGAGGGGCGATGTGGCCACTGTGGCCGTTGAAGAGTGGGTTGGTTCGATGGCGTCCCATAGTGGGCGAGTACCTATCCTGAATAACCCCCGGGCCAGTTCCAATCCCACTGCCTGAGAAGACAAACGACAAGTTATGCGAGTCCATCTTGGAAATGGTATTATCTTCAGCTCATCATTTTATTTCTAAACAATAAAATGGGAATCCAGTATTAACACTGACAACTTGAAAGTGAATATTAAAACAATGAGATGTGGCCAAACAAGACCCTATTGACCAAAGCCCACACCTGGCATCTGTCCAAACATGTCGGCCAATCCCCCAAGAGTCTCCCTGTCCAGTTTCATTCTGTTGGGCATGAAGGGGCTTTCCAGGAAGAAGTCCATCCTCATCCCCTGAGACATGGGTGCTGGGATGAAAACACCCAAATCCTACAAGAACAGACAGAACAGAGCCAGTGTCATTAAAAAGAACAACATGATTAAAAGCCTAACCCAGAACGCAACTAGAATTTCTAACATTAACTCAAGTGTGCAATAATGAACTGCATGGTTGTTATGGAATCAGAAAGTTAATTACATCCTGCGCACACTGTCAGGACAATGTCCTGCTGACTCACACTCTTCACAATAGGGGAGCTTGGCTCATGGGCAGAAACTTGTTCTTCATAAGAGAGATGGGATTATAATGTTCTGTTTATTTACAGAGCCCTTTAACACATGCATGCTGTAACCTCAGCTTCTGATTTTAGCCACCAACTATTAATCATCCCAAAATGTGAGCGATCTGCACAACCAGCACCATAATTTCACTGGACTCACTTTCACTGCATCCTGACGGATCTGGTTAATCGTCTTTGGTCCGTTGTCAATGAAAGCCTTGCGGGGGACCCAGTTGTTTTCTCGCAGTTCCACTGTATCTTGCAGCAGGAAGCGGATCCTAGCGGGCAACTCCTTGTTGTTCATTAAGGATCGCATACGGCCAAAGTACTGATCCATTAAAGACTGGTGGAAGGGTGGAGAGGGGAGGGTGGGGGTCAGAAACAGCACAGCTTGTAAATACATTATGGCAGCAGGATTTACATTAGCGGTGGCTATGAGCCAGCTGGGGCATTAGGTGAAGCTGTGTCCAGCCAGATGGTGGGCTAAGTAAGGACATGGGATGATACCGTTGAACCAGGCAAAAAAAAAAACAAACAAACTTTCCAGCTAAACCAAATGTAAAATGTTTGTTTTTTGTTTCCCAGCCTGATCATTTTATAGAAACTGTAAATTATTTACTCAAGCTTTTAGGGTTTTACTGCTGCATTCAAAAGCAAAAGTAGCTGGTTCACCTATAAATAGTCAATATGATCTAAAGACCCCTTAGTATTACTACCTCTAAGCCATATACAGCCTCTCCAGATGGCAATGGTTTAGGGGAGCCATGAAAGGCCGAAGCTCTTACCTTTGCTTTCTCATGGTCGAGTCTCGGCCCCACTGTTCTCATTATCTGACAGAGGCACTCCAGATCCTCCCCCATATCCTTGAGCTGGACTCTCTTCTTCTTTTCCAGAAGCTTCAGAAAAAGATAAATGGGAGAAAGGAAAGCAGGGAGTCATACCGGATATTCTGCTCTTACTTTGATCAAGGCAGCATTTCTTTTGATTCTAATCCACGCCGTGTTGTACTGTCTTACAAATGAGAAACAGTGACTTCAAACAATCAAAAGTATGATGTGAATTTCAGAACACACACACAAAAAACAAACAAAGTGCGTGCACGTACTGTTTTGATGCACTTATGAAGGATAGATTCGTGGATGAGGTCGAGTTTGCCAAGTTCCCCGATGAATTTAATGTTGCCAAGCATCTTGATCTTGGCAATGGCACGCTGCTCCTCCTCTTCAGAAGTAAGAGGGTTGTCATGTTTGTCATAGACTGGGGTAAAAGAGGAGGAAATGCAGTTAGTGAACAGGCCGTGGCAAAACGAGGTGCTGCACATCATATGACAAAAGGCACAGAAGATGGGGGCTTACTTTCAACATTTCTGGTGCGGTTTTCAAATTCATCTTGAAGCTTGGAAATCAGCAGTCTTCTGAAGGTCTACAATAGCAACGAAGACATCAGTTAGATGTAATGCAACAAGCAATATCAAAGCAAAGTGTTCCCATAAAAGCATAGAATACAAAAATACATTAGAACCATTTGCATTTTACATTTGTGTTACACGGGGGTGGTTTTAAAAAATCATTAAGAAACTGTAGAGTGGTGCTTTATAATGGGTTGTTCAGCAAAACAGGAATGGCATTAGTGTTATAGAAGAGAAAGCTAGAGGTGTGGGAGTATGAACAACCAAGCTTACTGTGCTCTGCTTTTGGGATGTTTGGATCTCAGATGAAGGGCCATCAAAGTTTGGTGCGTCCTCTGCCAAGCGCAGACATAGCTGAGCATAGAGCGAGCTATACTTCGGCTCTTCTAGGGCTTTGTCTACAATCTGAATCGCACAGTGAGAGACAGGCAGAGAGAGAGAGAGACAGGCAGAGAGAGAGAGAGACAGGCAGAGAGAGAGAGAGACAGGCAGAGAGAGAGAGAGAGAGAGAGAGAGAGAGAGAGAGAGAGAGAGAGAGAGAGAGAGAGAGAGAGAGAGAGAGAGAGAGAGAGAGAGAGAGGAGGGAGAAACCAGAGACCACTCATGTCATTAAAACATGCAGTGTATAGGTATGAGTCACTCATTGCAGCCTGCCAAATATCGATGAATACATTTCCATTTCGCAGAACCCTAAATAAAAAAAGAAAAAAGTATGCTTACCAGCAAGATGATTCCTTTAAGGACGAGTTTTGAATCTACGCCCACGTTCAGGAGCTCAAGGCATAGCTTGTCAAACTTCTCAGGCGTGAGTTTGTTGAGTATGCTAGAAAAAATAAAAACAAGAGGGTGGAGGGAGAGGCACGAGTAGGAAGTTTATACGACTGTGCAGGATCACGATGCTGACATTTTACCAAGAAGTTTTTCCCATATTTTTATTTGCATGTGACGAGCTAAAAGGGGGATTTAATACTACTGATCATATAGCAAACTGACTGAACAGAAATTAAGATGAGCAGTATGATGACCCAGGCTGGTCTAGTCAGACCCATGAAAACTGCAGGTTCATTCAGGAACACCATCTGTATCAGAGGGGTATTAAAGACACCGAGTAGCAAAGTAATTAATCTTACGTCAAACTCTCTCTAATGTTTTATACTGCATTACATCTTAATTGCAGTCATTCAAAAATTTGCCATCAACCAATTCATGATGCTTCACTGACTGAGCACTCATTCACACAACTGACTGCAAAAAGCCTATTTATTATGATGCATTCACAGGGTTTATTTACATATCATTATACAGTGACTTTTTCATTCTTCACTGGCTTTGTACATACTGAGAGCATAGCATCCTGTCAGTGCGTCAGTCAATGTTAGACATATTTTCTGATCATGAATTTAGAAAAGCATTTCAGCAAGAAGAGAAACTGCCTACTTCCTGGGCACAGATTCTTTTCTGTTTAATTTAGGTGTACAGCAGCACAGCTCAAGTCTGCTCTAAAACTGGGACAATTACTGCAGATAAGTAAACATGTGTAGTAGGTTACTCTGACAGGCTGCACAGTCAAGCATCTGCATCCTGCGGTGGCCACCAGCAAACATACATTCCCGAGGAAACAGTCACCTCTTCATCTTTTGTGCTTGTAAACATCACCTGACACAGAGAGGAGCAGGGCTCTAGTGCCTTCAGCAGAGCACATGCCATCTTAATGACTGTAGCACTATGCAATTCAACCGTCTGTCCCTATTGAATTATGTGAACGCTGATAGCTTCAATAGCTTCAGCAGAAGACTGAATTAAAGAAAAGCCTTTAAGGGGAAACTGAAATTAGATTTTCTGACAGTAGTTAGGTATTTTCTTTAAATCAACCTGACCTCAAGTCCTGTAACCTTTGTCCAAGACACTGATCCAACTTTCAAGATTAATGGTCAAATATTTACTGGCATTTTTCTGCAAGAAAGCTCCACCGGCATGAATGATTTTTTGCAAGCCAACCCACACTAATCTGTTGATGCAATGGGTTTTGTAAATTTTGTAACAACTGGACTTTGCACACAACTGAAATGGTTTCAGCACCGACAATCTTTGGACCACAAGAGATCAAAATTCTTGCGCGCTATTACTGGGTAAGACTGGATAAAGGGGGAAGGAGGAGGTAAGCAAAAAATTTGTTTTGCTTGTTTTTGGCCCTAGAGACAAAGGGATGGATAATTAACTCTTAAAATAAGCACATGGGTTTGAACCTTACCCCCTCACTTTCCTGAAGATTGCATCATGTCGCTCTTTTTCGTTGCTGGAGTTGACATCTCGTCTAGTGCTTCGTGAAGGAACCCATCTCTGAACGCTTTGCCCTGGGGTTTTCCCCAGGAACTCGCTGCAGAAGGAAACACAAAGAGAATGAGTGAACTTTCACACAATTTGATGACACTGCAGCTGGTACAGAAACATACACAAATGCCCTTACAATATAAAGCTCTTGTTCAAGCATAAAACCTAATCTCTTACATACATACTCTTATTTTACAAGTGAATGCACACGCTGCATACCAAGTCAATCCTACAGTCCAATTCACACAATAGGGTCGTAGTAAGAGAAGAAGAGTTTTGCCTCATCATATTATTTACTTAAAATCCAGGTGTTGGGTGTAGATAATTCATCACAGGCAGTCAAAACAATATTTGTTCTTTGTTTCACAAGTGGGAGTTCCCTGTTGCCAACGCATGGCCTTTAAACACTTTCCTCCTTTTATACCATTTGTTGTAAAATGATCCCAGACTGCCTAGCTCAGTAAACAAGCCTGCACTATC
Source organism: Seriola aureovittata (assembly GCF_021018895.1). Classification (NCBI taxonomy): domain Eukaryota; kingdom Metazoa; phylum Chordata; class Actinopteri; order Carangiformes; family Carangidae; genus Seriola; species Seriola aureovittata. The sequence goes on from NC_079373.1 coordinate 24,226,804, forward strand.
TGAGGTTGACTGACATCATGTTACAGGACTTCTGGGTATTCAAATCAGAGTTTCCTGGAATTCTCTAATCAACTGAGTTGTCTAGTCTATTTTTCTGCAGTGGAGGAAACTACTAACAATAGTCATGGTGGCGTAATGTTCTAAATGAAATCACTATACATTAAACATGCTCTCGAAAAGATGCCGTATCACAAACCTGTTGCCGACAGTCTTGGGATAGTGCTGAGGTGCACCCCTACCACCTCCTCCCCCCGAAGAAGCACTGCAGAACAAACAAATATTGGAACACATTAGATACATGCAACACCACACAAGATGCAATGATGTATCTTTACCTCATAGGAAACACATTAACTTTCTTGCTTTTTCATTCATTTAGCCTTCATTTACACTGAAAAAGACACTAAGGAACAAGTGCCCTTACATTAACATGAGATAAATTTACATTTATAAACTCCAAAAATGCACAATTACAAAAACTAATCTACAATATAATACAATCATACATATAAAATGTCTTTAGTACATGATATAAATTAAAATACGAACTATGAGCATCCTTGTGACTGATTATGTGTTATAGAACTGCAGGAAAAACAAGGTCAAAGCTCTGTGGCAGTTATTGGAAAAACAATAAAACACTGAGTTAAAAAAATAATTTGAAAGTGGAAACCGAGTAGGAATAATGGTTTGGTCTGGCCAAAAACTTCATGAATAAACATTGCGTGATATATTTTCAAGTGACTGTGCTGCAGGACAACCAAAGATGCAGCTTCAAGAATCACTATATGCACATTTATAAAGAGCACTGGCAAATGCAATGTATTTAAGGTGATGGTGTGAGCATTAATGCACCATTCAATCAATTGAGAGGAGCAAAGCTGAAACATGTAGCCATGGTTTGGCCAACATTGTATCTTGCACAGACAGAACCAAGGTTATACCTTTCATGCTGCACATTTTGTCTCAGTTTATTTCTATGGTTTACCTTGTAGTTGCTGACCAAATAAATCCATTATTGGATTAGCATTGATTTTGGTTTTAAGTTATGTCACAAGTTTTGCAAACCTCTGTATTCTGTTGAGCTAAATTTGGGTTAAAATAAGTCTCCTTTTGACTACATATTTTTTTTTATTTTGGCATGACTCTGCAAAAGTTTATGCCTTAGTAAGTGACCTCTGTTTGATTCGTCTAACTATTGATGAACCTAGGTTTATGAGTTACTGATTCAATCCTCACAAACTTTGCCACTACCAATTTTGATCAGCTTCACATTGCTTAAGTTTTCCCTAAAAGCTTACTCTGTAAATCTGAATTATCAAAAGGGTAAGAAATAGATTTTTCATTAATGAAAACCATTTTTTTTTCATTTACAATCTTAGACAACAAATTTGAGAAAATGGGAGTTCTATCTCAATATGATTCACCTGAATAAATACAAGGTAAATAACTGGAGAATCACTTGAATAGCCAAAACACAATGTGACACACAAAAGCTAGGGCTGCAAACAGGTTACATGGTTTAACATGCAGCGGAAAAGCAGAACAGATCGCTCTTCACCACTGACTGCTCTGTTTGATCACAGACATCCTGGTCTACTAATACTCAAATTTTTTCAACAGTGCAAGTGACTGGTGTTGTTTATTCTGGGTATCTGCAGCTGTGTGAAGCATTTGAAGGCATTTAAAAAAAAAAAAAAAAAAAAAAACCCCTTTAATGATCAACCTGCCCAATTTGCCAAATGATATACCATGTGAAGCCTCTTAGAAGGTGCACCATAGGACTGCAACCATAAAACTGCCAGATTTTACATTTAACACACAATATCCAAGGGCATTTGAAGCCTCAATTTAGACATTTTAAAAATTAATCCATAGTGGGGCATCCTGTCAACCATGACCCCGTACACTGAACTGGGTGTGTGTGACTGTGTGTTCACAACCAACAGGACAGAAAGCTTCCCATTGCTCATTATGTCTACCCAACCCCCCTTTTACAAAAGCTTTCACAAAGAGAAATGTCCGACAGCCATTTTGAGCCTTCCCACATCCTGCTTTGTTCTAAAGGCCGGAAGTTCCTGCCCAAAATGCTAGCAGAGGGTTAACTGTAGAAAAAAAAAAAAAAAAAAAGAGAAAAGAATCTCTATGTTGGTATTTCCTGTGCAAGCTTTGGTTTATTACCTGAAACGAGAAGCACCCCCTTCTGCAATCACACTCTCCACTTTGGCGGCTTGACAATGAAGAATACTCAAAAGAATAAGAATAATAGGAAGGGATGGGGAAAACGGTGCTGAGGAAGAGAAAAGGGAATGCAATTAGTAACTGCATTGGGTCCGGGGGAGACAAGACATAGAAACCATTAGCTATAACATCATTAAAACAGACATTAACGAGGGCACTACGATATCTTTTTATGCAGCGTTTTCTACGGACATCGTCAGTTAGCCAGTTTAGCTTGATAAACAGTAAAGCAGCAAAGTCTTTGTTACAGGCCTAGCCCCTAACGATAACTCAAATGTACATAGCAACGTCCTTACACGACAGGGTACCCCATACAAATATATTAGCTGAGTATTGATGCGCTGGTTTGGCACAATGACAGCAAATGCCCAAACGTAGAAATCTCTGTTCGTCTTTTGTCGGCTACAACAAAGCAAAGGTGCGTCAGCTAAAAGGCTAACGGCACTCGCTAACGGTAACTAATTAGCCGGCTAGGTTGCTAAGTGCATAAGTTAGCTACGTCACGACACTGGTAAGATGTTTACCACGTTACAGTAACCGTGTTTTATATGGCCTACAAAAGGGTTTAATTGGTTGTGTAACTTAATATGAGAGGGGATGTCTGCAGTTACACCGGAATAGTGTTGCTATGTGATCTGAGATGCTCTTTGATAGTTTTATGTTCTGCCCGATGACAGGACTAGCCTGCAAACCTAACGTTACCCCATACACCATAATGCAGAGAAATAGGGCAGGGCGGCGTGGTTAGCCGCTAACGCTTCCAGTCCACTGTGCTTGTATCGCCATCCCATCATGGCTGAGGCTTGACATAAGGATTTAAGGCCAGTTTAGACGTGACCCTGGCACGAATCCCCTCTCAAGGGACATCACGACTAGTCGTATTAAATGACAGTTAAACGATGCATTGCCAAGTTTAATTTCCTGCAAATACAAGTTAAAAGTAGCAAGACGGCGACGCCATTTTCTACTTGAATTTAAATCAGCTGAGCCATCCGTAAGCTAGGCTATCAGCCGGCTCCTAAGCTGATATGCTATAGTTAGCTTAAGCAAGCTGCTGTTAAACGTTAGTATCTTAGCTTGCTAGCTAGCAGAAGCCATTTTGGATGAACCGGTGCGGTTTTGTAAGGGAGAAAAATCTGCCTTACCTTTACCAAAGCAACTTCAGTTTTATATTTTTGTGATACCACCAAAGAAGAAATAAGACAGTTGTAAAAGAAAAGCGAGTGTTGCGACGGATATCAGGAGAGCTAAAAGCAGAAAGATGACCGCACAAACACACACATCAAAACCCTGCTTGCTGCTTGCCTTGTTTGCTTTAGCTAGCTAGGAGAGAGCTCAAAAGCTTGCTGCCTTATGGGGACAGAAAAGTCAACAATTTGCATTGGTCGCGTATTTTGTTGCCATGTCAATCCTGGCCAATCAAAAGGAAGATCTGTTTTTAAGGCGGTTCCAGTAACACATATCATCCAATGAGAGGCACGCTGAAACAAAAGGGACCTCCTCCTTTAGTTGATTGACACTAAATTTAACATCTGCAGTGCAGGAGAAGATATTTGTTATCTGTTCAAATAAATGGAGATTAAGACATTAAATTACTACGAAGTACACAATCAGTTTCCCAACCATTAAAATACTTTTGCAAATAAGTCCTAGAAAATGGCATTTCACATCTTTATATGATCTAACTTTGATTTTGCTTTTGAAACTCGTTTGTATCATATTGTCTCATTACTTTTAATGATTTAAATAGGATATAATATATCTGCCTCAATAGAATTTAGCTGTGGAGAACCAGAACTTTCAGTAATGGTTACAATCCTTTAATGATTTCCCGCAGTATTTAATTTAGTCATACCACTGAGTCATTTGTGTTTACACTTGTGTGGAGAACACACTCTGAGCCTTTAGACCTGTCTATCAAATTTCAGTCCTGTCAAGTGACTACTATTAAGAAACACTCTATTGCTTTTCAGTATTCATATTTGGGTTAATCCTCAGGCAGGGATTCATTACAAATTAGTTACAGAGAGGTAAGTGGAGTGGATCATAGCAACCTCTTTTGCAAGCTTGACTATTTTTCATGGCTCTACAGTACCTGAGAAGAAGGTATATACAGCAAATACAAAATTGTATTTTACTGCAATATACGTATAGTCATGTGTTTATAAACAGAAGTATAATTTATAAAGGTATAATATGTAATATATATAAAATTTATAATGACAATTTTTTAATTTTCATCATTTAAAGGGAAGCAGGTCAGAAAAATTACAATGTACTGAATAATTTTGAAACAAGTGTATTTGTATTGACACAGGTGTAATATATAGAATCTCAGTTTGATGATTGACTTTACAACACATGCTCACAGAGCACTTTATTAAGAACAACATTCAGTGCAATACCTTTTGCTGTCAAAACAGTCTCAATTCTTTGTGGAATTAATTCAACAAGATGTAGGAAACCTTCCTTTGAAATTCTGCTCCATGTTGACATGACTCAGTGATACTTTCTGCAGATTTGTCAGCTGCACATTCATGCTGCCAATTTCCTGTTCTACCACATAACAAAGGTGTTATACTAGATTCAGATCTGATGACTGGGGAGGCCAGTGAACTTCACTGAACTTATTGTCATACTCATGAAGCCATTTGGAGACGACTTTTGCTTTGTGACATGGTGCATTATCCTGCTGGAAGTAGATATTAGATGATGATGAACTCTGGCCATAAAAGGATGCACATGATCAGCAACAATACTTTAAAAGGCTACAGCATTCAAATGATGTTTGGTATTGGTATCAGTATTGGTATTGGGCCCAACGTGTGCCAAAAAAACCTGCACCATTACACCTCCACCACCGGACTGTTGTCACAAGCCAGGTTGGATCCATGGATTCATCCTGTTGACGCTTAATTCTGACTCTACCATCTGCTGCCTCTGCAGAAATCACACTAGGCTACGTTTTTCCAGTCGTCAACTGTCCAGTGTTGGTGAGCCTGTGTCCACTGCAGCCTCAGATTTCTTGGCTGACAGGAGTGAAACCTGACGTGGTCTTCTGCTGTTGTGGATCAGCCCCAAGGTTCAACATGTTCTGCATTCTGAGAAGGTTTTCTGCTCACCACAGTTGTAAAGAGGTTATTTGGTCAGCTCCAACCAGTCTGGCCTCTCTCCTCTGACGTCTCTCATCAACAAGGTGTTTCCATCCTCAGAACTACTGCTCTTTTTTTTTTTTTTTGGCTCCACTGTTGTGTGTTAAAATCCCAAGATATCAGCAGTTTCAGAAATACCTAAACCAGCCTGTCGGGCATCAACAATCATGCCATGGTCAAAGTCACTGAGATCACATTTTTTATCCATTCTGGCATTCGATGTGAACTTTAACTGAAGCTCCTGATCTGTATCTGCATGATTTTATGCACTGCACTGCTGCCACATGATTGGCTGACTGGCATAAGCAAGTGTACAGGTGTTCCTAATAAAGTGCTCGGTGAGTGTACAGTTCAGGCCCTCAAGTATTTGGACAGTTCTTCAGGCTCTGCACCTCAGCACATTCAATTTGAATAAAACAGTGGATACTACATTAAAGTGCCAAGGCTCAGTTTTAATTTGAGTAGGTTTACATCAAAATAGAAAGACATTTGTGGGATATATATATATATATATATATATATATATAGGATATATATATGGGAATTCCTCGTTTTAATTTCATTTCATCTGGCACAAACATTCACTTGGACTCAAGCATGAACTCATTAGAATTTGGTGGTCAAAGGTCAAAGGTCAAGTTCACTGTGACCTCACAAAACACATTTCTGACCAATCATCAACTTTATACGCTACTTTATACGCTATCATGAAACAATTTAACACAAAAGCGTAATAGGATAGTGATGACATTTTATATGCAGACGTCAAAGGTCATCTTCACTGTGACATCATAATGCTCTGCAAAAACTCTTCTGACTATTATTCAGTGCTGTAACTCAGGAACAGAAGGGGAGATTGGGAGCGTATTTACTCCAACTTGTCTGGTTGGTGGACGCATACAACTGCGAGGCGGTATTTCTACTTTTAATATTTTATGCAGTTTTTGCATTCAAAGATCACATGACTTCTGAGTAATGGGTCAGTCATCAGGAAACCTGAACCCATCGCCCTCCATTTACAAGTTCATTCACCCTGTTACTACCCCTGTGCTGATGTAGCTGCTGAAGAAAATCCACTGTCCACTGCCAATCACAATCCAATGTCGAACACTTACAACTTACTTCATTTTCACTTTACCCACAACTGCCAGGTTTGGAGCTACATCAGTCCCAGCCAAGGGCAAACTACTACACATCACTCAGTCTGCGGGGAAGGGTATGGGTCATGACTTCCTCTTCTCCATGCAGGCAGTAAAATAATTGGGGACCTCCATCACCCTAGACACCACAAAACTCCCTTTGGCACTTTCAGTTAATCAACCCTCCACCTCTTCACCTTTCCTGCAGCACTGTTGCTTGGAAAACATCAGTTCACAATAGGACAAGAAATAAGAAATAAAATGGTTTTGTAGAAACATCTCAATTCTATCAACGCTGAAAATTAAATTAACTGTCATTTAGTCTACATCTTTGAAGTAACTTTTCAGATGTGCTGGCAGATTGATGTATGTTCGGGGAAACGTGTCAAAGTTCAAATTGTAGCAAACATAATTGAGAGGTTTCATATCAACCAAGCAATACATCAGTTACTATTACTGCTTATCAGTGAAATGAGGCCAAATCATCTGGTGGTGCTGGGCTCAAATGTAAATGAAACATCATGTTAATTGAAAACTGTAACCTTCCAAGAGTGGAAGCATGTTCTCACTCCAAACCAAGATTTTTTTTTTGGTTTCCCTTTCTTGTTCTGGTGAAATGAGCTGGCTGAAATGAGCTGGTGTAAGGTTTGGTTGAGAGACACCCTGCAGTTATGTTCCCATTAGGTGTCTAGGAGGGTGAAGAGGAAAACACAGCGACCACCGAGGTGTAGGAAATAACAAAACATGTATAAGAAAGGTGACAGATGGGCTCAACAAATAGGCAGTACAAGCGAAATGAAACAAAACTAGATGAACAGCACTTGTATAAAAGAATGCAGATGGTACCCACTTTACAGCAACAGTCAAACACACATGCACACACTGAATGGGGGACAAAGAGAGGAAACCTTTTTCTTGCAATGAAGACCGATGTTATGGGGGACCTCAGTCAAATCGCAGATTTCCAAGAGGGTGGACCCATCAGATTAGATCTGGAATGAAAGTTGACGGAGCGGTGACTGGATGTATCAGATATTTACAGTCAGTTTTATAGACGAAGGGTGATTGTAACTGGAACAGATCACCTGGCTTTTAACTTCACAGCTTCAAACCCACTCAACTGTATTGTAATATGGAGAGACACAAAAGCATGAATACTTGGCTAACTGCAGATAGTCTACTAACTGCAGTAAAGTCTGTCCACTGAAGACCATGCAATTTCATTGAAAGCTCTGTAAAAAAAAAAAAAAGCTAGTGAGAACTTTCTCCATATTGGAGAAGAGGGCTCACAGTTAGTTGTGTGCTTTTGTTCAGATGCTATTTCGTCCACCCACTGTGTATAAGCTTCACAAAGGCAGTACATATAAACGCAATGGCCTAACAGTACAAAAAAAATCATTATATATTATATCATTACATAGTCAGAAAATGAATGCTTAATAAAAATGGCCATATAGTATTAGTATTCAGTTGTAGTAATGATGTGGCTTGCATTTATGAATTTATTGGACTGCAGGTGTTCATGTAAATTTGTCCACCCCCTGTAGATTGATACACAGATGCACAAGAAAAACAATTAATTGCAATTAATTAGCAAAGAAAATATAATTGTAATTACTTTTCACATGATTATAATGTTTTGATGTTGAAGGACGGACTAAGACGAATCTGTATAATCTCATAATAAAACCCAACAACCAGATCACTAAATACTAGACCTGCAACACATGGTTACTAAATGAGATGTTGCGTTATTGGTAATTATGTGTATAAATGAAGATGAATGTATGAAACATAACACAATTTGCTTAGGACTGTTCTGGTAGTAAATAACAGGACCGGGATGATGAGTGAGACAGAAATGAGAATTGTACTTTAATGTATTTGGTTGAGTTTTCCACTAGAGGGCAGAATGAGCCCTCCGGTTGAGATGAAAGACACCACAAGGGTTCAGGGACTTTTTTGCTGTTGTGTTGCTCTGTCCTCCATTAGGATGCACACTCCGTCTGGACCTCTCCTGAATCCTATTACCTTCCCCTATCATAACCACTGACTTCAAACCCCGCAGACAAAATAAAACACTTGTGTGCCGTACCCTTGACAACACTATCATGTTGTTCTCTCTAACCCCTTTCTCTCTCTCTCTCTCTCTCTCTCTCTCTCTCCTCTATCGTCATTGTTTTCCCAGCTTCCTTCAGGAAAACTTTCATCTTGCAGGTCTGCAGTAACCCTTCTTATTGCTTTATGAGGATAAAGATCTCTGACCCAATTATAATTAGCTGTCTTTATTAAATAACAGTCCACTGGCCCTCATTTAAACCACCAGCCAACCCTCGCACCAACCTCAGCCCCGCTTTTGTGTTTCTAAAGTACAAAGTGATTACAGATTTAATTAGCTCAGGACCTTGCATCCATATCCATACTGATATTTGTGCAGAGTTTGGAGATAGAAGCCCTCGGCTGTGTGATGATAACTTGCAGGGGAAATGAAACAAAGGTTGGGCTCTGGTTATCTTGACTACTTCCACAATAAGCCGATAAATAAGGTGATAAATCAAAACAACAAGCGTTTTCAGGTAATTTCCATAAAAATTACCATCCACCCTGAAACACCATCACAAACTGTTAAATCTCTTCTCTCAACATCTGGTACGGAGCGCTGTGGTTACTGTGCTGAGTCTCAGCTGGTTAAACCTCACTTCTGTTCCCTCCAGCTCTCCGTCATCATGCTGTGTTTTATTATACCTATACTTTATTTAATTCCTTAGTACTTTTTTCTTACATATTTCTCCGTTTCAGTTGTGACTGCAGAAAATAGGAATACAATAGGGGATCATAAATGTTAAACAAGGCCAGCAGTAACTCCTAAGTTGAAGGTGACACCAAGTTATTCCCACAGTTTAACTGATACACATCCCGTGAATGTACTTGAGTTTACTTCTCCAAAAGCTCAGTTTTCAGATTTTTCCACTCTAGAGACAATTTTCAAAAAGCTCCACTTTTGGGTGTAGAAAATGATGATTTATACGACATATTATATATTACTTTTAAATGACATTATCCATACATTTTAAGACATTTACAGTCCATGTGTGTCATAAATTTTGGGCTGCAAGTGGGTGTCTGCATGTCTGAGGTCCATGCAGACAACATGGACATTGCATGCATATGGATGCTGGGCCAAAAGGGAGGGATAAAAATGCGCTTTCAGATTCATCTGGTTTAGTTTGGACATAGTCTAATGGTTGTTTTGGGCCTGTGGAGAGTATATGATAAAACTGACAGCATTGACAAATACATGAGCACAACTCTCTGCTTGCAGGGTGACACTTAAGCATTATGCACAGGCATGGCAGCTATCATTCTTTTGTACTTCGTTCTACTCGAGAAGCATTCGCTGTCATTATAGAAAGGCTTCTGCTGTTATAAATAAAGGCCACTGACTGTGCAAATGATTTGCAAAGAGGTAAAATATGCATGCACAGTAAAAGCAGTAGAATGGGGTCATCTCCTCAATCTAAACTCTCAGTAAAGCTGTCACATACCGCAAACATCAAACTTTATTTGTGTTTTTCTTAATAGGATTTAAAAATGAAGCATTTTAAAGAAGCAGGTACTGTCAACCACCTGCAAGGAGGGCTGGTGCCTCAAAAAACCCCCCAAAAAACAAGCAGCATGACCTTTTACCGTTGACATGTTTATCGCTCAGTGACAGCTACAGCATGAGTTTTTATTTTTTTGCAAGTTTTTGTTGGAAACCAGCTTGAGTGACTAGATCTGTCTATGCTGCAAAAGGTGGATAAGAGATAAGGAAGATCTGACGGTTTAAGAGAGCGAAGAGTGAAATCCAGACCACTCTCATACAGTAGTTTTGTCTGTGCACAGAAAAGCAATTTATGGATTTAGTTGTAATTCCTTTATCATTTCTTGTTGCTGTATGCCAAAGCGTCTTCCTAAATTGAACTATGTTCACTGAATGCCTTTGAACAGTAGTTAGCAGAAGAAAAGTGCCAGTACTAGAAGCTGAAGCTCATGGCAGTTTAATCATCTTTGCTATGGTAGCATAAACATTTTGGGACTGACAAGGTCATGCTTTGCACTTCTCCACGCTGGCTATTTATTCCAGGTTCACCTTTAACCTGCTCCTATGTGTATTCATCCCTGACCTTCAGAGAACACTGAAAATATGAATGAAGCACTCCTTTGCTCTCCCCTTGAGATGAGTGTGACCTTTCTCACACATTTCAGAGCCTCTATTTATCCAGGGAAGGCTTTTCTCAGTGTGTGGCATGCTATTTTTTCAGCTCCACACGCTCGGCGTTTATACAAAATTCACACCTGAGAGGTACCCAGTATGGTCCAAGTCCTCTACTGTCAGCCAATCAGCACTGGGCCTAGCTGGAAGAATATACACTAGATATATTTTAACTGTGTCAGTTTTTTAAGAATCTGCTTCTTTCTTTTCTTTTTTTTTACTGTTTTGACATTCAATCATCATACAAGGAGAAAGCCATCACACTGGAGGAGGTAGAGGCGATATTTTTCACAACAGTAGCCTCAATAGACTTTGCTGTAACAAGCATAAAACATGTATTTTGAGAGAGGGGTATGACTTTCGTGTGTTGTTTACTGAGAAAAACTCTGGCGCTGCTGTCTGCCACCGCCAACACAACTTCACACCACATACTGTATCTGAGGTTTGTTGAAGGGTATTCTGGGAAATGTGGGAAATGGCTAATTGGATCAGGAGTTTTTTTTTTTTCTTTCTTTCCTTTTTTTTTTGCAGTTTTAGGGAAAGTGGTCAAAATACTGAAGCAGTTCCTCGGAAAAAATATAACTCCTGGAAAACAATGAGGATCGCATTAGAGAATCTGAAAGTACATGTACGTTTTTTTTTTTAGCCAAGCTGGGCGGTGTGGCTCTAGGGATGGTAGTGTCGATCAGTCATTCAGGCCCAAGCTGCAACCTCCGGGGCTCGAGTGGCCACTTGAGGCTGGCTCCAAAAGTGAGTCAAATCCCCATAGACTCCCAAAATACCATTAGATAAACATGTCTACAGCCTAGTACAAAAACATTGTTGGTCTTTACAGCTAATTTCCTTCTTCATGACAACTGTAAAGGGGGGGTGGGGGTGAGGGTTCTATATAACTCACCTGTTTAAATTTTGTTAAGGCTTAAAAGTTATGCATAATTGAGTGACAGGTGGGTGAGCACATGCCTGCCAAACTGGCATTCACTGAAGCCTAGGCTCCATTCACGCTCCACCTCTTTGCATATTTTTTGGATTAGCTGGGAGTCAGACCCTGCCAAGATGGGGACGGCAGAGCAGCCCACTCCGAGCTTCAAAACCCGCGGGTGACTTGAATGTTGTCCATACTGAAATATCACAACAACCATTGGACAAATTGCAATGCATAAATGAAATGGAGAATGAAGCCCAATGGTCCCGGTCATCCCCCTTACCCAACACCTAGTGTCAAATTTATATTTGTCCAATACGCTGCTTTTTGACACCCTCTGCTGTACTTTGTGTTTAATACCAATTACATGCTGGCATGCTAACTCGCTAAACTACGAAGACATTAAGCTCAAAGCACCGCTGTGTTTAAGTACTTGCAGTACAGCATGTAGACTTCTAGTCCTGTGTTTCTTTGACTGCCTTGGCGAGGGACGGCTTGTTAGGCAGGTTTGGGATTCAGTCCATCAACCTTCCACTCACAAGCCCTCTTATGTAAATGTGAGGCCGTCTTCCTTTCTGTACTGTAATTTATTTTGAGAGGTGTCTGATATATTATCCTAGACATCCTTTTTTTCAGTATGGGTCAGTAGTAGTAGGTATGAGAATAGAAAGAGGTTGGAGTCAGAAACTTGAAAACAATTGACTGTGTGCAACCCTTTAATCCTTCCCCCTTGTCCCTGGAGGGTTTTATAAAATGTCTCCCATTCCCAGGCTGTCTGCCGAGGTGCTGATAAACTGCAGTACATGCGACCCTCCTCACATGCGAATCAATAATGCATTGTGATATCTTCTTTTTAATCTCCCCAGTCAATTACATTGTACCTGACAGGCTAATCTAAAAGAACGCATTACTGTTTGAGTGGCCCGAGGCAAAGGTTATCGCTCTGAGTATAAGAAAGGGGTTTCTGGCTGCTTGTTTGAATTAGAGTCCAGAAAACAAAACAACTGCATATCAAATTTCAGACACTAGAAGAGAGGTGGGAGAAAATAATTCATTCTTCATGTGAAAATCAATAGGAGCCCATATTTGCAAACATGCAGTCAATTTCTGGTTTATCACAAGACGAGGACGTGTTTGACAGACTATTCCACAAACTTCTCTAAGTGGCGCAATTGATCTACTTGTCAACCACATGTCAAAGTCAAGAATGACCAATTAAGACTTGGATGGAGAGAGAGTGCATTTGCAGGATAAAGAGCAGGAGAATTACTCCACCATAAAAAAACAAAAACAAAAAACTAAAAAAACACAAAGCACAGAAGCTATGACAGAAACAAAATCTTGTTTGTTTGTGTTTTTCTCTTCGCTGAGTATCTCTCCGTCTTGGGAATGCAGGATTAAAATATTAGCACTTCCTATTCAAACTCTTCCCTCTAGTTCAAAACAAAAATCAATACAAGCTCAATTGTGTAAAAATGTTCAAAAGAAACCCAGTCCCAAGGGTGGGGTTGCTCACTCTGAGTATTCCGGTGTATTTAGTCTTGAGGATATATACTGCTCTGATTGAACCAAAGACTAACATTTTAAAGTTCACTTGAAGCTTGACATACAAAAAAGTGGTGTATAATCCATTTTTATAGTTTTATGTTAAGTATTCATGATGCATATGTTTGTATGTGAAAGACAACAGAGGACGTGTGGCCCCTGGATGCAACCGGTCCCTGTGCACACACATGTTTTTGTACACAGGGAATGTCCGTTTTCATATAGTAGCTGCTGAGGGGGAGGAGGTGGTCTGGTCTCTTGATTCTATCAGTGGAACAATCAGCTAAAGCTTTGAGATCGAGTGCTGGGCACCAATATATTCAATATATTATATTAGAATCTTTTTCCTTAAATGGACAAACGAAGAGTTGTGTTCTTTCTTGTTGTGCCTTTAAAATGGTTAGTCCCTGCTGGCATTAAAATCTGAGCCTAAATATTAACACACATTTTCTTTTTATCTCTCACCTTGCGTTAAAAAGAGGGACTATAGTGGCACAAAATGGCACTCAGACACACCATTACTCTGGACCTCTGTGGTAATTTTGCACCATGCCAATTACCACGCCCCATCATTTGTGTCATCCAAACAGTAATGGGCAGCCTAACATAAGAGGGCAAAAGCATCCGTAAATAATTTCTGACTGTGGAAATGGAGGAGACCACTGAGCGGGAAAAGTGGCCTTGCTGCTAATTAAAAAGCTGCCGCTCCGGCCGATCCTCTCCCTCATTAAAGCCCTGAGTCCTCCCAGGCTCAGACAAACGCTATGTTCCTGGACTGAGCGGGCATCAAGAGAAGTAGCAGTCAGAGGCTAGGACTATAGGAAAAAGGCGAGGCAGCTTTGTAGAGGATGACATCCAAATCCAAATTAAGTTAATTTGAGGTTCTGCAGCGTGGCTGTCAAGTCCTCACAGCGTCACGACTCTGGCAGACGTGCAGCTAATAGGCAGGACAACTCTGAGGATGAAACACTGGGAGCTGCAGAGTTAGTGTCACACTCTAGCCGTGCCTCAGCCCCCCCCCCCCCTTTAACTCACGCTGAACCTGTCTGACATTTTCGGGAAGGAAATTATAGTTAATCTGTGTGAGGTGCATCCGGTTCGCATTTTCGGAGGTTTCTGCAAATGCTTTGATTGACAAAATGTGGCAGTTGAGAGACGCACGTTATTATCTTTGTGACCAAATAGTCTCATTAGGAAAATAAATTGAATCATTAAAACTTTGTTTGGACCTCAGAGCGAGACACGTTCCTCATTTTGCAGTGCCATCTGAGAGAGGCACACCGACAATGGAGCACGTGTAGAAATTAACATTGACTCCGCCGTCTATGCAGAGGCCCGCCTTCCCTTTTGGTTTGTGATTCTCTAAACTAACAAATTACCACCTGGCCCTTTTTAGATTTACACATGAAAGACATGTTGTTTTTCTCGTTTTGACAAAGGGGTTTTCAGCATTCAACTTCAAAGCAATGTAAACAAAGGGCAGACATGGAGGAGGAACGCTCCACAGAGCAAAGAAGAACTCAATCATCATCGTACTATAAGGACAGAAGCATTATATGATGATGGTATAGTATCGCAAATATGGCCTTTAAGAGAAAATAAATATGAAAGTACGTAAGAAGCTATGATGTTTGATGGATATCTAATTGGACAACTCAGTGGTCTGAGAGTTATTCCTTCAAATGGCAAAATAACAGCACAGCCCCATTTAATAAAATGAGTAAGATTTCGTCCTCAGGAACTGCAGCTGAAACTCTTTAGTCATTGTGTGCTGTCTCGTCGTAATGGATTCGTAATGGAAGTAAATTTGAACTATTCTTGGAACTTCCTGGAACAGCCTTAAGGAGCCCCGGAGGTCTTTAGAGCCCACGCAGGGAACCAGTATTCTCTGCAATTATACAATAACCAAATCTTCACAATATAGATCACCATAATAGTTATAGTATCAGGTGACCTTGCACAGGATTTGAACTCTTAACAGTGGATTTCCCACTAAATATCCACTATCTAAATCATGTGAAGTAGATTTTTTTAAGTCCAGACCACTGTCTCCAAGTTATCTATATACCTATAAAACTAAATGCTATCATCTATATAATCTGATCTTACTACACCTAAACTTTGGGCTACAGAATGCTACTCTGACTATTATACATTGTTTGAGAGGATATTAAAATTAAAATCCAGTATGTGTGTAGAAATCTTTTGTGACAATCCTGTTTATTGGGTTGAGATCAAATCCTACATACAGTGCAGTCAGACCCTTTTACACTATACTCACATTTTGTTATGTTGCAGTCTTATGCTAAAATTGTTTAAATTAATTTTCCAAGAGAATTTTAGGAACTTTTTGCAAATGTGTTAAAAAGGAAAAACTTTTTTGACATAAGTATTCAGACCCTTTACTGTGCTCCTAGTTGAAGCACTGATCGCAGCCTCCAGTCTTCTTGTGTATGATGCAACAAGCTTTGCACACATGGATTTGGGGATTTTCTGCCTTTGTTCTCTGCAGATCCTCTCGAGCCGCTGTTGGGTTGGATGGGGACCGTTGGTGGACAGCCATTTTCAGGTCTCTCCAGAGATGATCAATTGGGTTCAAGTCAGTGATTTTCTGCTTATTTCTCTGAACTGATACCTACAAATAACCATAATGCCAAAGTTCTCTTTGAGGTAATTATTTCTGTTTTTGGTGGTCCCTCCACCTCTTTTCCTGAACCTGATGTTGAGCTCTTCAATATATTTCTTGCTCGTTTTGTTGATAAGGTGGAGAATATCAGGTCCCAAATCCAGACGGATCATTGCATTCTTTCTATTTCCCATATTAATTCTGCCTCTTTTACCCAGTTTCAGCCCATTAAAATTGTTATGTTAGAAAATACCTCCTGCACATTACAAAACATCCCCACTAACCAGTTTTTAACATGCCACTATTCACCCTCTATTAAAGAAACCTCATTTGGACCCAATTAACTTAAAAAACTATAGACCAATCTCCGAACTGTCTTTTCTATCCAAGGTTCTAAGGTTTTGGAGGAAGTAATTTCATGTCAGTTTATATCTTTTATGAAAAAAATAGTGTTTTTAACAATTTCCTCTCTGGTTTCAGAGAACTTCATAGTACTGAGACAGCCCTTGTTAAGGTTACTAATGACCTACTGCTAACTGCAGACAGATGTGACGGCTCTTTTTTTAGTTCCTTTAGACTTAAGTGTCGCCTTTGATAATGGCGATCATAGCTTCCTCTCACTTATGTCAAGGTTGGGCTCCTTCCTTCCCTTTCCTTTGTGTTCTCGCTCAGTCTTTTCCACGTTCTGTCTTTCTCTCTGTCTGTGTGTATGAGTGTCTGTCTGGAGGTGGGCATGGTTACCTGGTTCATCTCCCTGCTGCAGTACAGTACCACGGACAGCTACCCAGTTGACCTCAAGTCGGTTTTCCTCGTGTTCCTCCTCCTCCTTGCTTATGCTCTGTTTTCCTGTGCCTCAGATATGACTACCTGCAACGCCTACAACGTCCAGCTCAGTGCTCTTCTGCAACCAGTTTGGATTCAGCTACAGTCTGCCCTGTCACGTCAATTGGAATGATATCACGAGAGGAGAAAACCCAGCTTTAGTCGCATAACATCACTCAGTGGAAACTTGACCATTCACAATTGTGTTTTGGCTCCTCTGTTTTGTGCAAAACTGCAATGGAAACCCGGCTAATGTGATATGTCAGTTTTTCCTTTTTTGATAAATTTGCTGTTAAGAGGTGTTTAGTGTAGACTGATAAGAATTGATACCACATAAAAATAATAAAATACGTCCTAGAAAGGAGTCAGCATCATGACTTTCAAGTGAAGGAGCATTCAAGGATACTTTTAGATTATTTTTCCTCACAAGCAATAAATAAGTCATCAGGCTGCTTGATAATTGTCTTCAATTTAGCTGCTTGCTACTTTCCATCCTCAGTGCACATGTAATGCAAATCAAGTGTTGGCAAACGATTCTGTGACTTTTCCCCGCATCCCCTCTGTGCTGAGTCCTCGTGGAGAAAAGACTTACCCGAGTGGCTTGTACATGGGTGTAATTAAGATGTGAGGCTATGATAAGAAATCTCTCAGAAAGTTTACAAACTGAGGCAACATGAAACAGTAATGCTTAATTTATGTCCATGCCTTTCAACATTTAATGATGTCCTCAGATGTTCTTTAGGAAGAAAAACACACATATTTCCATGCAAATGAGGAAACAAACACAAACAAATATGCCAGTCTCCTGGATCACCACATATCACACACAGCCAGACGCCCAGATTATGCCAACGATTGAACAAATATGCCCTTCTCTTCTTTATTCATGGCGTTTCTGTTTAGTTTGTTGCCTTGTTTGTTTGTGCAAAGAGTATTATTCGGTTCCAGCGGTTATCCCGCCTGTATTGCCAGACAGCGGCAAGTTCACGGCTCACGCAGAACTCCTCTGCTGCCGAGACTTTGAAAGAGACTGTTTTAATTCAACTAAAATGAAGCTAATATGCAATTAATCTTATACAACAACAAGGGAAATTAAACATCTTTATTCAGCATGAAAAAGGTGCAATAGGATGGGAGATTAGCTTAACTGGTACAATGACATACCGCTTGCCGCAGGGGATTGTGTTGTTGTTGATGCTCGCTGGCGATTAGCCTCGATTAGGTGATGTCTGATAAGCAAGAGCTGATTTGTTATTGCATTTGTTGACTGGAACACTGCAGAACTTTAAGCTGTATTATTATCCTTATTACTAAAACATTCTAAGACACAATTTTTAGCCCTCAGAATTTCTTATAAGTGTGTCTTTTGTATGTATCTGTGCATTTCTTGGTCTGTAGTCTAGGTTTTCGTGGTCACAGGTAAACACCTCCCAGTTCATATAGCACTCTGTCAGCAGCATATCAATGTTTTCAGCTGTCAGACGTTCACCTGCAGACAGAGCAGCAAATGAATTACTCATTCTGTGTTTTCTGTTGTTTTTCTGGGCATGGTGCCTTTCAATTCTGTACCCACACAGAACAATGGAAGCTAACATAATGGATTCCAGAGGGATTCTGAGGAATGAAGTCTTGAATGTTGTAGATCATCACTGGCGAGGCCACCAAGGGCTTGTTATGTTTGTGCTGTATAAATAAAGTTCAAGTTGTGATAGTTCAGTCATTATTTTCTGTCACTCAAAAACAAACACAAGTAAGTCAGGTCTACCTCGCCGCAGGACAAAAAATATGCAGTTCCTATGAAAAAACTTTAAAATATCTGTTTTCAGGGCTCTTATGCAATCAATTAATGTAAAGTTTGGCATCTCTATTGAAAAGCAAAGTATAACTAAGCTTTCCTGGGACCTCAAAACACTCACTGTATGTCAGTGGGCGTTGGTTATTTAAGTAATTGCAAAATTGTAATAGAATTTGCATCACTAAACTAAAATAGTAAGGTGGGTCACATATTGTTAAATAATCTTGTGGCCCTGTCTTTGAGAGAGTTCCAGTGTCAAAATCTAGATTGAAGACCTCAAAGCTGCACTGATCATTATTTCATATTAACAATGGATCAAATGCCAATGTGTAATGTGAAAGGTGTCACTCAGAGCGACAAACCCACAGAGAATTATCACCAGACTCTGCAGTTTCCCTCAGTGTTTTAACATCTTTAAGGGCATTGTTTTCAGCTGTTTCAAGTGAAAAACCCTGACAAACCCACTGTACCCTATCTGCCCAGCACCAAACAGAAGACTAACATGGTTAGCAACAACCTGGTGAACACAAGTGGTGCATGTAGCAGCTGAAGAGACAGATATTCTATGAGGCAGAGCTAAAAAGGAGGGTGAATATTGGATGTAGCAAGAAACACCACCTCAAAAAGAATGCTAATTTCGCTCTGTGTCTACTGGATGTATGAATGATAATCAGTTTGCTTACACATATACCATATCAAGTTTATGAAGTTATAATATGTCAATGTTGTGTTCACAGACAAGTGGTGACTAAAAAAGCTAGCTAATTGTACAGCTTTAATTATTATAGTTTACACTATAAACTTTGCTTACATGATGCATATTCCTAAAAAAAATTATCTGAATGAAATGACCAAATGAAGTTATTGTCAAGACAAAGAAAACCTGGAATTATTACAGCATGGGAGTTGCTATCTGGCATGGCCGGCCGATGCCTTTATGGGGCCCTAAGCAGAATTTGATAAGCCCCCCCCCCCATTGCCTCAGCGCAGCAAATAATATAGAATATTGTCAGTACTTCATTAATCACACACCTGTAAATTTAACACACCCTTTGTCAAGTGTATTAGTTGCAGCTGTTTTATTCTGACAGAGGCAGCGCAAACCGATTTAACCAGTAGTATTAGCTAGCCACCCTCTTAACATAACATTGCATTTTTGTATGATTTCATTGACATAATACAGTATATATATATATATATATATATATATATATATATATATAAATAAAGAAAAACATTTCAAGTGCTCTTGGGGGGCCTCTGGCGGCCACGGGGGCCCTAAGCAGGCACTTAGTTCTCTCTGGTATCTGGGAATATAATGAATGCTGAGTGGGCTGTACTTAAAGGGAACTTGGGAAGTGACAGTGTAAACACACAATGCACTGAGGGTGGTAGTGTCAGTGGTGCCCGGGTTAATCCATGTGTGTTCCCTTTGTGCCTTGGGGAGATCTAGTGCGGACAAACACCTAAGAAACCCCTGACACACATTATTGTGAATGCTGCAACTATAAAAGAGTAAATCGACTGCAGGTATATATAGTTTTTTTGCTTTAAACAAGCTACATTCATCCATTCACACACACATTTATACGCCTTTTTTCTACACGTACAGCTTTCAATGCAAACATGACAAAAAAAAACAATAAAATGTCAAAACTGCAGGTTTACTGTTTTTCTACAACATCAGCAAAACAGCTTGCATCCTGTTATTGCCCTGCCAGAGTTATCATGAAATATGACGTGTTTCCATATCATCAACCCAACTGGGAACAGCGCGGGTGAAAGACTGTCATGTCAGACGATGCGCCGACAGATATCAGACTGCACACAGAGAGCACACTCAGTCTGCCGCTGTCAAAATACACATTTGACGGGTAATGAGTTTGGGTCATTACATCTAAATGTTCGCCGCCATGCGCTGTGATGCATGGAGGCTTAGCGGTGCAGCCAATCAGTGCTGGCTGCTGTTTGCATTAATTGCTCGTTATGATGGGGCATTCCTCGGTTAATGAGACACGGTGCACTATTATATTTTCTTTTGCGATTGTGATTAATCATTTGATAGTTAGTTTAGGGAAGGGGATGTTATGTCTGATGCTCTTTTGTTGTCAGAACACCAGGCCAGTGGACTTATCGTACTGCAAAGTACAGCGTGTCACTCTGAATCCAAAGCCCTGTCAAAACATTCACTTGAGTCACTGTATGCAGGAATATAAACCAACTACATACAACAGCAGGCTGCAGCTTATGACTTGTGACACTTAAGCCTCCATATTTCAGCACGAGGATCATGTTGTTTGCTCCCAAACAACAGTGATTACCCCTGACACCTTTCATCAACACCTGATTTTCATGTCGCGGCTCTCTCAGTAGTGGCGCCTCTCATGCTCTCCTGCGTCCCACTGTGCTGGCGATGCAACATGGCTGCCCTAAAGCGATGTGTGCGGAGCATTGCAGAGAAAGACCCCCAGCCTCTAATAGAGATCACAAACCTGAGTTCCTTTCCGTACATGAAAGCAGGAGATGTGACAAAGGTTGACAACTCTGAAGGCACATGAAGCCTCTTGTCAGTGTAAACACTGAGTCCTGCTGTTTACAGTATTACCTTTTTAGCATAGTTTTTAATACTGATGTCAATGTCTTGTTTAAGGAAAAAGTTCAGGAGGTCGACGTACACAGGAAAACAGACATAAACATGGATCACATTAGTTAAGCAGAAAAAACTCAAGAATGGAGAACTCCTGTCAAGGCTGCCCGTCAGATCCAAACATGTCATGTCAAGCTGAAACCATGTTCACATGTTTATTAACTGTAGTTAGTACTGTGAAGGGTATTTGGTTATGACTGGGTTGAGGTACGAAGTGGTTAGAGTCAAGTGTTGATACCTGTACTCATGCCTGTAGGTTTTTCAGAATAAAAGCATCCTGCCAGTTCGGCAACGGGAGGATTCAACACGAATCATAGATAAGAGGAAGTGTTATTCCAACATTACTAGTAACTTCACGAAGTGATGACATGTCTGAGAAACCCGTCTAGTGATTTGATTACTTACAGTGTTTGCATTATTGTTTATGGGATAAGCTGGTTATATTAAACACCTTACTCCATTCTGGGTAAAATAAATGCATGTGTATGTTTTGTTGTCCTTTATTCTGTTGTGTATTTGTTATTCTTTCTTTATAGGAAACTACAATCACAACCAATAACAACATTCAGCTGTTCCTGCACGTGCACTGGACTGTATGCCTTAGTGAACAGCATCTCCAGGTCTCTCAGCCCTTTATTTATCCACACTCTGGGAAACGTGGCCTTCAGTGGCGTCGGGGCCGACACATCGGCGTGAATTTAGTGACAAAGGGTGAACTAGTGCCCAGACTGAACACACTGTTATTATCTCCAGTACAGGTAGAATTTCAAGTGTTCAGACAAGGAGACAAAGACATAAGGCATAACCTCCTTGGCAGAGATATACACAAATCTGGAGAGTAACAAAGTGTGTGTATCGCACATGGTTATACTACTGAGGTAATACTTCCCTAACCTCTGTGGTTCCTTTCATACCTCAATGTCACCTGTGAGTTTCTGGGGTCACATGACAATCTCATGTCAGAGTCTCATGAATGAGAGTGTGAATTGGTCTGAAAACTGCCCAGAAAGGGACGGCAGGATCCCTGAAAGCTTCACGGCAATTCACATATTCGTGACTCCGACCAACACACAGGAGACGCCACACGCAGGTCAACACAGGTTAAAATGCCTGAGACTCCCCAGCAGCAGCAAAGACACCATGCAGGTGCCTCCGACATACTACTGCACTTCATTTTTACTGTCTCTTAATGAGCCTTTCAGTCTGTTTGAAGCCTTTCTGCTTGATACATAAACTCTAATATGATCATCTGTTTGTCTTTAAAGGTAAAAGCCAAAATAGACCTGGCTTAAATATGCACCATATTTCTAGTACCTCATTTCCAACACAGGATCTGCAACCTCTTAAATAATGGATTTTTACCTTTTTTACACTGCTACCATCAACGAATACCACAGGTCGTGTGTGTGTGTGTGTGTGTGTGTGTGTGTGTGTGTGTCTGAAAACAATATGATCCACAAATTGAGTCCTAAGGGAGCAGATTGTACTGTCTTCCACTGCTAGCAGCCGATCTCTTACTCAGAGTTGAACCTTAGATTGCAGTCTTACCCATGACAGAAAAAAAACACCTACCTACCTACCTGCATGCATTTCAATTTGACGGAGGACAACAACTTAACTTCAGCCACCAAGGTAAAAAAACAAAGAACCCAGCAGAGGTCACACAGACAGCCCAAACACCACAATATAAATCTCCTAATTTAACAACTTAGGCGTTTTGCAGGAGCGAACACACTCCTAAGAGAAGTTTCCAGAAGTGTTTTTGCCATGCAGATGGTGCGTGACTTTCATAAAAGCCTTAACAAATGGAAGGAGTAAATGAAGTGGACAGTTTCTCCCAACCGGAACATCTGGGAGGTTCTACAATCTTGGAGAAAATAGGTTCACATCTAGTTTCACTGGTCCAAGGAAATAATAACACATGAAAAACTATCCTGCAGCAACTAACTTTGTTGGTAGTCCGACTCAGGGAGCCTGATAGACCCTATAGACACAAGATTAGTCAGACAAGATTTCCTCCTCTGGGTATACAACAGATCTATTGTTGTTTGTTTTACAGTTGTTTCAGCACAGTACACAGAAGATGTTTTAAAACCCGAGACCGATCCATATTCCAGTGAAGTCTGTCAGGTTTAAAGATAAAAAAAAAAAAAAGTATTGTCAGAATCTGCTTTGTTGCTGCTTTATGTTCGATTTGTATTGCCTGATATGAATGTTTTTCTTTTTTCTCACCAATCACCGTGAGTGAGGCAGTCTGTTAATTAATCAGGATTTCAATTAACAAAGCGAGAATGTTTGCATTATCTCTGCTGCTCCAGATAAAGCTGGGAAGAAAATTAAACGAGGATCAGCACTTGGATGCGCGGCACATGGAATGCTAATGGCCGCCGCCGATCACACAGATTCCTTCGACAGATTGTCAAACAGCTGTTCATGTGAAGCCAGTGAGAAAAAAAAACAGCAGAGCACAACGATATAAAGTTATCTATTAAAAAGGATGAAGTTGGTTAATTATAACTTGGGTGTCATTTCTACATCACTTGATTACCGTTTGGTTACTCGCCAAAGGAACTGCTGAGCGCTAGGAACATGGGAACATGGCAGCTTGGCAGAGAAGTGAGACTCACACTTAACCAAACTTGAATGCCTACCACACGCCGGAAAACTTTGAAAAGAGAGACTTTAAAAAAAAAAAAAAAGGTCTGACACCTTCTCATTTGAAGACAATGTGTCATGAGTCACAGAGATTTTATTCTCACACTATAAGATTTTGCAAAGAAAATTTCCTATCATGCTGCTGGTGGAAATTAGAGAATAAAGTCAGGTACTCAACATTGTAACTGTCATGATCTGCCCCTAAAATATGTTTGGACTTTGTAGTCATGAGTTCCTTTTTTTATTTTATTTTGAAATTATTTTCCTTGTGTCCAGTTACCCTCGCCTCCCTCTTGTATTAAATACCAGTCTTACACCAAACGACTCACATTCTTACGCCGCCCTGGAGTCACCTCCACGCTCACTGTCAGCTCCGTCTGCTGCTTCCTGTCTGGTGCTGGAGAAAGCTTTACTGAATGTCACTATTTGCATGAGCCAAGACCAAAGACTTACCATGATATGGAACATGTTTGATTTTATTGGAACATCAAGACAAAAAAAAAATCTCATGATTTTATTTCTGACATTTGAAATTAGTCTGTGACAGTGAAATCCCTTGAAAAGCCGTTTGGTGTAAAGATGGCATAACAATGAGTCTGGAATGATTCCTCACTGCACAGGAAAACTGTGTGTCTACACAACTAAAGGCAAATATGGTAGTAAGTAAATTATGACCAGATCTGTCACTAAATCAGTGTTTCCCTGTGGAAGCCTTTCAAACGTCCGTCCATTCCACACTTTACATGTCAGTTTACTTTCTGAATAAATCTTGCTAACCTGTAATCTTGATAGCAGAAACTTTAACATGTTACAGCAGGAACGGGCGCAGATGGATCTGCCTCCCAGTTTAGGAATCGCTGGCCTTAACTGTGATGGATGTTTGGGGACACCCACTCCATCCTTCAGCAGATGCTTTGCGTAAAGATTTTACTGATCAACTCCATTTTCTCCTCGAGATACGTTTTCCTGACTGTGGGCTTTGTTCAAAAAGTTGTTTACAGCTGCTCGCCTGACAGCTCATGCTTCTCTGCCAGTCAGACATCTTCTTACTGATGTTCCTACGTTCCCAGATCTCCACAGTAAACGTACAGTGGTATTATTACTGAAAGGAATGACTGATGTGTAAGATATCTGAGCATTAGCTCTGAACATAACTGATGATCCATAAGTACTGATGAATATCACGCTGCACAGAGATAAATTAAAACGGTGAAATTCCTAAAGAGATGTGTCCTTCCCGCTACACTGCATGCACCAAACATTTGTATTTGTGGTGAGAGAGGCCTCTTGAAATTTATATTAGCCTCTGTAATCAATAAGGAGTTTTAGTTTTATTGCATTGCAATCAATAACACCAAAACAAACTACATGTTCATTATATACCATGATAAATTTTTGGAATCCAGAAACAATAGCTTATTGATTCTTACAGAAGTTTTATATCACCTACATTTTAAACGTGGAGCCCTGGTAGATTTCATAAACCGATAACAATTAACACATTAGACACTATAGGAGGAGCTGTTATGTTTTATTCATGGCTCTCTGGGTATTTTTTCAGAACTATATTAAAGTCTCAAAGTTATCTGACTGATATCGGCGATACTTGTAAAACAGCGTTTGACAAATTACAGCCCTGTCCTCACGCAGGGATATCCAATCAAGGCACAAATGACTGACAATAAAAACTCAAAGGCACACCAATTAGGGTTAAAGGCTAAGTGGGAAGGCTCCTCTGCAGCAGATGTCTGGTTGACCACGTCGTTTGTGCAGATCCAGCTTCCCTGCTCCAGCCAATCGATGCGGGCGGATACAGGCGATGAGGGAGCGAAGTCCGCAGGGAGAGCAGTTGAATCACATGGTCTCGATCAATACTCAGCAGTGTATTTCACCTCTGCTGAGACACTCGCCCACACACACACACACACACACACACACACACACACACACACACATCTGACTGACCTCAAAAGCTGTTTCAATAAGAATTGTTATGTGCTTTTTACTTCCTTTGCAAATGAAACATTTAATTTCACTGGCATGCAGAGAGGTTTTTTTCATTTTATTGTTTTGGTGTTGTGTTTGTTTCTCTATGTGCATCTCTCCTGCAGGAAAGATTAGCAAACAAAATGAGAGGTATGAATAATTAAACTTCAGAATTTTTAGAGAGACAGATCCACAAGTGAGGATGTTGTCTTCAGAGAGACTAATCGATAGAGCCAATCTCACACCCAGGAGGACTTTACTGCCCATGAACTTATTGATGCTTTCACAGTTGTGGCACTGGTGCACATTAAATCCTTCAGCTCCTCCTTTTGCTCCCCTCAGGAATCAGTACTAAAAACACACTGAAGATTCATTTATGTTTCTTTTGATTCACTAAGGAATTGCTTCACTTTAAACTTCACATCTTTTTTTTTTTTTTTTTTCTTTTACTCAATACCGACATGTTTCACATCGCAAAAGCTCCAGAATGAATTTTTGTTCCGCACACTAAGTGCAGCATCTTCATTTATCTGCTGTCTTTATCTGAGTGCAGAGTCCAGGTTTATCAAGAGGGAGGGCTGTTTGTGATATTGTGTGTGTGTGTGTGTGTGTGTGTGTGTGTGTGTGGGTGCAGTGAGGAATGACAAGAGGTACGCTCACAACAGAAAGCACTGAATAGATATGTTTTTATTCTTCGACTTTTGATGTTCTTTAATGATATATTTCAACATCAATAAAAAAAACAAACACAGACTCAAGGGGAGGGGAAAAAAAAATCAATGCACCTTAAATAAAAATCACATCCTGTCACACACATCCTCGCACAAACACAATCCCACGAACAGACACTCCAGCGAACGAACAAACACACCTCAGTGTTACATAAAAACATCATTACAGTTCAGCTCATCTGCCTCCACAGGAAGAGGGGTAACACTATATGGCCAAAAATATGTGGACCAGGCTGTATACATTCTGTTGTGCAATTTAGGTCTGTGTGATGTTTTTCATGCTTTGGGCCCCTTAATTCTTAATAGGGGAAATCTTAGGCTACATCCACGCTAGTACATTAATATAAAACACATCTCTTTGGCTTTTATGCCTGGCGTCCACGCTGCTCCGGAGTTTTTGAGCCTCTGAAACAGAGACTTTTGGAAACGCTGCTGACCTCATTTTAGTTTGAAAGCTCCGGGGTTGCGTTGTAGTCTGGACGAGCAAAAAACTGTCCCCTTCGGAAATGATGATGTAGACACTCACAGTCACCTCCTGATTGGGTCTTTATCAGCCTCGACTATCACTATATGTTGCATGGATAACAAATTATAAGCATTACTGAACTCGTTGTCTTTGCTAGCAGCTGCCTTTTGCTGTTCCTTGTTCATATTATATTCTGCAACTACCCAACTGCAGAGTAGACAATCTGCTTCCTGTTTACATGTATGAGGCTCAAAAAATGCACGTCTGGATGGAGATTGCTTTTCCTTTTATAAAACAGCATCTTAAAACGAAAAGGGATCTCTGTAGTAGTGCGGACACAGCCTTAATACTCCAGCATACATTACTATTTTAGACAATAGTCTGATTCCGTCTTTGAGGTAAAAGACTGAGGAAGAGTCTTCCAAACATGACCATGTCATCGTGCACGTTGTGCAAGTCCTGACCTAAAAACAATCCAACAGCTTTGTGATGAATTAGAAGGCCGACTTCAAGCTAGGCCTCATCACCCAGCCAATCCTTGCCTCACTAATACTGCCTCTTCAGCAGAGTTAAAAGGTCTTATAGCAGCATATTAATGCCCATGATTTATCAACAACCCTGTTTGGTTGTAAAGTTAAGGTGACCACATAGTGTAGACAGTCACATCTATGTGACACTAGTGACTGAATTTCTCAAAAGCAAAAAAAAGCTCATTCAGACTATGATTAATGAATAGGAATAAGGTTAATGTGTGGATT
This sequence comes from Seriola aureovittata, assembly GCF_021018895.1. Taxonomy (NCBI): domain Eukaryota; kingdom Metazoa; phylum Chordata; class Actinopteri; order Carangiformes; family Carangidae; genus Seriola; species Seriola aureovittata. Next base: position 24,254,547 of record NC_079373.1, read on the forward strand.
CATAACACATGGGCAATGCATTAGTACGCCTGAGCTGATGCCAACACACATACATTTTAACTATCCACACGTATACAGCCTCCTTCCTCCGTGTGCTCCGAGCAAATGCTAAATAATGCTATAAACTTCTCTCTTCTCTTATTGCTATTCATAGTCTTGGTGGGCTGGGGTGAGCCTGGATAAGTCTGCAAGTATACTGGTTTACAAATGATCACATTATTAATTAACATATTTTTAGCTGTCGGTGACAGTTGTATGACTCTTGGGTTTGAAGTAGCACCACAAGCAGAAATAATAAATAGCTAGAAATGAGCAGAGCCAAAGAATGACTCACAGTGCTGTGCAAGATTTCTGTCATGAAGCTCAGTGCAAGTTCAATCAGGAAGACTATCCTTGTGCCTCATTCATTCACAAATCTCTCTCCCTGCTTCTTCTAATCAGCTGGCTATGGCTGTTTTCGGGAAAACCAATCAGAGGGGTTTCCTGTTTTACACACAGCTTCACCCCCCACTTCAAATATGATGAAATCACAATGGGGTCTAATCGCCAAAGACTCTCACATCTCTCACTTTTCTTCTCTTGTTCATGCACATGAAAATTTGTTCATTCAGAAGGAAGTCTCTCCCTCGATTGAAATGTTGTTTTGTAATCTACAGGACATCTGTTGTTTTTAACCTGCAACCTCTCAACATGGAACATCGGGACAATTTTGCCACAATCTACCTCTCAATCAACTTGAAGCCCTGCCGTTTTTAGATTTTTGTAATTTAATCAGAGATTGATTCACTCCTGAGATTCCAGGGGCACTCAACTCCCTGCTGCGTTAATGCCCCATGATGCAGTTAACTACCTGGTAGGGCAGAGCCCTAGTAGCATTCTCTCCCCAAACATAGCATTAAGAGTGACTGAGCATAGTTTCTAATATCATGAATATGCAGATGACACCCAACTAATACCTCTCACTCCAACCAAACGACCACAGATCTCAGTTCGTCTCTCTGACATATCCACATGGATGAAGGAACGCCACCTTTATCTACAGTAAACCTCTCTGAGATTGAACTCTGTCATCCCAGTCTCTCCATCACATCAATGATCAAAATCAATATCAATATCAAAATCGCCTCTTCATCTCTTCCCCGAACCGAGGTCGCAGGAAACCTGGGTGTCCTGTTTGATGAGCAGCTCTCCCGTCGTTCCGCTTTGCACCATACAACATAAGAAAGATCAGGCCTTACCTGACTCAGTACGCCACCCAGCCTCCCTTCACGCACTGTGACACCCTTTCAGAATCAATCGCAATCCAGACTGTTGTCGTTTGTGGTTCTCTCTGTCCTCCTCTCCTAAGACCTCTAACACCATAACATGCCTAACTAGCACTGCTATGCACTGTCGGTGCACTTCTTTACCTGATCTCTTTGCACTTGTTGAATAGATGAAGTACCTTGTACTTACACCAAGGTCTCAGACTGCTCTGAAGCTTTACTGATGTCCCTCACTTTTAAGTTGCATTGGATAAATGTAAATGTAAATGTACATTCTGCCTAGTGTCAGTCTGTTTCCGCCCTTTATCTGTTTGCTTCTCTCCTGCTCGCATACACAGTATTTTAATACGGCCAAATTCCCAATAAGGCTGTTCTCATTTACATGTTTTGTCTGTTTGTGTTTAAGACAATGAAACAATTATGACAGTGACTGAAACGCAGCCCATTAAGACTGCATGTTAACCAGCTGTCAACTGAAAATGTTTTGGCTGGACAGCTACATCACTCACTGCTGTTTGGTTAGGGCAAAACAAACAAAAATATAAACAAGAAAAAATAATATACTACAAGATACACTGAATGTTGAAGTGCCATGACGATCTGCTCAGAATAATTAGTGGGCACAAGTTGGGTTAACCCTTTCACTTTACCCTCTTTTAGCTCATTGTTTTGGATTCTCAGGATTGCAAATTTGTTTTATGCCACAACAAGGATTCGATGAGAAACATGAGTGGAGAATGAGTCAGATAGGAAAACACTCAAGACTTTCAAACGACAACAAAAAAAGAGACAAATATTCCTAATTTTCTTCCCATGAAGCCTTGCACCCCTCCGCTGTCCCTCCAAAGTAATTTGTGGTGCCAGATTGCCTCTGTGCCGTATGACAGGGAGAAGTGGCTGTTTGTCAGACGAGATGGTATTTAACTTTGTAGGACACGTTTGTATTGATTGGGCTTTGTAATTTAGATTGAGGGGCTGGTTGCAGGCTGGTGTGCATTAAAATTAACAGGATATGCCTTCAGCGTGGCTGAGCATGCAGCGGTGTAGAGAACCAGGCGTGATTCTCACAGTCATTTATGTACAAAGGAAGATTGCCATAGGAGAGGTCTTTTTCCGGGCAGAGGGAAACTGAAGTATTTTTGGGGGGTACCAGGTAAATTCTAAAAAATATTCCTGGCACCTCAATAAAGCTTTAGCACTTTGATGTAAAATAAAATTTTATTGATGCCCACAGGGAAGGTTAAAGTTGCTATGTTAATATGGCGCTGCTGTTAAAAATGATTGAAGGTTTGAAATGTAGAAAGAGACGGCCAAACAAGGTTCTTCATTCAGACCCACCAGACGCCTTTTTGGGGTTTGTATGTTTTCCCTGTATCACTATGTGGGTTTCCTTCAGTCCAAAACATATAGTTTATTCTCTATCATCAATTATTTATTATTTTTAAGATTATTGATGTATAGTGGTTGGAGTAGTAAGGCCAGATAAGATAACTTTAGTTTTACACATCATACACAGGGAAGTTTTCAGGAGCTTTACAGAAGACAGTGAGAAAACAACAGACCAAAAGGAAAACGTCAAGGAAGTAAAGAGGATAATAAATGGAAGAATAAAATTTATTGTGCAGATCTAGAAGTAGCAAAAAGTTTCATTCAAAGCGATGGCAGACTGATTCGCTGCCTTTAACTGTGTATGAGTCTAACATCCTTTGGAAATTTACAGATTTCAGATTACAGCAGACATCTGTTTCAAAAGAATTAACCAGAAATCAAACTTTTTAACTAAGTTAACTCATTTTTTTCTTTTTTTTTTCCAAAGCCCTCTGCCTGCCAGTCCGTGAATTGCCACCTTAACATGGTGGAGGGGTTTGTGTGTGTCAGTGATTCTGAGAGCTGTGCTGTCGAGGGCATTAGCCCGAGGCAAATTGGTTCCAGGGGAGAAGCCAGACTTAGAGTGATTCAAAAAGCACATGATGAAAGGCCATCTACGCGACTGTGTCCCCTTAAGGAAAGAGGGGCGCCCTCCTGGAGCCAGATGTGGGAGGCGAGCTTTTGGTGAACAGGCCTGGTGAGGCAAATCTCAAAGAAATTACACGGAGCCCTGTGGGCCCACCACCTGCAGCGACAGACATCAGGTTGGGGTGCAATGGGAGACTTCGTAGACCAGCGCTAGGTAAGTGCAGCAATCTGATTAAAATTTATTTTTTTAAACACTGCTGTCGTCATTTCTTATCATGGCCTCACTTTATTTAAAGCAGTAATAGGCAGACTGTTATTTTCCTGAAAGGGGGCTGGTGAAATTTAGCACTGAATCCATAACAACATCAAGTTGTCGTAATTGCAGCAGTACCAGCAATAGGTGTAACGGCTGTGGTAGTAACATGTAAAGTACGTCTTTCAGTCCTGTGCTCACACAACGAATTGAAAGTGCTGATTGGCTTGAAGCTCTCCGATGTGAGACAACCTGACAGTGCGAGTGAGCATTTGGTTCAGCTCCACTGAAAGAGCAGAGTAAGAGGAGAGAACTAACATCTTCAGTCCACAGAGATTTTTTTTCCCTCTTCCATCCGAGACCTACCTCGTTCCTCCAAGTGATCACCCTCTCTCACCACCTCTTTCTTCCTGCAGACTTGTCTGTTCAGATTATGACGAGGTGGAGTACAGACGGACAAACCTCTGACATCCACTTTTCTCTGCTGCGTCTTTTCATTTAGGTCTGCCATGCGGCGAAGAGAGTTCGGGAGAGGAGAACAGTAGTTTTATTTTCTATTCAAGATGCAGCCTGGGAGCCAGTCAGAGGAAAATTCATAGAACTCTGGCGATAAATATTCATGGTTATGGTAATACAAGTGCCAAGTACTGCGGTTCTAATAGTATAATTTAGTTGGTTAAAGGTTACATGGCCAGTGAGCAAACTAATAATAATAGCTCTTTTTCAAGAGGCAGAAGGCTCATTAAATCTGTCAGTGATCGGTGTCTAGTCAATTCTTCTTAGTGTTCTCTAGTAGCAGAGTCATGTCTGAGCCCACAATGTCTTTGAAAGAAATACTCTATTTCAAATCAATCTTTTGTGTTTCTGCTCCTCATTTTTCAGAGCTGTGTTACAAGCCTAGGAGAGGTAGTTATTTTGTATTAAAAATGTCTGAAACTGACTAGACATATGTTCTATAGTTTGTTGAGCTGTGTACGATACATTACATTATCCCAAGAAATCTATAATCTGTCAATGACGTCATATCCATTATGCGCATGCGTCAGTGTTGTGGTGGTCTGCCAGAAGCATCAAAATGAACTTTCATCCAGTTTTTAAGCCACATTTTTAAGATACATCTTTTACACCTTGGTTGTTTTCAGCTATGTATTTTAACCGGATGAAGGATTAAAGTTATCGGACATCTCCGAGCCCCTCCGAAATGTGTGTTGGTGAATCACTGATTCTTAACATGAAACTTGGAGGGTTTTGTAATGTGTAGTCGACACTGCGTTGCCCTGGGTCCAGCCTGCGCTTATTAGAAGGATTGTATGTAAATGTATTTATTAGTGTAATGTAGGAGTCACCCAGTCAATGAGCAGTGTCTTAGATGACGGGCCATGAAGATAGTTTCAAGTTCTTCATCATGAGTTGAAACATCTATTCTCTGTTCAAACATATTTCGTTTCAGAATTAGCTGCTAAAAACCAAGGTGTGTTGTAACAGCATTTTAAAGTTAAAGAGTAACTTCAGGCAGAACAGCTGTGTTTTGCTGCCCTCTCTCGTTAAGAGTCTCAAGCCCGTTTCACCTCTGCTCACACCCGAACATCCCCGTCAGTGACGCTGATTTTGTGCAACGTTTCGTAACATTTTTCGCACAATTTCTTGTCTGTGATTTGTATTCATTGTCTTTTTGTTTTTTGTTTGTTTTTAGTGTGAAGACCAAGACAAACAAGACACACATTAACATATATTCTTCTCTGTTCTGCCCAATTTTAAAGTCTGATAATGTTGTGGTACCAAAGAACTGGTTGAGGATGTGAAACAATTTGAGAGAGAAATAGTTAAAGGGTTCAGGGATGGTGTAAATGACCTCATCAAATGGTGAATTGGCTTGGCCTGTAAGAGCACACAAAAACAAGTAATTCATTACATCATCATGTTTACTTCAGCTGAGTTAGGAAACTCATATTGTCTCATATTGATGATTGATGCGCAACTGTTCCTGCCTGACTGAGTTTTCTTTACTGTGTACTTTTCTTTTTGTTTGTCACGGAAAAGTTGTGCTGACAACATGTTCATCTAAGTGTGTTGAAACTTACCATTTAAGGAGCACTGCACATCCAGTCGGTAGGCCTTCGATAGTTGCATAGCAACAGCAGGAGCTGTGAGAGGTTTCTCCTCTGCAGGGGCTCTGCCCGGCAAGCTAAAATAAAAAGACCTCCTCAGTGGACAGGGGGAAGATGCTCTGTTTTTGACAGTTCATGTTGTTAGTGACACTGAGTTTACTTTACTTTTGCTTCCTCCAGAGTTCAGCTTGTCAATTATATCAGCTTGTCGCAGTTCACTGCCTCATCCGAGCTCATTTCCATCTGAGAGGAGATGTGATTACACTCCATAGCAAAGTGAGAGGAAGACTTGATAAACAGCCGGGGCTCTCTGCTGAGAATCATTATCTTCATTCCCACCCTTATGGCAAAGGTCAAACTTACTTTCTACACTTACAAACACACAGATGCACAATTCATAAAACTGGTGAAGGATCTACTTTTTTGAAAAAGTTCTTGTCAGCTTTTTATTCGAAAGATAGCAAATGTATAATCTGCAAGAATTTGCATTAAATGTCTATTTCACATTTCAAATATATTAAGAGACAACCTGGCTGGTTGGACCGCGTATGGTCAATGTGTGCAATTGAGGATGTAGTTGAAAACTGTTGTGGAACTGCTGTAAACAACTGACATCATTACATCACATTTGCATTCTGCCTGGTGTCAGCTGGTTTCAGCTCTTTAGTTTGCTTCTCTCCCACTCTCTGTGCTCACATACACTGTATTTTAATACATCCTGTTCCCAATAAAGCTGTTCTCATTTAAATGTTTTTTTCTGTTTCTGCTGTTGAACAAGTTTGAAATAGTGACCAGTCCGACACAGTGTCGCGTGAGCAGTAGCTCGGCTGTTCACACAAAAGCCAAAACTTTCCACGCCGGTCAACAACCGATTCTGCTCCTCTGCTCTCTCTCTCTCTCTCTCTGGCTCAAATTAAAAAGGTCTCAGTCACATGGCATTCGGCTGACCGATTGTGTAACTTGGTCACTCATCTCTATCTCTCAGTCAGTCATGGACATTTGTTATTATAGGGCTGTTGCGGTCCAGGCTAAAAGGGACCAAGACAACACACTTTTTAATCTCAACACCAAATTCACTTAATTTAGTAATTCACCCCGTACACTAATTTATGTATGTGTCTTCATACTCATCTCGTACATAAACTAATTCTATAAAATAGTGCCAGAGAAATTCGGTATGACTGGCCCCGAATTTCCCTCTGATTAGTATCTGCATTCCCTTATAGACCAAAACCCTGTGGGCTCACACTCTGAGGTTATTTTTGTTTGCTTGAATAAGTTATGAATTTTTTATTCCTGACTGCTTTAAAATGTAATCATGCTACACTATGCTGTTTTTTTTTTTTTATTTTTTTTTTTTTTATTCCTATGAAGAACCTTTCAAGAAACCTACCAGGCATTTATTGGGAATTTGCATTCATAATCACGCTCCTTGCACCGTTGAAGTAACTGCTTCAGTGGTTTCTGAAAAGGTGTTAAACCCAGTCAGTCCCTGAGAGACTTGACAGACAAGACCTCAGACAAAACATATACAGAAGCGTATTTGAGGGGGTGGGAGGTACAAATCACTTCACTTATATTACTTTCTTCTTATAATACTTCACGAAAGGTCCATCGGATCAAACTCATGTTATGCATTTAACAAAGGTGTCGTCTAACTTTTCCATTTAGAGTGGTGGATATATTGTTTCTCAAGTGGCTTTAGCACTTGAACGTGACCTTTCTGTTAAACTGAAGAATGTAAAAAAAAAAAAAAAATGTTTTTAACATCACTTAAGCAGTAACTTTGATTGCTGTTGTAAGGACTGAAAGAGCAGATTAAACAAAGAGAGCGGGGGTTGAGTGCAAATGTGTTAATGCGTGGTTGTTTTTGTGTTATATGGCGGTAAGGTAATGAGCAAGAAAAGCCTGGATACTGCTCAATCTGATCGTACCTGCGCTCGATCATCCTCTGGCTCTCAGCATCTAACAAGGAATATGAGTTGTGCTTCCTCAAAGCAGGTTACAGCAATCCCAGAGGTCCCTGCAATGCCGGGGTGGTCCCTGGTGTAAATGTGTGTATGTGTGCAGGGACGTGTGTGTGTGTGTTTGTATATGTGCATTCTCCTCCGTGCTTAGGTGTGTATGTGTGTGCTTGAGTGGTCCGGGAGGGAAAAGAAACTCCACTAATAGCCCTGTCGTCTCTGTGGGCTCTCTTCCAGGCTCGGCTGACCTTGAGCAGGGTGGGTTGGTGGTGGGGGTGCTCTTAAAAGATGACATGCCCAGGCTTTCCACTCACACTCGCACTCGGCCACGAAGTTGGAGAAATATCGTGTAAACCTTTCCATTAATCATGCAACTCCTGGGTCATTAAGCACCCCAAATCGCCTGCTGCAACATCTACCTTTACAGTCATGCCATCTCCCCACAATAGCCAGGAGCTGTGACATTGCTCTTTAATAACAACCACACACACACACACACACACACACACACACACACACACACACAACTCCCAGTTCCCCGCCGTCCTCCCAGCCTATTGCTGTTTGGGAGTCAGTAACTCCTTGTTATGCGCCAGTGCCACGCTGCTAATGCGGAGAGACGTTTGTAAATCAGAAGATAATGAAAAGTATGGAAGCCTGGACTGGCTCCATGTGTTAATATCACTGCTCTCTTCACTGGAGGCGAGTAGCAAGACAGACATGATTTCATGAGACACGGAGCAGTTCGCCTGCGTTCACTGGTAATGATAAGCCAGTAACTATGTGACATGATGGGATCTCTGGTGATGCAAACAGGGCTCACAGCGAGACAGTTTCAACTCCCAATTACTTGAGGACAAAACCTGTTGCTGTAACATGATGTAATGTTACCTGTAGTGCTTCATTAAACTATGTCTCATCCAAGGGACAAGCTTAATTACTTAAGCAAGTACCACTTAGTAAGCTACTATATGCTAATACAACAAAGAATACACAATGTATGCACATCATTATTTTTAGGGACTCATAGGGATCATCAGCAACTCAGTTTGTTTCCCCCCAGTTTTCTCCCATTTTCTGTTACTATAAGCATTTTCTGAGTTGTTTGCCAGAAGTCCTATTTTACTGTAAATTGCAGTGAAAATTGTCTTGTCAATCAAGCGTTGACTTCACATTTCTACTGCCTACTTTAAGCTAAAATAAACTTCACAATACACCATCCCAAAAAATATTTCCAATGATTTGTTACTATATTTATTTGATTTCTTAACTGTTATAGAATTTTTTAAAAATATTTTTTGTAATAATTTGCATGCATAATGGCATGTTTAGGTATCATTTTTTTTTCCTATTTGTTTGAATGCACATCATAACTTTCATTTAATTATTATATAAAGGTAGAATACAACAAAAAACAGGTCAACTCCCACACATTACATGTGTCAAAAATGAAATGATTTAAAATCTAAAATAAGTCTTCTATAACAAACAATGTCAAGTAGTGTATTTGTTCAGTTGCTTGCCCCCAAAACTCATCTAATTGTTTGCTCACAAGTGTTGACTTTTGACAGCAGTTGTCTCTTTTTGAATCTGTCAAACAGTGTCAGTAAAGCCGGGCTCAGACTACAGGAGTTGTGGGCCAATTTATCCCCGGTTCCCCCCCTCCCAACAACCGGAGGAGGAATCTGGTCAGGAACCCGAACTTGGCCGCAACAACAACATTAACCATGTTTGATATTTAATACATTCTGAGTTCAAATCTGGATGATTACAATTATGATTACGTCAGTACTTTCACTATAGCACAGATGACTTCTTTTCATTATACCAACAGAGGACAATATCACTTTTGATAGCTAAACGTTAGCGTTACAAGCTAACGTTAGTCCCGGAGCAGCTGACGGTGTTGCCTAGCAGCGGTAAACATTCTAGCAATTGAGGCTAATGTTAGCTGACACCCTTCTACTGTTGACGGACACAAAAACTGACAATTAAAAAAATCACACCTCCAGTGGAAATTAGACAACTCCCCGACCACTTTCTAATCCAGGCTGGTTCTGCCTTCTCAAACTTTTACTAATGTCACAGCAACTTGTTGCCTCTCAGTCTCCATTTTGTTTACATCTGCTCCCCCATAAGATAACGTGAGAGCGCGTGAGATCCATAATTACTTGGTGTGATCTTGTCGTGTGTGTGCATGTTTGAGATTAAGAGAGTAGTACATCTATGTACAAACTGATTTCAAAATCTGTTAGGATTGTTTTTAAACAACCCTGTAATCTGAGCGCTGTTTTAAGTGATTTGATGACTCTTCTTTGTTCCAGTGATGCCAGATGGAGTTCAGCTGGACTGCTATGACCACAGCGCCTCTTCCCCTTCTCAAGCTGGTCTCACCAGCCAATTACTTTTAATTACTGAGGAGAGATTGCGCAAAGCACCTTAGCAATAGGCAGCGTGAGTTGAATTGTGGGCTTGCGGGTTGGTGATGGGGAGAAAGAGAGCAACAGGGCTGATGTGTGGTTTATGGATGACTTCTTCTGGGGCTTGCGGGGAGCCTGTGTCTGTGCGTAGCTCCTCGAGGGCTGAATTAGCCCCCTGATCCACTAATCAATTTGGAGAGGAAGGGAAAATGAATACAGGTTCTCCCACTTGGAGTCAAGGAGGAAATACATTCCTCCCAGTGCTTATAATTTGCTGCCTGCGTGAAATAGATGCCAATATAGAGTAGGCCATTTGTGTCATAGTTCCTTGTTATTATTGCAGTGTGAATCATAGGACACACTTGAGGTGTTTTTCTGTATTTGTGGAGAAAGTCTGAAATCAGATTCTTGGCAGAGACATGGATCAATTTTGAGGTTAATGATCACAGTGTCAGGTCTATGTGATCAGGCTAGGAAAATGTTTGAGCATCATCCACGACCTGTATAAATCATACGCAATGGCATATTTAAAGGGTTATTGTGCCATAATGAAATATTCAAATACCGCCTGCACGATGGAGAAGGTAAGTCCGTAATGATGACATAACGGCCTGGGAGGAATAAATGGAATTCACAGGAAATGAATCAGAGTCTCCGGGAGTCTCAGTGTGACGGATGAGGCCAGAAAGTGGGTCAGAACCACAGGTTGGTTGGCTGCACAACTGGGCCAAGACACGACGCCCAGGGCAATCAGGCATCAGTAGTCAAGCTGTCCCTGCATTCAGCCAGTTGGGTTGCATACCCTGAGGTCAATTATAGACTGTGGAGTATCAAGATCAGCCCATGTGATGAAAAGAAGTGAGACCGAGGGATCGTTTTATTTCTGTTTTGTCAGCAGAAAAACATCATTTTTAAAAGTATCCCACCTTGGCTCACGCACGACTGCAAAACTCCAGATGTCTCTCACAGCTTGAACAAAAGACTGTCATTTGTTAATCAAGGGAAACTCGATTTATCCACCTTTGACTAAGTTCTGAATTTTTCACTAAGTCAGTCATATTTTAATCACCCCAACCCTGCAATTAATCATCGAGCTGTTTAGTGTGATTGCAATGAATATTCAGTTACCTGCCGAGGTCTCTGCCTGACCCTTCCTCTCCCCCTCATCTTAATTATATTCTGTTCGGTGGCCCCGTGGTGGAGCGGCGCCTGTATGCCTTGCACACCGAGCTTCCCCCCCTTAACAGTCATTAAGAAAAATGACACAAGCGCAGGTAGCGAAAGTACCTCAGTATGCAGAAATTAGTTTAAAGGCAGACGCCATACAGCTCGGCAGAATGAAATCCCATCTACTTGCTCTCGCTCGGCGCGGAGAGTCATAAATCACCACCACGCGCTGCCTCCTGACGGGTGAGAATCACAGCGTTCTGTCTTTGAAGGTATGACGCTGGGATACCCCCCCCCCCCAAGATTGCACTACTGCCCCATCCTGCCCTTCAAAAATGTTCATGCACACATCTCAGTGTGGATTATTGGATACTGAAAGTTATGGCGTTAAAAGTTTTTGCATCCATCAAAAGCAATATGCTGAGTGTACTGTCATTGTGTGGTAATTTTTCATGGCTGTATCTCCCTGGTTACCTACGTAGGGAGATGGCGTCCCCGCTTATCGCACTTCGTTATCACATGTTGCCACGTTCCCAGAAGGTAGTGAGTTCATCCTCATCAGTTTGAGATCAGTTTGCAGTTTGTCTTTTAAAAATGGTTTTTGCCCTTGAAGACAAATATTCTGTGTCTGTAACGTTCTGATATCTGCTTTTATCCACTGACTTTGCCTTTTCAGATGAAGCTGCACATCACTTCTCATTATTTTTACTTTTCTGATCACAGATTGCTTCTCAGATTATCTCTGTCACTAGCTGGTGGCTATCAGAAAGCTTTCACTCGCCGCTTTCTGCTCGTCTTCTAGTCTGGTCGTTCCGTTTCGCATACAAAAAGACCAGTTTGTATTTTTGGTGTTTTAGTTTTGTCTTGTTTTAGTTCTTCAGCATTTCATAATTTTCTTTAATTTTTCTTTGCTGTTGATGAATTTCTGTTGTGCAACTAATTGAGTAGCTGTTTAAACACCTATGTTATTATCACATTTCAGGGATAAACTTCAATTACATTCCCTAATGGAAACTGAGGAAACTGCATGGAGGACACATTCCGCAGTAGCTAGCATTTTTAGCAAATGTTACTTCAACCGGAGTAAGCAGTGCTTTTGTCATGGGACTATTTTCATCTGCAGTTTTAGAGCCACTTGTGAGTATTTACAGCAGCAAGAGGATGTGTGTGTGTATGTTCATGGTAATGAAGTATCTCTGGGTCTGGCTTTGGACAACAATGGAGCTCTATAGCTAAGAATTACTTATATCAGATGTACACATACAATAATTATTAGCAGTATAATTCATTGTTGGTTTTTTGGTCAATTCGTGGATTTGTTTGCAATAAGAACAATATAAGATACTTATCCTTTAAATCAGAAGAATCTTACACTATAAGTCTGTAAGAAACATGCTATAAAATGTATTATTTATTATTACTTTAACGACTTTAACATTTCTGCCTTCACTGATAATATTGTCTGGCAGCACCTGAAAAACTACTCTTTTATAACATCTGCAGTACAAAAATGATTCATTTTTCACTTGGTGGATCTGCTCTTTTAAAGCAGTGACTTGCTATTATAATAATTACTCTCTCATGTTAGTTGTCTGGGTGCAGATTCGTTGATTTATCACAGACTAAAAAAGAATCCTTTCATCTCTCCACACAGAGTTAAAAAGACTTGGTGAGAAGGCGTGTTATTTGTATGCCACACTCAGAAACCACGCATATGAAGGTGCGATGGAAGTGGAATGAAATTATAATGAAATGAGGGTGACAATGAAAGATAATTTGGCTGCTAAGTAATAGAATTCATTTCCTTTACGACCTACATTAGGTGAGACCTTCAGCGGGACGATATACTGCAGTTTTGTTGAGGTTCCCACGTGTGTTTCAGTTTATCTGAGACAATAAATTTTTTTGGAACCATCTGTTCACTGAGGCAGGATGATCTAACACTTGTGACCAAACGACTTTATTATGATGAATGAAGTGCTAATGTTTGTGTCAGTCCTGAAATTGCTGCCATTACACTGCATTGTGTTCTTGCCTAATGATGCACGGTAACTTATTTGGTAAACAATGTAACTGTCAGCATGCAACAATGTGACTTTGGAAAGAAAATGACTTATACGTGAGTCGACAATTACCTGTTCTATGATGATGATTCACAACTTTTCTTAATTACTTTCACTCTCTTACTCTATTTGGACATTACAGCTCGTGTACAAATGTAACTATTAAAGATCAGCTTGTTTCATAATTTTTCTGCACAGACGAAGCACATGAAAAAGAAAATGTCACACCCTTTCATTAATTTAAAATCGTTAATTGTGGCACTTTTCACATGTATGCATCACAGTTAAAGACCATCTCAATTACTGTTTAAATATTTGCCTTCATTTATTTCCACACAACAACAGAAACTTCTAATTTACTTGTCAAAGAAAAACATTTGAACCAGTGGCTGATATTTTCCATTTGCCATATATTTCAGCTAATGTTCAAACAAGAAAAGAAACATCTTCCATCTACAACCGTTGAGATATCCTTAAATTTAAATCATGATTTTACATGATTAAAACCTTTATTGCCACTTCTTACGTGGAAATACTTGCATGATATTCGCAGTGTTTAAATCCAATGCAGATCCCTTTTTTTTTTAACTGTTTGGTAACCATAGTGATTAGTTTTTGGAGCTGATTTAGGAAAAAGGCCATTACAGATAAATAAGTCAATGTTCCTAAGTGTATTACACAAGCTTCTCAAAATCTTAATTAAACACTCTTACCTGTAGGAGAACTGTTAATCTGTCCTGACTTTCAATATCCCGGCGCTTAACTAATGTGTTTAACCCGTAAGGCTGCTCTTTTGTTGCTTTTACACAACCAGCAAAATGTCAACTGGCAGAACTTGTTCAATGACAGGTTTATGGCAGACCCTAACCATGTGTTGCAGTTTGGTGACAAAAAAGCTCATTAGTGGATACAGACTACCCTGCCATGATCCTGCAATTAGCCGAGCGGCCACAAACAGCTTTGTAGAGGCCGACCCATCGACATGTGGTTCTCCTGGTTGAGGTACATCAAACAAATGGCCTTTTGTTTTTGCTAATGGAGATTTTCAGAGTGAAGTGTCCATCTTTTTATGTTTCAACTACAAATATAATGGATTACAATAAAACCACAGTAAAATGGGATGAGAAAAGTAGCATAAGTTGCTAGGTAACAGACTTAAAGTTGATAACTGATGTTGGATTGAGAATGATTTTCTAACTTGAGATCGGATGAAATAAGATAAAGTAGAATACCTACAGTTAGTTAGGACTTGCTTCTGTAATACCAAATTAGGACAAATCTATAATCTTTAAGATAGGACGTTTCTGTAAGATTTTTATTTGAAAAAAAAAAAAATGCTTAAAGTTAACCAATCTATATGTAAAACAGCTCTGCAATGAAAAAAAAAAAAAACTCCAATCAAAATGCCCTTTAAAAGAAGGTCAGAAGAAGAAGAAGGGCAGAAAATACTTTCTACAACTACTTCCTGTACTTCTAGCCAGAGAGGAATGCAAGAATCCACCTCCTTTATAAGCATGAACATAATACTACATATCTTAAGCCATTAGTGTTGAAAAGCCTTATATCTTCATCTTTGCAGTTAATGTTAAGAATATCTGTGTTATTCTCAGAATGTATGACTTTGCTCACTGTTCATATGATGGATGGTTATTGATCCCTCTCTGGCTCGGACGGAGGGGCGACTCGGAGCCTGTGGCAGAAAGTCTTTTACCGAGATAAGATGTCCTGCCGAGCTACAGAGTTAGAGAGCTGGATCGATGTGTGAGCATGCCAGTATCATACGTCATCATTTTCCTGCCACACTGTAGATCTGATGACAGAGCAGATATACAAATAGTAGAAGAATCTGGAGATGCGACGATCCCAGTTTTTCAGAAATGGTCTTGGTATCAAGTACTGAGGTCAGGACTATTGATCTAGATAAATACTGTATATTATGTGCTGTAAAGTAACACAAATACCACTGCTTTTTTGTAACATGTCCATTCATAACTGATTAACATACACGTAAAATATGTACTAAATATAAAAAAAAAAGATTAAGAAGGAGTTTATATTACAAATGAAAAGAATAAAATTACAAAACAGAGTTCAAATTCATTGTTATTGTAACACAAATGATAAGCACTGCAACTCAGTGCAATGACAACTATAATTAAAGGTCCCATATTGTATAAAGGTAGATGTCCATGTGTTGTTTGATTATAAAGCAGGTCTAGGTTTTATATTAATACTGTGGAAGTATCAAAGCCTCAGTCCACAGAGAAATGCACACAGCCTGTATTCAGAAACTGAGCCTTTAAATGAGCCGTCAGGACTTCTGGAACTTTGTGATGTCACAACAAAGCAGACACCGCTCTCAGCCATTCCCCAAGCCCCGCCCACCCATACCCACCATCCAACCTTAAAATCACCCAGAAAACAGTCAGCCAATCAGAAGGCTCACCGATTTGTTGTTACTACAGCTCCAGAGAGTTTGAGAGGAGATGTAAAACTACATTGAGATGGTTTTTGGTTCTTGAAACCACAAATACTATCTTGTTATTGATATCAACACTTGAAACAAAATAAAAAAAAATTTAATTTGGAACTTTAATATAAAAGGAAGAAATCTAATTCATCATCTCAGCTCAACTGCTCCACCAACCCAACCCCCTTTTTCCTCTTGGCAAATCATACAGAAAATTCACGTTGACAGTTACAATCTCTTTTAGATACAGCGGGTTTTAAACTAAAATCAGTAGCTCTCTGAATGGCAGCTGATTCTTCAGCCATTTACAGTTACAATCAACATTTCTAAAACTAAAAGAGAACCCCAGCTGTTTCATGTAAAGTGTGTGTGTGTGTGTGTGTGTGTGTGTATGTATGTGTAAAATGGGAACAAAGCTTTTTCATCAAGTTACATCAGAAGCAGCCAGGCAGGGGGATGTTTTATCATCTCTAAACCATAGTGCATTGAAATAGTGTCAAACAATATGCATTTATGTGAGGGTTCTACTTAAGGGTGAAACATATTTAAATAGGTGTTTACCACAAGAAAGACTTTAATAAAGATTTGACTGGCTGATGACAGGATCTCATTGTTAAAACATCAGCGACAGCTAACAGAGACAAGGAGAGACAACTTTGTGGTTTAGTTTGCGCATGCATAATCAGTGCCGAGGCAGAGTAGATCAAATGTACTGTATGCAAGAGTTGCATTGTAGTGCATCACCAGAGACTGCAACGCATTGGAAAAAAAAACGTCCATAATTTATTTACATCAAGTGTGATTGGTGGGCTTCAAGATGGAAGAGAAGGTTCTGCGTGATCACCCTTTTCACACAGAACCAACATGTGGTTCTTCAGGTATGGAAACCTATGGCAAAAGTTGCATTACAGGACTGTAACATAGGTGCACAGATTCATTTCAGAAAGATAAAATGCTACATGATGTGTAACAGTGCCTTTCTCATTCTAAATCACAGTCATCGTAAAATTGAGCTCACAGAAGAAACTGTAGATGCCCGCAGCCGGTTAGAATCATAAAAACAAAGAGCAAATAACAAGCTTCACTGGCACGTTCTTCAAAATTGCCATTTCTAGAATCACAAAAACTTCCAGCTAAAGGAGAACAAAGTCAACATGCTTCAGACGTGAAAGAGGAGGCATTGATCTGTCCCAGTATAACAGACCCACAGTGAATAGGACCAGAATAAGCTGCTTATATGCACTGTTGCTGCTGTTGATTAAACAGGAATTAACTTGCACTGGGTTGCAAGTCTCCACTGGAACATTTTTAGCTGCGTAAAGACTGATGGATTCTTTCAGCACTTAAGTTCCCCTGAACACACCATCAGAGAGGACGAGTGCTGCTAAGATGGAAACAAAAAGTAAACTCCTGAAAGCATCTCATTGGCTGCCGATAGGAACCTGTCTAGAGATTCTCAGAACATGAAATGGGTGCTTGCATACTCCTACACAGTACCATGAAGGAGTCTTTAAGTCTCTGAGCAGACAATTGTGAAGGTATATTAACTTGTCAAAGTATATTAACTTCTGGGACAATGTAATGGTGTTGTTGAGAGGTTTATCAACCTTAGTAATATTAAAAAAAATAGCATTTATGTGTACTGTTTACATCGTCAACTCAAATTTTTTAAACGTTGTCAGAGCACTTTTTATCTTAATGATAACAATTGAACATTCAGGACTGAAATTAAAGCAGGGAAATATGTACTTGTTGATTCACCATCTGTCTCGTTTCGTTTTAACCCTTCCTGTTGCTAACCAGCTATCATTTTGATACTCCAGTTTTACCATGGATGTAATCTTTTACCACGTAATCAGACTGAGACAGCAAGTAAGTATAATGTTGTGGTCTGGCTACAACATAAAAGTTCCTGTCGTTGGCTTCAGGGCCAATATAAAATATATTTTATAATTGTATTTTTCATCAAAATTGTACTGTTTTGCAAATGATTTGTGTCCCGCTTGCAATACCTTCATGGCCCACCAGTGGGTCACGGCCCACAGTTTAGAAACCACTATTCTAACCATTTTGGGTCATTTTCCTTCCTTCGTTTTGGGTGTGGCCAGAGTTGACTGTCACTGTAAATTGACATTTAATTTAAAGTTTGACGATTCCTCTGATATGTTTCTGAAACTGTCACAAACTATCCATCCCAATACTTTTAAATATCGTCTTGTGTACTCACTGCACCCTCTTTCCTGACCCTGCATCAGTTTACTTGGCCGATGCATGGAGACTCTTTATGACCTATGAATGCGTTTACCTGACAAGCAACTCAAGCCATGTCACAACTTATGACCTCTGACTGTCAGAAGCAAAACTGGAAGCAGTATAATGTTGTTGTAGAGCCACAAAACCTTATACAGAGAAGGTCAGTTGGATGGATAGGTCAACAGAGCGTCTTTGACATGGGTGACTGCAGCTCACCCCCCCCCCCCCCTTCTCACCAAAAGTCAACTTTGTTTTCTTTTAAAAATGGCCTTTTCTTTTCCTGACCTTAAAAGGAGCTTTTGTTATTGCTATAGCGTTAGCATTAACAGCTGTTTACCTACCAGTCTAGAACCAGTCTGCGAGTTTAGCATCAAACTTTCCAGCTGTGGAAAGCAACGTCAATGTTAACTCTTGTCTCTACCACTTGTTTTCTTCTACAGAGGTTAGCATGCTAACGAGCTAGCCCCGGCCCATCTTGTCAATTTCTGATAGCGACTCACTGTAGCCTCCAGTCTGCCCTGAAGACGTAGCGCTGCTCAGAGGGCGTATTATAACCTCGTCTTATAAAAGCAACGATGGCTGAAGCTAGCTTGTCAAACGGCAAGCACCACCACCCGCTCCCAGCAAGAAACCAAGTGCGGCAGTAAAAACGTGCAAATAGCCCCTTTAACCAAGTAGCTTTCTTTCATAACCCTAACCAAACCTTAAGTATAGAGGTGGTAAATCAGAAAGCAGTCATACTCTGTAACAGCCATACTTGTAATGTTATTTTGAGACAATGACAAATTGTTGTTTAGTATGTAGGACCAGCTGGGAAAGACACCAACTAACTGTGGTTCCAGTGCTTTGTCTGACAATACCAGCATTTTCTTTTTGCAGCACTGTATGTATAAAGCTGTTATTGTTATGCTAAACTACACACATAGAAATGATGATAGTGAATCATTTCATTAACATTTAATGACTAGAGCGGAAATCCAAATGGAAACGGGTGAAGCTGTGGAACAGAACAATTTTAAATCTTTGAAGGGAAGCATCCACAGCTACACACATTGTTAGTCAGTCTTAACAATTCCTCTTTGCGGTGACAATCATCGGTGTCGAACACGCAATAAGCTGTAGCTGGAGCCTATTCAGCAGGGCTGCTTTGTCGAGGCCGTCTCCGCTCTCCAAACTGATACACAGCTCACTGTAAACTGTCTTCATGTCAATCTCTCATTTTAAGAAAAAAAAAAAAAAAAACTCTGATTATTGCTTTATCTCCTTCATGCAGTTTACAAGATAGCACGCTGGATGTGTAATCCATTGTTCCATTTTCTTTCATATCAGCCTGTTTCATTCCCTTGTACCTCCCTGCTATTATTTCTGATTATTACAGCGTTACAGGGATGTCAAAGTGCTGCAGGCTCGGCCCTTTCCTCCTCTGCGAGTCTGCTGATTCAAGAACTGAGGCTTATTCTGCTGCTGCACACATTGTAAGTCATTTTTGGATAACAGCTAAATGACTCATGTAAAAATGCTAATTCGGTGTCACTCAAAGTAAGAGGCATTTTAATATTTTGGAGGAAGGGAGGGTGGTGCTTTTCTTTTAGGGCTTTTCTTTGACAGAGCCGCGCTAATAATGTTGTTAATGTCATAAAATGTGACAACTTACAGATGAAGCAGAAGCTGTACTGTATGTATGTGTGTGTGTGTGTGTGTGTGTGTGTGTGTGTGTGTGTGCGCCTTGTCCCTGGAGATAGTGTACATGTCTCTAGCATCTACCTTTCACAGAACAAAGACACCTCGTCATTGAAGGAAACCTTATTTGCTCATTTGTGACTTGATTTTTTTCTCCGTCGAGATACAGATGGAAATGAGAAAATGTCTCTCAGTACACTGCCTATGTTTACATGCAGCATAATAGAGTATGAATAATTTACTCTTATTCTAAATGAGTCATTAACACCTCAGCTGGACAAATGCCGCCCCCCTCCCTCAGGCTGCAGCAGCAAAGCCTTTCTTTCTCCTTCTCTTACTGAAGACTCGGAGTGATTCTGATTTTCTTTGACAAGTTGGACAGTTGTTAATTAGTTTGTCTTTTTTAATCATTTTGGGAAGATCCAAATGAAACCTGCACGTCAGCGTTAATCACTATGTCTTTTCATCTTTTTTTTTTTTTTTTTTTTTTTTTTTGTTGCAGAAGTTTTATTCCCGTTGCAAAGACACTCTTGTCATGTACCAGTCTGCTGACAGCTGGATTTTAAGACATCACCACTGATTACACCCCGGAGAGAAACGCAGTCTGGCAGAGTTAATAACATTCAAACATCACGATTGTGTAACATGCAAAAAAATAAAAAATAAAAAAAAAAATCTAAAAATAGCTGTTTTTTTAAATATGATGCCTCATATTTTTATTTCCCTTCTGACTCCTAAATGGATTCTGAATGAACAAGCTTGCATTTGCAGTATATGGCCAAAAGTAGGTGGACACCCCAGTCCTCATGCTCATGTATACCTTCGGTCTGGGGCTGCTTTTCATGGTTTGGCCCCTCATTTCTGATGATTAACAGAACAGAACAGCAGAAGAATGTTGAGACTTTCTTTTAATCTTTGTTTTTTATTATCATGAATTAATGAATCAAATGTGATTTTACTTCTTTGAGACTAAATTACGATGGCCCCCTAAGGATGAAGGACAAGAGAGAGAGCACAAACAAAAAAGGGAAATGTGCAACAAATCCATAAATCAACAAATGCAACAAAAACACAAACAAATAGGGAAAACACATGCAAATCGAGCCCATCTCTCCCTCTAGAGTCCCAAAGCACTTCTAGTTCAGCAACTCTTGTTGCATGAGTTTTCGTATTTGTTGCATTTCTGGATTTGTAGCACTTGTCCCTTAATGTTTTTGCTTCACTCCTGTATGTGTTTTGTCCTTAGGGGCCACCGTGCTAAATAATCAAATCCAAGTCTGAGGAAGTAGGCAACCAGGGAAGTAGCTTTGTTTTCAAAGGCTGGTACCAACTGTTTTATAAAATACTGTGCTTCCAATTTGGTTGAGACCTCTCCTGTTCCAACGTGACAGTGCCTCATGCACAAAGCCATGTGAAGAAATGGTTTCAGCAGCAGTTTGGGGTGAAAGAACTTGACTGGCCTGCACAGAGCCCTGACCTCAACCGCATCCAACACCTTGGGGATGAGGTGAGATGCTTACTGCGAATCAGGGCTTCTCACCAAACATCAGTTGCCAACCTCACTAAGGCTCTTGTGGCTGAAAGGGAGCAAATCCCTCCAGCCAGTTTCCAAAATATGGTGGAAAACCTAAAAGAGCCCATGGTTTTCAGAATGAGATTTTAAATCAATCAAATATGGCTGTGATGTTCTGAAGTTGACGTACTTTGGGCCATGTATTCTACCATTTGTGCTTGAGCAATGAATACTGCGACAGGTGCAGGGAAGGAGGAATACTAAAACTTGCTTGCTAAAGTGTCTGACACCATGAAAAAAGAAATTCAGAAACCTTTCTGGTCGTTGTTTTTCCCTTCCCCAAGACATTGGAGAGTTTCATCATGTGCCACTCAGGACTTTCAGAGAGCGTTCACAGCACATTAACCTTCACAGATGTCAAGCTGGGTTTGTCATGCATGCAACACTGGGAGACAAACCCCTGGCTTTTTACACTACACAAGCGTACACCTTCAGCACTGCACTGTTCCCCGGCCAATTTTCTGCAGGTGACCTAGTATAAAATGAATCTGCACCGTCACCTTTGTGCATATGAAGAAATGCCTAAATCTTTTGTGACATGCGTATAAATTAATGAATAGAGTTTCATTGCACAGATCTCTCTCTCTCACACACACACACTAATGTGGAACTTTACAGTTGCATCTTCAAAGTGGGCTTAAAATAGAAACCGAGGCAGACTCCATGCTGCTGTGCATCTGAATTTAAACAAACACGTCTTTTTTGGTGAGGTATATTTTTAGAATCTCAATGGACCTATGAAGTTAATCACTGGTTTGTAGGCGGTTTAATTTCAGTCATGCATGTACAACAAGAAGCCTGGATTCATCTCTCAGCTCTGCAGGCTGAAATGAGATAGAGATGCAAGCCTGTTTAAGTCAGTGACACCATCATTAGGCAAAATTAGAAAGTTTTAACTCTTGGAATTCATAGCTTTGGCTTAAAAGCGAAAGTTTATTTTAATGTACAGTATATTTTTTGATCTAACTTGAAAGTGATTTCAGACAGTAAAGTCACTAAAGATTTAGCTCCAACTTTTTAGAGCTGCAGCCAAATCTGTCGTGTCAGCTCTTTTGTTAAACTGGAAATCCAGATTATTCTAACCAAAGGTGACTGCCCCTGCATCTGCTGCCCCAGCAATTAATGAGATGGGTCTCAGGAGTCACTGAGGCAGATCCCCGGATAGAGCTGTCCACTTTATCTTGGCCTACATGGCAACGTTGCAGGCCAGACAGTGATTTAGTGCCCGGGCTTCCTTGAAAGGTCACAGCTTCCTGTACCACACCGCAGGACCTCCCCTACCGTATCCGCCAAAGAGTAATGGGGGCTGACTCTGCATGCTCCACAGCTAACATTAACATTTTTCTTTTTTGACATGCTTTAGAATTCTTCCCACTTAAGATACTTCTTTTCCTGCAACACACTGACATACTCGAGGACATACAGAATCCACAGGAGAGGGTGATGTAACTTTTCTTATTTTTTGGTTATTTTCTCAACTTTATTTTATGTCGTCTTGAACATAAAGAATTCACCCGAGATGCAGCAGCACATCACCTAAGTGTGTGATATGAGAGAGAAATTTGACGATCATGAAGGATTATCTTTGGGAAATGAAACAACATACTTCCTAAGATCCTTTCTGACACTATTACATCAGGCTGATTCTGCCCTCGATGGGGGCTGATAGACATTTTTTGCACAGCCACAAGAGGTCATTGTCAGGTATATAGGTTTTCTGATGAGGACAGTGAGGACTGTGAGTAAGGCCTAGACCACACATAAACAGGTTTTTATTAAAACCTTCTCTGGTCTTAATGGGGCTATTTGTAAGTTTTCTCTGCCGCTGAACGTGGTTTCGCCATTGTTGCTTTTATTTTATATTTATTTTTTTTAAGACGGGCTGGGGCTAGCTGGTTAGCGTGCTAACTTCAGTAGAAGAAAAGATGTGATAGAGACTAGAGTTAACATTGGTGTTGCTTTTGTAATGTTTCTTCTTGACTGGTAGGTAAAACTGTTAATGCTAACGCTAGCTATGTGTGTCAATTCCAAAACTGGCAAGCGCTGTGGACAGCATGCCAAATCAACAGGTCCTAAAGCCATGTTGACCAGTCAGTAGCTTGAAAAGGAAAGGTATCTTGTTTCTGAACGATGGCATTGCAAGGTTACAAGCCAAAAACTCTGTTTTCCCAGTCTACACGACAACACTGAAAACAAGGTTTATGAAAGTCTTCACTCTCAGGTCAGAGTTTGAGAGTGGACGAAAGGCCAAAATCTACATTTAAAAAAAAAAAATACCTGAGTGTATCCCCTCTGCCCAGTTTCCCACCAGCTGACTGCTCCACCTCTGCACACATCTGTTACCATTCACCTAATGATCCCCATGTTTCCCTGTCAGATTATCTTTGTGCTCATTGCCAAGCCAAACTCTGCAGAGTTTGTTTGCGTACCTGCCTGTTCCTGACCGTTTGCCTACCTGCTTGACGATTCTGCCTGCCACCCCTTCGTGCCGTTACCTGCCTGGTTTGTTGCCTTGTTTTGAACATCCCAGTAAAGACTCTAACCCTAACCCTTCTTTTGCCATCTCTGACTCCGTTTGTGCTTTTGAGTCCTGAATTTCCTCAGAACATGATAAAGGCAATCATATCCATCTGGTTTAAAATAGGATACCGTGCAGGAGTTCAGTTACATCACTGAAACAAGAGAGAAATCTGTGTGTACAGGAAACAGCTGGAGCAGTGTAACTCTAACAGATCAGCTTTTGTGACAGAATTAAGATGTCACAGAGATAATGTGCCATTAACACTGACATTCAGCTTCTACTTCTCCTCTGATGCTTCATGGTTGGAGCCTTGTTCATGGCAGCAGGGAAGGTCAGATCACCGCCAGCACACTCATCAAACCACTCATGTCGAGCCATAAAGTGAGGACAACTCTCAGGCTTTTAAGAGGAAAACACACCCAGGAATGCTTTGCAATCCATTTAATGTAATGACTATGACACACACACACACACACACACACACACACACACATGCATAATGTTATACAAGTGTAATTCTGCAGAGGCTAAACGAGGCTACTCACAGGGTGCCGGTGAGAAAAAGTCTTGATTGCACTGAGATTTTGGTATCGCCTCAGGCTACATAATCTACACTGCAAGCACAGATGGTTGATAGTGTGGCATAATTTTAAGTGTTCCTAACAGAAGCCCAACCAATCACCTTGTGTATTTCAGAGCAACATGTTCTTGGAAATTTAAACAGGAGCTAAAGGAACAATCATATTATGTGAATTTAAAGCATTGCCTTAATGAGGTGACCTTGAGCCACATCAAAGGGTCTGTAGCGATTGACCACTCCTGTTTTATCTCCATCTTTGATCGGCTGCCATCGATCTCGGCTGCCTATTAAATGAGAAGGGGACACCAGTTATTCTGCCGCCTCTTTCATGGGATATAGATCAGTCATCCGGGGGTCGACTGACTTGGCCTCCTGGTGAGATCTGACTGAGGAGATACAGAGGAAACTGATAAAGTGAGGTTGCTCACGGATGGGAAAAAACTCCTTCTGTAGGTCATGTGGTTCACACGTCGCCCAAAGAAAATCATTAAACTTTGTTGATGGTCAGTGGATTCACTGACAAAGTCAATTCAACAAGTTCAATATTTTTCTTATTCAAGAGACACAATCCTGTTGGACACCATGTGCATTATAATATTCAATTTGTTTGTGGGTAAGTTTCCTTTTTTTTTTTGGGTGCATGCAAGTACGTCCAATTTAGAGCTGGAGCTGATGAGAATAAAAAATACTGTCACAAACACTAATAAGACAAAAATAGAATTACCGCCCCTTGGTTGTACGCCTCCGCCAACCAGCCAATTTGCAGGAAGTAAGGTCACAATCTTCCCTTCTTGTGTTACAGCATGAGTATTTTTGCAGAACATTATGATGTCACAGTGAAGTTGACCTTTGACCATTTGGATATAAACTGTCACCACTTCATTTCATCGTTATGGCCAAAACGTGTTCCGTGAGGTCACAGTGATCTTGACCTTTGACCACCAAATTCTGATCAGCTCATCGTTGTGTCCAAGTGAATGTTAAGGCCAAATCTAAACAAATTCCTTCAAGGTGGGTCCTGAGATTTCACAATTAAGAGGCCAAAACTGAGGTCAATGTGAACTTGACCTTTGACCGCCAAAATATAATCAATTCATCCTTGAGTCCAAGTGGACATCGGTGCCAAATTTACTGCGTTACTGAGATACCTTTTCTTTTCAGGCTACTGACTGGTCAACATGGCTTTACGGTTTATGGTTAGGGTTATATCCCCACCTGTTGATTTGGCCTGCTATCCACAGCGCTTCGTTCCTTTACTCGCCATGAGCCGTCTCCAGCGGTGGAAAACAATGCCAATGTTAACTCTTTTCTCTATCATGTATTTTCAAGTTAGCATGCTAACCAAACAGCCGACCACTTTCTGATAGCGAGTCACTGTAGCTTTCAATCTGCCCTGAAGACATAGCACTGCTCAGAGGACGTATTATAACCTCTTGTCTTGTAAACGTCACAAAGGCCAAAGCTCTCGTCAAGCAACAATCACCACCACCCGCTCCCACGTTCAGAAACCACGTTCAGCAGCAGAGAAAACTTAGAAATAGCCTCTTTATCCCACTGTTTATAGCACATTTTTCTCTGTAATATATGCAACATTTTGTAACAGAGGCATGTTAGGAAGGAACAGCAAACCTGTACAGTGTTTGCATCATGTGATGTCAGTATCTGAGTGTGTGTAGCAAAGGGTGTGTGTGTGTGTGTGTGTGTGTGTGTATGACCTAAATGTTAAGGTATTCGTCAAAGCCTGCAGACATGCGAATGTGACCGTGTAGGTGTCTGCACCGAGCTGATAGCGCTCTCAGCTTGAGCTTGCGACAAAACTGCACGAACAGCTTTTAAACTTTGATTCAGAGGAACCGGGTCCCACTATTATCTAAAACCCAGAAGCACGCTTCGCCACTCCCACACTCTCATCACATCCTGCCAATCGACAGGTCGAACTTTTCAAAGAGGCGCCCTGTGAACATGCGCTTTTTCCTTTCCGCTCTTCCCTCTCTCTCCTTCTTTCTTCTCCGTCTCTCTGCTTTCTAGTCCACCAGAATTACAGAGAAAACTGATCTTCAAAGACGTTTGGTTTTTTTTTTTGTTTTGTTCATCATTTGAAAACTACAAACAAAAGCACCAGCAGGTATGGCTGAACCTGGCTGGTATTATCTGTTGGTGTCACAGAGAGCACTGGCTCCACTGCGAGGCTGTCAGATGAAAACCTTGTGTGTACAGAAAGTCAAGGAGCTTGAAATGCATGGAAAAAAAAAGTAGGTTTAAACAGCCGTGCAATTTTCAGATTCCACTGTGGGTTTCAAAGGGTTTCATGATCATGAAACTTGCTCAACCTATAAAAGACCTTGTAAACCTTTTAAATTAGATTGCTTAGTTTGCACATGAAATGATGCAGCCCTTCATGCTTGGATAGGAACTTTGTATTTTTTGCACTGATAAGCAATATTTCACTGCAGTACTGACTCCCTTATCGTCTGTTTGCATGGTACACTATATAATTTCTTTTTATTTCTTCTTTTTCTTTTTCAGCTGCGTTCTTCATTCACTGGGAAACATATGCACATTAGAGGAAATGTGTGATTGAAAGGAAAACATTACAGATAAGGGTTATGGTTGGTCTCAATATTAGAGAGTCTGTTTTTGTTTCTCCCAGCCTGTCCATGGAGAGCCTCATTAACCAGGGTGAGTCAGATATACAGTATATTTTGATTCTCCTGTAGAAAAAAAAAAAAAAAGGATTGTTGGCAAGGTGGAATTACTTCAGGGGCCATCATCAAATCTGCTTGTGTCCACAGACCTGACGGGGACAAAATTCAAACAAAGAAATGGAAGAGGGAAAAAAATAAATAAAATCCTCAGAAGGAAAAACATAATGAAGCAGGGCTGACAGGCCAGGTTGGAGGTGGCAACAGATTGGCGTCAGATAATTGAGTTCTCAGCATGAAAATAATATGGCTGGGATCAGGTACCGCTGTGTCTTGGTCACAACTTGTCCTGCTTGTTGTTTTTCAGAGAGACGGGCTCTGCAGTCCCTCTGAAGTGGGAGTTTTTTAATCTCATGGAAACAAAGCACAGGTTTGTTTTTGCTGCAGTTTAACGGTGAAGTTAGTGGCTTGACAAATGGTTTTCAGACTTGATAAACAATAATCAATAATGGTCACTATAACTTCATTTAATATCTCTACAAAATGTTGTGTCCATCCATTAAGCATGCTGTTGAGATTTCACTGAATAAGTGAAAAGTTGCTGGCGGTGCTCAAGGAAAAGAAGGTCACTAAAATCTTTAGGCTTCGTCCTCAGGGGACCATGAATGAATTTGGCATTTCAGCTGATAGATCTGATGGTAAGTGTAACTAAAAAGAAACAAATATCAAGATGTCTGTATTTTTAAGTGGCTTGCTGTAGAGCAAATGATCAAATACATATTTACCATGAAATGTCTAAATCAAATTAATACATATTCATTTTGAATATGACATTTTGAAGTGTAGCCAAAAAGAAAGCAAAGTTTCTATCACAGTCTTGTAATTTATTAGTGCCTCAAACCGAAACACATTTGTTTTTCCACAAAGTTCGGTTTGTACTTTTAGTTCAGTGTATGATGAAGCTTTTTTTTATGTTTGGTATTTTGTTTATTGTTGTAATGTGGAAGGTTGCCTGTTTATTTGAAGCCAAATCAACAAAAATCACCCCCAAGACTTTAGTTTTGGATTTAGTCTGTTGTTCAGAAATCACAGAAATCAGCATGAACTCACTTAGCAATCAAAACAACAAGGCTGAGCTGTCAATCTTTTCTGGAAAACTGGGTTTACAGTATCTGAATCACGTCATAATGAGCTTGTTTGAAAGACTACACACACACACACACACACACACACACAACTGAACTCCTCCCTCACTGTATTTGTTTCGGCCTCTTATTGTGGTCTGTCCTCTCTCATTTTCCCCAGTAAAGTTTTTTTGGGGGGAATTTTCCTCGTCTGACTCGAGGATCTAAGAACAGAGGGCGTCGTAACGCTCTACAGATTGTTACGCCCCTCGAGGTAAATTTGTGATTTGTGATATTTGGGCTTCATGAATAAAACTGAACTTGACTGAGTGAACTGTGCGTCACCGTGGCGTCAGACGCACCTTCAGGCAGCTGTGAACGAGCTGATGAAAAAGCCAACAGTGGTACGTTACCCAATGATACAGTACGGTGGTCTTATGGGAGGTCTTCCATGGTAATATGAATAGCTGTGACCTTTCGTAGAAGCCCAGGCACTAAATCATTGTCTGAGCTCTGTGTTTCTATATAAGCTAAGATAAAGTGGACAGCGCTGCCTCGGGATCTGCCTCAGCAGCTCTTGAGCTCTCTCTCATTAATTGCTGGGGCAGCACACAGTCACCTCGAATCAGCTGAGTAAACTAATTGAAAGTATGACACTCTATAACAAAGAGAAGAGTTTTTTTGTTTTTGTGTGTGTGTGTGTGTGTGTGTGTGTGGTGTGTGTGTGTGTGTGTGTGTGTGTGTGTGTGTGTGCTCATATTGTTTTCTCACTGACTTTTAGTCAATTTGTGTATCAATTTAAGTAACTGCATTGATAGTCCATATATCACATTGCCCCCTTGAAAAGGTCCTATATTGTGATAAGTGATATTTCAATTTATTTTTTTGATTATAAAGCAGCTCTACGTTCTATATTAATACTGTGAAAGTATCAAAGCCTCAGTCCACAGGGAAATACACACAGCCTGTATTCAGAAACTGAGCCTTAAAACAATCCATCAGGACTTCTGTAACTTTGTGATGTCACAATGAAACAATCACCACAGTCATTCATTCCCAAAGCATAGCCCACCTGCACCCACTATCCAACCTTGCAGGATTTGGATTCTCTGAGTGTTTTACCTGAAGTCTGCTATATTTTCATTCGATCACTCAGAAAACAGTCATCCAATCAGAAGAGAATCTCAGAGCCTCCTCTCTTCTGATTGGCTCACCAACCTGTTGTTAGCTCCAGAGAGAAGTCTGAGAGATTAGATGTAAAACTACACTGAGATGGTTTTTGGTTCTTAAAACCACACACAAATAAATGACCTACAGTTTCCTACAGTAAGTGTTTAGGTGGGCTAATGCTTTCTTTCCTAAGCTTTTGGCCTGGTATGGAAAATGTATTTGTGACACATGATTTAAATTAATTGAGAGTTTAATCTCAATTACACAACATAAAAACATGAAGGTGAAAGTTATTCAAGCATTTAATGTTTTATTAACATGAGACTGCACGTTGATGCAGCCTGGCTTTCAATGTACTGCTGTATACGTGGTAGAGGAAGCTTTTCTGTCATAAGCAGTAAGCTGGCAGGTTTGCTAAAAGTTTGCCTGGGAGATGGGCCCATTCTGCTGTGTGTGATCTCCATAGTTTTGCCAGCCAGAGCCACAAAAACAGCTGACCGAGCTGTCACGCGATCAAACGATACCAGGAGTTTTTGTTTGGAGAAGGGATCACCCAAAGGTGACACAGCTCTCTTTTTTTTTTTTTTTTTTTTTTTTTTTTTCCTTGTGTTTCCGTTTTGCAAGCACTCACTTGTGTGAAGCTGGACTTAGTGCTGCACAGAATCAAAGGAACGGACCAGGTTAGATGTGAGGGGGTGAGGTTAGAAGCATATTCTCCGTCACTCTGTGCAGTATGATGCACAAGCACAAAGATCTCATTAGACATGGTGCAGTTCAGTGTTAACGTACTATGTAAATAGCATTGTAAAAAAAAAAAAAAGTTCTTTTCATTTATCCAATAGCAAAGAAATGTCTAAAACCTAAAATTGGGGCTCTGAGTCAAACAAGGAAAATACATATGAGAAGTACAATCCTCATTTCCTAGAAATCCCTGCAGGTGAAAATGCTACGTTCAAGAGCAGCGTTTAATATCATGGTTCCTCTGTCTAGAACAATCTAGTCTACTGACATTTAAATGGAAATCATGCTGAAATTAAATCAACTATATGGAACTGCAAACACCCTCTTCCAGAAATAGAAA
The DNA here is from genome assembly GCF_021018895.1 of Seriola aureovittata. Lineage (NCBI taxonomy): Eukaryota > Metazoa > Chordata > Actinopteri > Carangiformes > Carangidae > Seriola > Seriola aureovittata. The sequence goes on from NC_079373.1 coordinate 24,284,837, forward strand.
TTTCTCTGGATAATTTTAAAATGTCATCCCTCGAATGAAATTCCATCCATCTCCATTGTATTGGTTTTTATTGAAGGCAGAAATCTCAGAGGTGGATATCTCACAGCACTGCACTAATGAAACCAAACTACTTGCATGGCTGGATACCTGTATACATATTTGAACTGTATTCAGTGTGTGTGTGTGTGTGTGTGTGTTTCCCATCTTTGGTCATATAGATTTTTTGACATGCACCTATGATATTTATTAAACGTGATTTCAAGTCATTTGAGAGACATTGCAATGCTAATTTGACAGCACTGTATGCATTAGTGAGGATTTGCGTGGCTGTCACTGAGGTTTAGACATTATTGACACAGTTATTATGAAAATATCAGCAGTAATTCTGGCTCATTTTCATATTTCTATCCTAGGATGACAAGAGGAAGGACGCTTATTAGTCATATGGCTCATGTTGGATTTGGAATGGCATTGAGTTAAATGCCCACTACTGAGCAGCAGGCTAAGTAGGGATCACTTTGAGAAAGAAATGTCTTATGAAGTACAATGTTTACTTGATAACTTCATTGCTCCGCGAGGCCAGTCAACTTGAAAAACCACGGCAGCACAAAGCAATATCTTTTCAGCTTCGATCACAAGCCCGATGTTAAGGAGTCAGTGGAAGAAACGGCCTTCATTAGGAGCAGTTAGCCTTGATGGGCGTCTTCAATTGGACTCTTAGAAACTGCCATAGTGCTACCATCAAAACACATGCCGCTGCGCTGTAGCACAAGAGCACTTGAGGAGAGAAAGGGAATGTCTGGGCTGCTTTACAAACAGAGATGGGCTCGTTTGCAGTGTACTCCACCTGAAATTAGGCCAGAAACTCATGCATGTTTCTCAGCTGGGAGCGGTTGAAGAGATGTGCTTTGGGACCATTTTAAGCAACCAACGCTACATGCGCTATTTGCCGTATTTTAGCAGCCATTTGAACTGCCTTTTGCATCACAGATGGAAAAACAGAAGTGTTCTCCCTGCTGCTGTCAAGGCCACTTTAAAGCTGGCGAAGTTCGCGGATCATGTGAAAAACAAACATTTGATGATCTGTCCTCAGAGGGACTCCTTTCAATTATTTTGGCAGCATTTGAAGAAAGAAGATGCCATGCCGTCTAGTCTGTGTCTGTGCTTAGAGATTGTTCTCATACTGTGTTGTTACACAGCCACCATGGCACATTTGAATTTCAAAGCTTGCTCTTCCCAAGAAAAGTTTCCGGAGTGACTTTAACAAAAAAAAAGCTGTGAAAAGGTATCTTTTTCTTTTTATTATTATTATTCACTCAATCAAATCCCATGAGGCATTGTTTGTCAGAGCCAATTTAGAATGGGTCTGCTCACATATGGTGCTTTAAAGCAGAAGAAAGCTATTTAAATTGATCTTCAATCCCAGGGAAAGATTTTTTTAAATAAGACTGCTCTGATACAGCACTCTGCCATATATCAGATAACATATACCAACTGATATGAATTCAGACCATTTTCCTCTGTCACCAATTCATTATTTAGCAAGTCTTTGCTCCATTTTAGTTTGGAGGTATTTTTCTTCCCCCCGTCATTCTGGTTAGGACATGAAATCATAGAATCTTAATCTTGCACATACATATTGGTAAAAACAATACACCCACCTCAGTGCCACAGTAATTGACCAGCGTTGCTCTAATATGAAACGAAGCATGTTTAGATGAGGATTGTGAAAACTCAAACTGTAGAGAGGCAGGATTTAGGTATATTTATACTGTGTTTACATGCACAAAATATTCCAGTTTTTGTCCTGACAACATTCCTACTAAGCTGTTTGTATGGCTAATGAAAATTAATATTCCTGTTTACATGCAGCTGTGCATGCTTTGACTGGAATTGCAATATTTGCGCACACCCAAAAACCTGTTGTTATCCAAGTCTTTCAAAGATGTAAAAGATGAAAAAATAGGAAGTAGTTTCTCCTTCAATGCAGAAACATGGGTTCTTCTTTTGGGCGTGCATCTCTAGCTCAGCATTGCCAACTGTAAGTAACTCTAGTAGGTTTGTGTACAACGCACAGAGCTGACGCAAACAGACGAGAGGCTGTGTGTCTCACACTGCTGCAAAAACCCAAACTAAGATGCATAATCTGAATGCGCTGTATACATGTCCAAAGAAAGCTCCTAATACCCAAAGAATGTCCCACACGTCTTATTTGGATGTGTGGATGAAAGTGCTGTTTATGTAACAGCACTAAAGATTAATGACCACGCTTTTTAACCTTTTTATAATTGAGCAGTCTTGACACATGCAGGTAAGTTTTTATGCTGCACCAAAGCTGTAGCACAGTATTTATGCATATTGTTTTCATTGTTTCTTGTTGAATACAGTAAAAAAAAAAAAAAAAAAGACTTCAAAAAAGGGCTTGGATTCAAATAGTGGATTCAGCACTATCCTTCGATTCAACACAATGCTATTGAACCCCAGCACCAGACCTGGCAACATCAAAGGAATTGTGATGAATGTCAGGTGGCTCAGCAAAGGGCTGATATGCACCACTGACTAGAAGCAACATTTGCTGTAATTGGGAAAATAGCCCTGCATCCTCACACCATGAAGCCACATTGATTTTCTATTTATTCATCCCTCTGTTCCTGAAATTCAGCAGCGCAGCAACAGAGGTTGCAGAGGAGAAGCAGCTCCCAGAATCCCTTGGCTCCTCTGGGAGCAGCTGTGTTCTGAGAAAGTGATGTTCCTATTGTAAACAGGAGGCCGGTGAGGATATGTGTTTGCAAGTGCGTGCTTGTATGTATGCGCCTTGGCTTCATCTGTCTTGCTCTTCATGTTAAGGGTAATGACTCCTGCTACGGCAAGGGCCAAAAGACAAACAAGGCCGGAGCTGGAGACCACCTGCTGGGCTGGAGAGCAGGGCGAGGCGAAGTGGCTCTGTCTGACATCCATCTCGGCTCTGATTCATTATCGTCTTTATATGAGCAAAAGGTTGCCGTCTGTGGATTCTGTAAAAAGAGCGCGTGATGCATTTGTCCGCCTACTATCCCCCCAAGGCTCGGCAACCCTTCCCTCCCTTGCTGCCAACTCTAAGCACTGTTATTTAGAGTGATGCATTTCCCTCTGCCTTCCTGCTGTAGTGGACTCTCCATCACCTACACAAACTCACACACACACCAACAGGAGTCACGTACACATGCCCACGAGTGTGTGAAGACACACATGGACGCTAACACAAACAGACACACACACACACACACACACACACACACACACACACCTGCCACTATTGTCTACTGCAGGAATTGGAGCGGACTCGTCACAGTATCCAGGAGCAGCGGATCCTCTCCTGTGCAGCAGGACTTTATTTTAGACAGGTTGCTACTTTGCAGAGTCAAAAAGACAAAGTTCTGTCACTCTGACTGCGCTTGCAGTGAAGCTGGAAGTGTTGGAAAGTAATGCAGATCTGATCAATACCATTCAGGTTCAGGTATATGTTATTTACACACACACGCACACACACACACACACACACACACACACACGCACGCACGCACACACAGGGAAACAAAATGTCTTTCCTCATGGACCTCGGTGCAGACCATAGATTTTATAATAATGGACGTAGCCGCCGTGATGTCACCTATAGGTTTCTATTATTGAAGTAAAGCTTTTTCAGCCGTCGCCATGTGGGCAGCATCTGACTCCGCCTAACTCCTGGCTAATCCAAAAATGGGTAAAGAAGTGGGGTGTGTGTGTGGAGCTGAGACTTTGGTGCATGCTTGCTTCAAGGCTAACCCAAGGCTAATTCATTTGCTGGCTAAGTAACTATAACGATCTAAGGTAACAAGCCTCATATAGTGAATTAACAAGTTAAAAGCTAGGTGTGATGAGCACAAACATTGATACATGCTAATTAGTGCCAATATAACAGAAAACTAGCAGAACGTGAGGAAGTCTGTGCTTGTGTTTTTTGAGATGAGAAAAAAAATTCTAGTCAATTAACTGAACAGAAAGGCATAGTGGCGTCTCGCAAACAGCTAACTGACTGTGACGGCATCCACCTGTCACTCAAAGTGGCCACGCCCTAAATTATGCATAACTTTAAGGCTTGATAAAATTTACACGAGTGAGTTATACAAAAATTCACCCCTCATACAGTTGTCATCAAGGGGGAAATAAGCTGGACACCGAAACTGTTTTTTGTACCAGGTTATGTTTATTTCTGCTGTAAAGTTGGACATTTTAATATGGGAGTCTATGGGGGATTGACTCACTATTGGAGTTAGCCTCAAGTGGTCATTTAAGGAACTGCAGTTTTTGATACTTAATTTTTCAGCCCTGGAGGTTGCCACTCGGTGCGGACACTATAGAGCAGACATACACTAGGATATGGAATAAATTGATTGTGGAGTAAAAAACAAAAACACATAAAAAAATTCTGTGGTGCATGATTTACGTCCAGTGCCAGCAATCAATGCCAGTACAGGACGTAACCTCAGTTACCTGACAAGTTGGAGGAACAACCTGTAGATCCCTATATGCAAAGGTAAGACTGATATTCACTGAATGTAATTTTGTCAATATTCGATGTTTTGGCCGAGGCGAGCATACATTAGCTCGGTAATGAGATGCAGCGATAGATAGGAAGCCTTGACTGGAGATTCCTCAATTCAGCCAAAAGTCAAAAGCACATAGTGAAAATGGGCTTGAAAATAAGCAGGAAAAAGTGTACGTCCAAAAAACACATGACATCTTTCATTAGTGTCTCTCTGAACCTTTTCAATAGCGCTGTCAGCTCACATTGGTCTCAGCTATGGTTTGCGTCCTGGAAGAGAAATGGACAGTCACAGAAAGAATTCAGATATGAGTGGAAATTTGGAGCTGAGCATGAAGGCCTGTAGAGTGAATGTGTCTGTATTTGTTCCACTCTTTTTCCCCCTCCTCTGTCTTGCTTTATCCCTCCATTCAGTTCTGAGTTGAGCATCCTCACCTCTCCTCATGCAGACTCTCCCAGCCATATGGACTCATCTGCATTTCAGGGTTCCTGGCAGCCAGTGAGACACTGAGGATCCTCCTTTAATGTTTCAGCGTTCAGCAGCCCGGCGCCGTAATTTTCCAGCCAGCGTGGCCAAGGGAGCTAAAGCGCTAAATTGCTGTCTAGAGATACTCAGTGGCTCTTAAAAAAGCGACCCACTGAAATGTTCTTGTGCAGGACTGTGCAACCCAGCGCATATTTAATTCCTGGTTAATCAGCAGGGGCGATAGCGCGTGTAAGAAGATTAGACCCACCCTTATTTGTCCATAACAGGGCAGATCAATGTCAGCCCATTTTGTTGGAGGAGATCACCGCCATGTGACTGGCTATTTAGCTTGTAATTTACTTGCCAATAAAAGAGAAAAAAAAAAAATCAACGTTTCATTCTTCTCTGGTATCTTCTGCCAAAGTCCCACATACGGCTTCAGGTTTGTGGGGTCTCACGTCAAGGATCTCTAAAAACGTCATCTTTTCAGGAATGAACAAATAAAGAAGTGTTCTTAGCAAGGCACTTTTGACCTTGTTCTATCTTTGACTTAATCTGGTTCTGGTTCTGATAACCTAAGTGGTTATTAGAAGAAAATGTGCCAAGTAAAACATCCTTCAGAGCCATACGGTCTATGGTCAGTGCTGATGCTTCATGGTCTTCACAAAATGATCTGAATAATGACAGCAAGTATATTCTCTCATTTATTCCTGTATTGTCCTCTTGCACTCAGTGGTTAGGTCCTGTTGTCCTTGTACCATGTTCAAGAGTGCACCTTTTGACCCTTTGTATCACTGCTGGACAGATTCCTCCACAATGAAAAGTAATAAGACTAGGTCCGTTCAAAAGACTGCTTCAGCACAGGACCTTTGCCATCTTGCTTACATGATAGGCTTTTGTACATTTTGGATACTTGTCCTTGTTAATCTTCTGTCTTTGTCATGTGCTTTTTTAGTATTTTTCCCAGTGTCTGTGTGCAGACAGTGAAAGAAAACCACCTTTTATGGTCTCATTGTGGTTTTTCCTGAACATACAGTAAAGTAAGTATAACATGGTACTCAGTGCCATTAGTGTAAAAACCGATAGTCCAAAGTGACCAAGGACATATAGCATACATACATTCTGTATTTTTCATGCAACAAAAAAGCTTCCTGTGCTTTCTTTTCATTCTTTACATGAATGAGGCATGTTAGCTGACTACACATGTTGCATCTCACATTACAGTTTAAACCAAACAATGCAGTGAATCCAGTAGGTGGGTGTGACTCAGAAGTAACTAAGTTGGAATGGATTCTGGATTAGATGAAATGAGGACAATGAGGTTGTGCTTTAATGCCTAGAAGAGACTCGGTATCTGCAGAGAAATAAATGTTATAAGTGTAAAAAATAATTAATTTGGGGTGTAGTTACTTTAAAGGTTTAAAAGACACCACTTGTAGGTTGCATTTCCTTGTCCCGATTTAACTGTAAAGGTGATTCCAGAACATGTTTGCAGTTACTAATTGCTGCACAGTCCGCGTGTTATGTTACTGGATAACAAAGTGAAATGAAGACACACCATTCAAAAGAAAAAACACAGCACTCAGACTGTAAATAAAGATGGAAGTAGCCTCCATGACATCACCCGCAGGTGTCTGACGGGCAGTTTTGAAGCTCAGAGTGTGCTGCTCTGCTGTCGCCATCTTGGCAGTGACCGATTCCACCTAACTTCCAGCTAATCCAAAAATGTGCAAAGAGATGAGGCGTCTGAGGAGCAGAGACTTTGTTGTATGCTGGTTTGTGGCAAGGATACGCTCGCCCACCTGTCACTCAAAGCAGCACGCCCTCAATTTTGCAGAACTTTAAGCCTTAGTTAAATTTAAAACATGCGAGTTAAATAAAAATTCACCCCTCGTACAGTTGTCATGAAGGAGGAAACCAGCTATAGGGGCCAAAACCGTTTTTAATAGCAGGCTGTAAACATGTTTATTTCTGCTGTAAAGATGGGCTTGAGTCTATGGGGATAGACTGATTCAAGTGGCAATTTGAGGAACTTCAGTTTTTAGCTCTTCCATATTGGCTTCATTTTTCAGCCCTGAAGTTTGCCACTTGGCAACACTGTGTATATCATCAGCATTGCCAGATAATTCACTGTCAGTCATCTAAATGAACCTCATAACACACATAATAGTTGGTTAAAGAGCCACTCATTTGAATATCCAAGCTGCAAAGTCTCTTAGAGTTCATTTGTCTCTCAGGGTCGTCAGACCACAGAGAGCAGAAGATGAATATGCAGAATATGCCACATTCCTTTATTTTACTTTCATGCCTCTTTGTGTCAGTGTCACCAAAAAAAAAAAAAGAAGCTGTCACATTTCTATTTTCAGATGGTTTTATCCCATTAAACACACCAACATGCATCACAAATATATATATATATATATATATTTTTTTTTATAAACGCAACCTTGAGTGGTATGACGCTTCTCCTCGGAGATTACAACCAGCAGATGAAGCACAATATGCATGAATATGATTAAAACCACTGCAAGTAGCTGGGGTCAGAAGTCGTTTCACTTGGCAACTGAATATTCATCAATTTCACCCTTAAACTGTGCAATGATTAATTGAACCTCCAGTGTGATTAAAATATGAATGAGTTCCTTTCAAAGCCTTAACTCTCAGGGACGGCACATCCAAACTGAGCAGTTCATGTTTAATGCATGAACCACATATTGGTTTATCTTAGTGAGACCACTTTCTGGTGCCAGGTATTCTTTCTTCGCTATGAGCCTCTGAGAACGTACAGGTTTTAGATCTTGGAGAGTTTATTCCAAACATACTGTTAGATGCGCTCCCTCTGTTTGTCCGTACTTTCACTTTATCTCTGGTCTCTTTAGAAAGAAAAAAAAACCCACAAGAATCTACGATGCTAATGAGGGAAATGCAAGAGCAGAGACACTCCTTCATTGCCCTGGGCGTTGTGTCTCGGCCCACTTGTGCAGCCAACCAACCAACCTGTGGTTCTGACCCACTTTCTGGCCTCCTCATCCGTCACACTGAGAGTCCTGGATACTCCCTGATTCATTTTCACCGCGAAATCCCATTCATTCCTTCCAGGCCGTTATGTCATCATTACAGACTTACCTGCTCCATCGTGGTGGAGGCAGGTGGGCTGCATTTGAATATTTCATTATAGCACAGATAATGCTTTAAAATATGCCTCAGGATGAGATTTATACAGGTCACAGAAGATGTTCACACGTTTCTGTGCCCGAGTGTAATTGCTGCAGGTTGCGATCAGTGACCTGACATATGAATGCATCTTCATATGACTTATCAACGGTTAGCAAGGTGAATTCTTTGAGAACTGCACATCTCTTGTTTTTTTTTTTTTTCTGGTTCAAGCATGACGACAAATATGGCTCTCTTTGTTTTGAACCTGCAAACCTGTGCCATTTGGATTTGTTTGGAGAACTTAGAAGTAGGCCTCGTGTTAATTTTCCCTTCCTCTCCAAATTGATTAAGGGATCAGGGGGCTAATTCAGCCCTTAAGGAGCTACACTTAGACACAGACTCCCTGAGAGCCCCAGAAGAAGTCATCCATAAACCACACATCACCCAGCGGTTAGCCAGCCTGCTCCCCCCCCCCCCCCCGGCTTCATACTGCTGCGGAAAGAAATGGACCAAGAAGTAAATGAATGCACTTTATTTCCAAAGAAGCCAGACAGAAGCAGAGGGAAAGATGACACAAAAAAAAAAGAGCTGATAATGAGCAAAATCCAATTAAATCCTTAGTTGTTGTTTCAAAAAGAGGATGCGCTTGTTGAATACACAGCTTGTGATGCAACACATGGCTTCCTCTAACATTTTCCAACATTTGCTTTAAAAAAAGGAAAATAATTGATTTTAGTAGAATGGTGGCAAATCTGGATATCTATAGGGACATGTTAGATTTAATTAGGCTGCAGCTTTTATAATTTCTCTTCTCTTTTAACTGCTAAATACTACTTTTTAATAGCACTATGCTTTTTTTTTTTGAAGATGATGTACCCAACACTCATTTGACTACATAGCAACTACTCTTCTGTGGGGCTGTTGAGCAAGGCAGTGATCGCAAACTGCTCCAGCGGCTGACACTTACCACAGTGTGGTTGTACTGGTCTGCTCCCAGTTTAAATACGAGGTCGTGCTCTTGTCTTCTGGCTCCACTCGCTGTGTTTTCAGCTGTAAGAACACTGCTGCTACGAGACTCAATAAAAATGGACAGGTTGTGTACCGTTTTTACGGTTGTGCCGTTAGCTGACGAAATGAACTGAAACTCAATATTTACATTTAAAAAAAAAAAAGGGTAATCCCCAAGTTATCTGTTTGCTTTTATGAACGCAATGAATCTTGGGAAAGGTTGGGCCACACCCAGGAAAAAGAAGGACTCATTTCACAATCTAATTAGTCCCAGCACAGCTTCATAACAAACTGAAGATATTTTAGTATTTCAAATGGCTAAAACCTTATTCCAACGTAGAGCTGAGAGCAGTGCATTGATTCGCTTAACCCCTCCGTGTCCCGCTCTCTCTCTCAGACACACACACACACACACACACACACACACACACACACTGACAACAGACCCGTCCGTCAGACTGGCTAAAAACAACGACACATACATGTTTATTTGCATACAGAGCGGGGAAGTGAGATCCGATCACAAGTGGTTACTCGAGACGTGTTCTAACGCCAGGTGTGAACCGATCTACTTACTGCTGATCAGATCACTGAAGACACATACACTCCAGGTCTGAACAAGGGCCTTAAATACCATAACGGTGGTAGTTTGTGCTTTCAGACTTCTGAATCCCTGCACAATAGTTTGTTCAGCCAGTCACATACAGCAGGTCTGGTGTTGTGCTGAGGGCTGTTTCTCCAATCAACAAAAAGTGACCATGAAGAGCTTTGTAGGCTGGATGTCGATGTCCTCTTCCCTCTTAGGTTCTGGGCTACATCCGTTAGGATTTGAAACAGAGATATGGGCACAGAAATTGGTATAAAGTACGATTGCCGCACATGTTCAGGTTGTTGTAAAGGTTTGTTTACACAGGAGGAGCATTTCAGTCATGTTTTAATCAGTCCAGCTCTCCACAGAGGCCACGTACCACCTCCGGGTTCCCCCTCGCTGTATGTGCAATACCACAACCAGAGGCATAGTTTTACACTTCCAGTCTATTTTCTTCCATTCAATGGTCATAAGTACAGCGATTGTATTAGGTGACCTACCACCTAACACTGTGCCTGTACAGACACCAGCACAGGAGTGAAGCTACAGCTCGGATATTGTGTAGGCCGACACCGACATTGTGCGAGTCATTCGAACAATACATAGCTTAACATTAACACGGTGTAAGGCTGGATGAAAGAAAGAGGTCAAAAAAGGAAATCACAGTTTCTGTTTGTCTCTGAGGCTATAAGGTTGTTTAAGTGGATTCTTCACTGCACACACAGGAGACACCACATCACTGTATTGTAAGTTTAAAATAATGACTCATGCTCACAAGATTCACAGGGGAGCGCGGCTCATTTTTCAACCGTGAGATGATTCAGATCAAGAAAATCCTACAGGAAAATTAAATCAATTTGCATTCAAATTTTCTGCATTTCTTATTGTTGATGTTTGTAAAGAAGCAAAAAGAGAAACCTTAGAAAAACGGCTGAATCTGCATATGAAAGACTTTAATTTTTACTGGTCAAAACTCAAACAGTGGTGTTAAGACAGTGTTTGTACTGTGTGTCCTCTTTCAACACTCGGCTTCAAAGACACTTCCTCTCCCGGCGGCTTGTTCCCAAGTGTCGTGTTTTAACATTAATGGTAACAGTGTCCATTTAAGTAAGAATTCGACTTGCCAATCATCGTGACAATAATGTCCCAGTCAATATTCTCTCCTGCTCGTTAACTTGACTGACTCCAATTCAAAATGTGTTGACTGTGAAGGAAACGGTCATAGAAGGAGCCGATGCCCCCCGGGGGGGAGAAGGTTCATTGGTCTTGCTCAAGGACACTTCAACATGACAAATGGCTGCTGATGGATGGATTATTGGTTTTTTTTGTGTGAATAAAAACCTGAAACATTTCAGCTACTGAGGCTCGGGTCTGGATGAGGTTCTACACTTGAAAATTAAAACAGCCCCCCTCCCTCCCCAATCAAAGTATCAGATGATTAAAAGGAACGATTCCCTATTGATTTCCCGTTAGAAGCACTCGGAGACATGTTTTGTTTATTGCTATTCTGCAAATCAGTGAAGCACAGCAGGAAGAGAGAGCAATTACAAATGCAAATTCCCAATAAGTGCCTGGAAGGTATGTTGAAAGGTCCTCCGAAGGATTATAATTACAGCCTGGCTTGATTACATTTAAAGGGAGATGAGAAGGAAATATTCCTGAATTATTCAAGCAAACAAAAAACACCCTGCAAGCATGCAAGAAGCAAGAACTAGTATCAATCTGACGCGATCCTTGGTCTGTCTTCACTCAAGAGATAGACGTCACAAAACCTGTTTTGTTTGCTCGCCTCAAGCGTTGCCAGAGTCGCCTCTCAAAACATTTGCCATTCCTCATCAAAATCCTATATCCACCACATGAAAATTACATCCCCCCCACACAGAATGGAAGTGTGTGTGTGAGGCCGGTGAGCCACATTATACATTTTTTATTACCAGCCTCTTTGACATCAGCTGAGATTAATGTGGAGTGGAGTCGTTGATTAAACTGCACTCTAACTGGTCAGATGTCACCATCAACCTCTGCACCGATCTCTCCAGTGACTGAATGAAAGTGAGACTGAGAGAAGTGATGCGTTGTCGTCACGAGGAAATTCCACCTCCCTTTAACCCGAGACAGAAACATGAGCTGCCTCCAAAACGTCTTAGTATTAGCCTATATGCTAACCCATATGCAAATGTATATATATGTACATGTACATATAAAATAAAAACAAAATGTATATAAAACCTATTACAAGTTTGAACAATTTCATATATTAGCATATATGTCTAGCCCATACAAATGTGTCTTTATGTACGTTTACTTATATTGTAGACATTATTACATAAATATATATCCATCCTGAAGTCTGCCAGTATATGTTGATGTTATTTACTGTGGGTTCTAAAAGCCTGAGACCACTTTCCCAGAATTGGAAGATAGACAAGAAAAATAATAAGAAAAGCATGTAAAATCATTTAGAATTTTTAAATGTATGTTGTTTTAATAAAACTTGCTATTATAAAAATTACATATTGTTAACATATACAGTCACATATGTTAAAAAAAATCTGATATTTTTAAAGACATGTACATATACAAACTTTACTATGGTTATAAACATATACATCTTAATATATCCAGAGGATGTGTAAATGTGATAATCATGCATATCCTTTTATTAGACGACATATATGGCAACGTCACTCTTGATATAAGGACACGCTGTATATAATACATTTCTTTATGAGAAAGATATGGAAAATGTGGTAACATGAATGTAAATGTTAGTTAAGCAGTGAAATCTGTCTTTGTGCCGTGTGGTATGTAAAATGAGTGTAAATGCAACAGTCAAGAAACATCTGTCAGATTCCAGAGAGGCGAGATCATTTCATTTGTTTCCATTTGTTACAGCAGCTTTGTCCTTTATAAATATCTAATGATATCTTACAGCAGATCACTCCTCTTCTTTCTGAGAAAAAAAGTCAAAAAACATTCTTTAGGTGCCCAAAAAAAAAACATCCAAGACAAAAAGCAGTAATAGATTCATGAAGTACCTGCTGAGCTGTGTAAATCCAGGGCCATTACATTTTGAACACTTCATATTTATCACAGAGAAAGTGAGGCTCTGATTACTCCTTTGAACTGGAGGGAGAACTACACGGCCCTTCTTTATACCCCTCTTCCTTTGATACAGTTACCGATGTTGACAGAAGAATCAAAGCCCTGGTTTAAAGGATTTTGACTGCCCGTGGGGGACTTCAATCAGAAAAAAAAAAACAAAAAAAAAAAACTAATCACCTTCCAGTTATATTGCAGAGCTGGAGATAGCAGCCTGTAATTCCTGCTCTTCACTTGTGCTCAACAAAAAAAGTAGGCGTCCAACGTGGACAAGGAAGTGGGAAAGATTAATCTCTGCGACCCATTTTGGAGCAGCGTGTCTGTCTGCACATGACTGAAGAAATCAGTGTGACCTTTGGCGTAACGGTACGAATGCAGATAATGATTCTCAGCAGGGAGCCTGAAGTGGAAATTAGGGCTTCTTTTCACTTTGTTATGGAGCATAATCAAGACTCGGCTCCGATGCCTCTGGACTGAAATTAGCTGGAACGAGGCAGTGAACTGTGAAGGGCTGTGGCATTACGAGGACAGGTGCTCACTCATACAGATAAACTAACTCGCCGATACACCTCCCATGTGCACGCAGACACACTTATTCACTCTGAGACACACACACACATATATGCACTTGACCTATGCTGCTTAGCAGATGTGCTCATCCAAAGTACCTTCCACTACATACCATTTAAGTATGGTCGGCCCCCATTGGAGATTAAACCAATAACCTGGCTGATGTTCGTGTTATTCCCTACGCACTGAACTACACAGGCATGAAGCATGAGCAGAAACATCCGTGTCCGTGAGGGACAGGAACCAGCAGGGATGGGACCTCCAAACCCGGACACCACAACAGTTCTCAAGTTTCTGATTCAATGCAGCAAATCTTAAAGACTGGAACCTGCTCAGCTTCAGGTCACCGTTTCCCTCCACAGCAGCAAGAGGCAAGTGAGAGTTACCCTTGCTACCAGTTTTTCCCCAGTGGCCAACTGTGGTACTGCAGCAAAAATGAATTATAGAGGCATCTGTAAATCTATTCACTATCTTTGTATTATGAATTTATACCATGAAGATGTAGAAAGTAGATGTAGACTCTAGGAAACTAACCTTAAAATACCACATGGAGCGATGTTTTGATTATTGATACACTATTCTGCTGATTAACAAGTAGTGGGAATAACAAGCAAGGCAATGCATGAAAAGCAGTGAGACTCCTACTAAAGCAAACATGGAGGTAGGAAGGAAACTTGGCTAGCTGGTTAGCTTGCTAACTTCGGTCGAAGAAAAGCTGCGATAGAGACAAGAGTTATCATTAGCGTTGCTTTCCCCTGCTGGAGATGAAGTTTGATGCTGAACCCGCAACGTTTCTTCTAGACTGGTAATTAAACAGCTGTTGATGCTAATGCTGGATAAAATAGCACCTTTAAATATCCACACTGACTTTTTAAAAATATAAATGTGCCCAGTTACAAACAAAACAACAAACAATTGATTAGATAATTTCCCCCATTTCTTTTCCCCTCCTGCTCCATTTAGCACTCAGATCTCTGTTAAGTATCTTTACACATGAATCCACAGGAACCAGTGGACTCGTAACAACAGCAGATTTGTTGCCCTTCTCTCCCTCCTCAGGTACCTGGCAGCGAACTGTTTCTCCAGTTTCTTGCTTGTTCTCCAGCTTCAACATGCTCCTGACTCACAGGTGATGGACCCATGACATTTACACAGGCATCTCTCTGGCTGTACATTACATTGAACAAATACCAGGGCAGGCTGGCTAATCTCCTGCTTCTCTTGCACGTTGTTATTCAGGTTACTGTAACTCCTCTCAAAGCACTTCACACAGGTCAGACTCATCACACTCATTTAAATGTTCTGTGGGAGGACGACATCCTCTTTTTTTTTTTTTTTTTTTTTTAATTATGCTGCTGGTGAAAGAGAATATTAACTTTTAGTAAGTGCAAACTATTTATTAAAACCTTGTTTTGCAGTGTCAGCACATGTTTGATGGAAATTGGTTTAATGGAATCTAAAAGCCTGAATCTTGCTCTGCTTTTAAATGACCGTGTAAACTGTCAGTTCAAGTTAAAGCTGTGACTCCCAGGTGGGGATGTGTGGAATAATATGAATATGAAGCAGGGCATTGCTGGAAAAGACCAAGCACGCTCGGTGGAAAAATAAAGTAAAAAAAAAAACGACTGGATGACAAACCAACACGGATTAAATAAAAGACAGTCATATATTCAAACATATCACTTCCTTCTTATCAGCTGTCTATCCAACCCCCCCCCCCCTTTCCTGATCTGTCAAGGCCTTGCCAAGGATCAAATGTGCTTACAAGCTGCCCAGCTTTCAGCACCCATCATGTCTGCGTATGTCTTAGCATCTGACACCAACCCACCAACCCCCTGAGCTTCTGGTTTTTCTTCTTCTCCACATCGGCTGCCAATCGGCAACCCTCAACCCCCCCACCCCCCACCCCCCACATCCTCTCGCTCCTCCCATCAGAACCAGTTATATTGCTCATTCAGCCAACTGCTTACTGAGCCTGAAACGATTTCTGCTCGGGGGGGGGGGGGGGGTTACAGCTGCCCATCTGTGCCACTTTGTCACTGGCAGGAGGGTTGATTGGGAGGAAGTGAGTGTGTTCTGCTGATGTTCACTCACACTCAGCGTCCTGGTGTGAAGTAATGGAGGATGTGTTGCTGCCCTGCGGCATCAACAAGGACCTAAAGATGTTGTGTCACCTAAACTCGTGTAAGAAGCCAAAAAAAGTAGAAAACAAACTGTTTTGTTTTTGCCTTTTTCCTTCTTAATCTCTTTTTGAGATAGTACTAAAGTTGAGAGAGACAAAGCTAAGGCAGAGAATGCTAATAGTCGTCTGGATTTAGTTCCATGTGGGTACAGCAGCGGAGATTTTAACATTACAAAATAAGAGAAAGGCCAGTGGTTTAAGAAAAGGCCCACCTGCTGCAGAGTGAACAGGTAACCCCCCCCCCCCCCCCCAGGAGAGGGAGAGACTCGGAGCTTCTCTTGCATTTGTTTACATGGCTGTTGTATTGTTTTGCATTATATTTTCATGGTCACTTTTGCACTTTAAAATGTAACTACTGCTATTCCCCCGTGAGATGTTATGTGATCGTACAACACTGGATTGTGCAGACAGAGGGAATAATAATAAAAAAAAGTTATGGGAATTGTGAACACTCTCAAAGTCAACTTTAAAGTTAAAACACAGACAAATGATTAAAAGCTAAAAGAAAAAACATCAGTAACAATGAAACAGAACAGCAGAAGCTGAGGATGGATGTTTGTATAAAAGATGAGACGACTACCTATGAGCTGCTGTTGTGTCTTGTGTTCTGTCATTTCTTTTATCAACATTTACTTTGGTCTTCTTTTCCGTTGTCCTCACTGTTATTTACTTTGCAAACGGCTTCACCAGGAGGAGACAGAATACAATTACATCAGTTCTGATGAAAGCAACAAGGTCACTACAGTCAAGTAAACAAGAAAAATACACATTCATATAGTACAATTATATAATACAGTACAATTGTCAATATTTTTAAATTATGATATCATTTGGATTGTTAGAGAAGATATTCTCACTTTGAGCACAACCAGGCGCTGATAATACTATAACAGCATGTCACTGCTGCCAGTATAGAAACAAAAGGTTTAGAATCTAGGAAAAAAAAGGGATAAAACTGATACTCTGATGATCTGACACTTGCCACATTATCTGTTATCAACAAAAACATCACCTTGTGTGGGTAACATTAACTGCACTATAGTTTTTTTATCTGCAATACAAAATACCAGCTTTGCATCATATTCAAAACGGATTCTAAAAAAAACTTTTTCATGCTGCTCAGATGTTCCCGTTAAAAATACAAAAAAAGGAAATGTGCGTATCTCACTGTGGGTAGTTTAGAGAACCTGGGAAAATAATGCATTTCCGAGAACAGGGCTGGGTGCTGAGCTGCTGCTCGTCTGTTCAGGAAGTTTGACGTCTCAGTGGAAGGTAACAGAAGTGGCTCAATCGTTGCTCATAAAAAGGTAATTTTGCACAAAAAGCCAATAAGATATTAATGACCTTTAACCTTGTGATATTTGATGAAAAGCTCGACAGTTGCAAGTAGTTTGCACATTGCTGCCATCTCATTGGCTGAACAGCAACTTAATGGGTGAATGCACAAATAACAAAGAACACTGACTTTTAGATTTGAATTGAAAAACAACAAAAAAAAAAAACGTTTCTCCATCTGCTTTTCAGTTACTTACCTGTGTTTATTGTTGGGCCTTTGGGATTGTTTGTCCTGAGCAGAAGTGCCTGAAGGAATATTGTTAAAGTGTAACTCCATTTTAGTCCTCCAGCAACGCTCCTTCTCTCTCCTAATGTGGTTACTGTGCTAATGGGAGAGCCGTCCTCCACTAAACTCCTCAGCTCCATCAGAGTCCTCCTCAACATTTTCAAGCATTAGCATTTTTATTCAGCTGGAAAATTACCAAGTACTGTTTTACAGAGCATTATATGTCCACAATAAAAATGTTTGACCAGCGCTAATTTGAAACAGCTGACTACTGAAAATTAAAAAAGTGTTAAAAGATAAAGATATAATTGTTTAATGTATTGAATCACATGTGCTAATAGAAGCAGTGACGTGGTAGTAATATAATAGATGGTTATCATTAAATATTCTACCCATATCCACCTTATTCAATAGCCTAAATAAGATAATATTGAACAACACAGGTATCGGAGATGTCGGATCCTTTTTCCTCTGGGCAGTTTATTCATCTACCATAATTACATAATAAACAACGCTGCGGTCATTGCAAATATCCAAGTCACACTGCTGCGCTCTGGTCAACTGGCAACCTTTCATTCTGGGGCCCAAGTTATCTCTTCATTACTATGGAAACTAATAAAATTACCATTTTTAAAAAAAAAATTTAATTACATTTTACATCATATCTGGATGTCTAACCTTCAAAATAAAGCATTAATGTTTAGAAGTTTTTTTAAGAAGTGGAGCTGTAGGTCCAATCAAAGCTTCCATGGTCATGTCCTCAGGATTGTTAATGATGTTTGAATTTTATGGCCTGAAGAGTTCCCACTCTACAGCCATACATGCAGCAGATGGTGAGTTTTGAAGGTTAGTTCTCATGAAAGGAATATTTTTACATATTGACAGTTTGATTAAACCCTTGAAGTGTGGCAAAGGCCTTGAAACCGAACATAATTAATATTACATTTTGATTTTTTGTGCCTCGTGTGGGTTGTATGAACAAAAAAAAAAAAAAAAAAAAAGACCTGATGAAAGAAATGTAGGCAGGTGAGTGAAGTCTTCCACTTCCAACTGTAAATAGTGAATGTATAATACCTTTAAACTTAATACAAAGAAACCAAATGCAAAACTGATGCACTTTTATTTTGAAGGTTTAAAAAACCAAACCTGAAATCTTATTTTAACATTACTCTTGGCACTTTAATGCTTCCCTTATTATTAAGCACGGTTACACTTTGTCTTGGTATGAATAAGCATTTATGATAAAGTAAACGTATTTAATGATATTGGAAATGGATCAGCTCATAGTCACCTGCCGTCATCATCTGTTTACGTTCCCAAAGTGTACTGAATGACATCCTTTTGCAAAATTCAATATTTTCTGTAAGAGACTCAGTGTGTTTGATGTTTCAGGGGGTGAAATGCTATTAAAAAAATAAATAAATAAAAAAAGATGCCAACAAGTAAAACGCTAACATAAGTTAATGTGGGTTGATTCGAAGCACTTACATGTTGAAGTTCTCTATTTCATTTGGAAATGAATGTTTGTAACCCCATAAAGGCTGGTTAAAAAAATAAAACCCCCATGGATGAAAACTGATTCACTCTATATGGTTTCTTCATGTCGGCAGAGCTGCAGCTAGAAACAGAGACGACTGACTTTATCACAAAGACCAATCCCATAATAAAAATCAAGCATTAATTATTGCTGTGTGTTACTGCAGTTTGAATGATCCACATCATTCACCAGTGTATTGTCAGCAAGGACGATGCCCTGTTTTATTAATATAACTGCATTGCCACATCATGTTTGAGTGCCTTCTTCCATTCATCGATGGATGAATAGTTCCAACTGCTTTAAACACAGATTGCAGAATCCTGTTTCTCCAAAAGGTTATAGCTTTTAAACTGAAAATGATTCAACACCGCAGGTTCTCAGTTTTGTCACACATATAGTGACCGGGGAATTGATTAGGACCTGTGATATGATTAGGAAGAGGAGGACCAGATTTATTATTTTGCGATCACTCTTATGCACTTTAGAGTACATTTAAAGAACATTATTAATCCCTAACAGAGACTGTGCGGTGAAAACATTTTAAATATCAGGTTGCAAGTTGCTGTTAATTTGATGAATAGGACACTTGATCCGCTGCCATGCTAACATCAGCTCTGCCTGCATCAAAACCATTAAGCTACAAGTAATAACAGACCCAGTCATTGCCAGCTAAACGGCTGCCAAACCTTTACAACAACTTCCCCCATCACGGCCGTAACCATGCACCATGCATGATGGGACCATCAGCACAACCACACCCTCAGTCCACTTTTATTTCAGGGTATTTTACATCCAGATCAGATGAACAGATATGCCTAAATGTTCGGGATGTAATTAGACCTGTTGATGCTCTTTCATCTCCACCACTTGCTTGAGGTGCTCAGAGTCTTTTCACTCTCAGTCTGGTCTTTAGCAGGTAAAAACAAATGATTTGTGATGTTTCTGGGGGGTGTGGTGTGGAAAGCAGAACTCAGATGCAAAGGTTTGAACAAGACTTTTCTTTGTTGTTACATGTGATTCAAAAGTGAAACAGGCCAACGGGCAAAATCATGAACAGGCAAGAAGCTAGAACAGAACGACGGCAAGAAGGCTTTATGAGGCAGTATGGATGATCTGGCAAATGGCAGCAGGTGAAAGGCTGGTATATATATACACACTGGGGTTGATGATGAGCAGGTGTGGCCTAATGTGGGAATGCAGGGCAGGTGTGCAGGTATGCAGGTGTGCAGGTGGGTGTGCTTAGGAAACGTTCCTAATGAATGAAATGACCCAGAATAATCTGAGTAGCAGCCACGATAAGAACTGGCTGAAATCTCCAACTGGAAAGAAAGACGTTTCAGTGCTTCCCAATTTAATCTCTGTTAGCATTAGCATAGTATACTCTGGAGCATCCTTTAGATAATACCGTCCCACAATCCTGTGCGGCGGCGACATTTAAAAAGTGATGCACCATTGTAGTTTCACCACTACAGACACACATGAACGTAGCACCTGTTTTATGTTTGTGACACGATTCATAACTTATGGAAAAGCAAAATGAATTTCAATTAAAAAATATTATCATAACAAAATACTACATACATAAAAGTCATTTCACTAAATGCCTTTTATTGTGTAATGCATTACACAATAGCTTCTTAGCAAATGTATAAAAAAGGTCAAAGCGGCCATACTATTGCTCTGTTCTATATTTTTATTGAATTATTATTTTAATGGCTACACTTTCTCTACCTGTCTATTCCTATCATGTTATATTATTTCAAAATTTCAGCCCCGTTTGTTTTGTGTTTGTTTTTATGTTCAACAATATCTTGTCACATCTTGTCAGTGAAGTCCCTTTTGTCGTCTTCCCTCATGTCTCATCGTGTTTCCTGTTTTATTTTTGTTACTCACCTCTTGTCTCATTCCAGGTCCCTGCACTTCCTGCCCTCCTGTGCCCCCTTCCTCTGTGTCTACTTGACCCCGCCCTAATGTGTTGCACCTGTGTGTCATTGTCTCCCTTGCCCCAGTGTATTTAGTCTCAGTGTTCCCTTCACTCTGTGCCAGTTCCTCTTGTCTGTTTGTGTCAGAGTTTTGACCTTTCCAACCAAATATATTTCTAAGTAAAGACTGTAACTTTACCTGCCGAGTCCGCTCTCTTCTGTTCAGCCGTTACATATATCTATTGTGTGGTACTTTTACATAATTAATAGTTAAATGTGCTCTGTGAATAGGAGGTGTGATTCTGTTTTGGGTAGGAGACCTTATTTGAATTACAGTCTATGACTGACGACACACAACATTGTACTGTCCTCGTGTATAAATAAAGCTTTAACAAAAACAAACAAAAAAAAAAAGCCTTGTGGAAGTGCAATTGGATTTTCTGTCTTTTAAGGCCTTATGTAACCTGCACTAGCTAGCATGGCTAACAGGCTAACTGCAGCAGTCCACAAAGTGTTTTAATTAAACAATGTTTTATCAAACATTTTTATTTTATTAACCTCTGTCACTGCCCAGGCTCTCACTACAGACTGACAGCACCCTGCTGCTTGCATTAAATTGATTAAATTGATTGATTAAATAAGAATATAAACAATCAATATTCCCAGAATGAGAGGTCAGTCCCACCCACTCTCTATATCCAGCACTTTGTGGGTCAAAGTTCAATCAGATTGACCTCTGGAGTGAAGAAGGCGGATCAATTCACAACTGGATGAGTTAGGGCACATGACAGAATAGAAATAGAGAAATATGTATAAAGGGGCTGTGGGTTCCACTCTGATCTGTTACCACCCTCAAACATCCCTACTTCTGAAAGTCAGCACTTTAAAACTTCATATCGAAAGTGCTGGAGGAGAAGACGGAGCCAAAACAGTGGAAAAACATCATTTTCTGACTCTATTGAATATATTGTATTCATATTGAAGAGGAGCGTGACATGCTTTTTCTCTGGCTGGCACAAATTGAGGCAAAAGACACATCTGCATGAGTTGATCTGTTTCAACCTGAGTGAAAAATTAATATTTATCCCGAGGCTTTATACCAACAAATCATGAACACATGCAGATAAGAAAAGGAAAAGGGTCTCGCAGAAAGAACAGGAGTTCCTGGTAATATTTAGAGCTGAGCTGTCCGTGGTTCATTGGCTGTTTGCAGTAAATAAACTGCACAAATATCAGACCAAAATTAGCTTTTTGTTCAAACTAAGTTGTTCAGAGTCAGAACAGTCTCTCAGCAAAGCCCTCAGCTTTCAGAACCTGAAGCATTTTCTCTCCTCCTGATGGTGCATCTCCAAAGAACACATGCATGCGCGTGCACACATTGACCCACACCCTGACTCGCATAAAGGCATGCTTTAAGTCACTCAAGCACTCAAGGAGACACTCAGACTGTCAGACCCTAACGCACTCCCTTCATTTATCTTTTACCATCATGAATACAGAATGTGAGCACAAGCACGCAGACACACACTCATTTACAGTCCTGTCGCTCTTGCAGATGATTCGGTGTCCTGAGAGCCCGTCATTAGATACACAACTTCTTAACGCAGTCCGGGGAATGAATAATGATGCAGCAGAGCGAGTGCTTGGCCCGCTCAGAGCAGCGGCGGCAGCTCAGCTTTCTTTCAGAGAGCCTGTCAGGGTAGTCAGCATTTATCTTGTCATTGGACAACACCACCGTGCTCTTAACGCAAGCGGACATAGATGCAAATTTGCATCAGTATACATGCGAGGGCCTTTCCTGAAACGCGTTACTCCAGAAAGGCTTAAAGTTCCTTTTTCATTTTATACATTCCTAAGCTTAAACCTTGTGCAACCCAACCAACTTTATTTTTCTACACCTCTTGAACAAGATCACAACCTTTTTCGGAAAACAAAAGCAGTTTGCGGATACATTAGTATGTTTGCTTTTTTTACGCTGATTAAAAAGTGTAATCTGACGTAATTTCCTGTTAAACATATTTACAAATGCAAATCAGTTATAATTTTGAGTCGATAAATTTGTTAATTCTGATCCATCCTGTTAAGTTAATGGTTCTGTAAACGAACCGCCACCTAATGTTGCACTAGACCATCAGCATCTCGGACCAAAACAAACGCTTTGTTGGTCATACCTGCGGCCTCCATTTGCAGGTAGCAGTAAGGCAGCTAGCAATAGCAACATTTGCTGAACAAATTCATAATCTGGGCAACAGCAAGTTAGCTTTATCATGTCTACTGTAGCCAGTCGCTAATGAAAACAGACATGTAGCATTATGCAGCCATGACGTTACTTACACATTGAAGACAAGAAAAGAGTCGAGCTGGAGCCCTTTAGCAGCTCGTAGCCTCTCCATCGCCGTACAGCCAGAGCAGTGTTGACTCTGATCCACGGTGGCTAGGACTTATCCACTGGGACCGGCCACACTAATGACACTGATGGAGCTGGTAAAAACTCCCAAAAAAAACTTCTGGATGTTTTGATTGGCCACTGGCCGACCAGGATGTGAGCTGGTAGTCCTCATGGCCAGTTCGCTTGTGCTCTGGTCTTATCGCTTTCTTTATCTGAGACTTCTTTTTATTTAGACGAAAACATGTTTTTTTTTTGCTGCATTCAGCAGCTGTAGTTGAAAGTCTGATTTTCAAACAAAGAGGTATGGCTTTACATCAAATACTACATCAACTATCCCTCCTTGTTATCAAACCGAGAGACACATTTTTTAACATTTTTATGTGCAAACTAAATAATTTAGGTATAATGGAGCAGTAACTCTAAATGAGTAGCGTTGACTACCAGGCTGCAAAGACGCTAAGACACATTCATGATTAGGAAACTTCTATACAGATTATCTAAGTTTGTTTTAGCTTAACCTTTTCTTGATTGCCTCCTTCATTTCTTCACCTCTGGGTTCTTCAATCAGCTGAAGTTGTTGGGAAAAGACTGAGACTACACGTACATACAAGATCTAATTCATTTTTGTTCTCTGGACATACAAACATTAATGGAATCAGACTGATGTGGAAGGGAGAGATATTCCTTAACTTTCACTCCTGCATTCTTATTCTGTCCAAACGGATCTCACTTCACTTTAAAGGTTAAACTCAAAGGAACTAAACACAAACACAAACACACACACACACACACACACACACACACTGTCTGTCTAACCTGGACACAGTGGGATCCAGGTTTTGAAGATTTCTTATTTGTATTTCAAGGTCCCGCCCCGCTCACAATGCTGGAGGGCAATGTCTTTGTGTTGACGACACAGCAGAGTTCATGGTGGAAACAGTGAAGCCACTGTGTTGCAACATGAAAGGCAGCTCTTTTAATGGATGTCTAACAGTAAATACAGATAATTCTGTAATGAATGAAGGGACCACACCAGAAATTCTTCATGAATGGAAAGTTAAGCCGTGATATTACCTGCGAGACATGAAGTGATTTCAAGTTATTGCAGTTCATTTCATTTTCAGTCTTTACAAAATCTTTCCAGGCTATAATCTGAGTAAAGATTCCATTATTACATCCCACATTTTGAAGATAAATGCCTGCTGGTAACGCTAACCAAGTATGAACTCTCTGTAAAGAATCTGCTGCCATAACTTCTTTTTTTTTGCGTTCTTCCACACAATATTCATCCTTTTATCCTCCAGGCAAGAGAAACAGCGGCTGTGGTGAAATCTGTATAGAGGAACGATAAACTTCCAAGTTTTACTTTGGTAAAACAGGAAGTAACAAACAAATGTTCTCAGGGCAGTAAATTTCATTATCTTGTGCAAATGGGTTCAACAAAACACACAGTTGGAGGGTATTTCATTAATTATACAATGATGCTTATCAAAAGCAAACAGGGTTTTATTATAGTTTTCTAATATTGCATGAAACTTCCAGATGCAGTAAACACCATCAATCTTGTGCTCCAAGCAGGTTTAAAGAAAACGCTGAAATTACCCAGAAATACAGAAACCATCTGAGGCCAGGCTGGTTATTATAAGAAACATCATCTTCTGTGCCCAGCGAAACAAAAACACACACCGCTAAACTCTGAAAGAGGAAGTCTCGTTGTCTGTTTCATGAAGCATCATCTGGTTCTTATTTTGCTTGAGGCGTCTTCTCGTGTCGTTTTGTTAACTTTTAAAAATGTGGCACAGCTGTTACAGCTAAGGAAACTCATCAAGTGTGTTAAAGGGTGATTAAATGCACTTGTCGTCTTTTAGAAGTCGCTCCAACTTGAAACAAAGTTCATCTTCATTCATTGATCCCCGGGGTGGTTTAAATGAAAATATTGAAAATGGGTCATTATGGCACAGCAGAGATGTGAGTTAAAAAATTGGAAAGGAATAAAAAATAGATTTAAGAAAGTGTCTCTATGATGTTAATAAAATGTTGAAGTCTTTTTGATGGATGGCTGTGCAATTTATATGAACCCTTACCATTTGAATTTATACATTTAATCACCAAGAACTTATAAAAGTTATAATTTTTAATAATAACAGAACTGTGCAAGAAGCATAAGTGCACATGATTGGCCGGTGCCACATCTGTCACTTTGAGACTAAAAATCCTCTATTACTCTGGCGACTGAAAGGACAATAAATAATTATAATAAATTATAGCTACTGGACAAAAGGGTGTAAACAGACCATTTCCTCTGCAAAGACACGAAAACACAAAGTTGGAATGAAAGTCACAGCATCTGCAGGTTGATTTTTTTTTTAAGAGCTGGCTGAGGTTCAGCCGAGGTTTTTATGCTTTGTTAGATGAAACACTCTCTTGATGAACCGCTTTACTGGGATGGAGATGCAAGCAGTTGAGCCTTTTTAAATGTGAAATAAAAGAGAAATTATTGCTGTTGGGACATTTAAAAATGCGTTTTATTCACACACACACTCTAATTACAAAGTGTATAAAAAAGAAAAGTAAATGAAATTCTTAGCTGCAATTTATGTTACATTATTCAGTGTATTCAGTGATAATTTGGTTAAGGTTTTAAGATTCAGGAATGCGGTTTTATTTTGACAAGGCCCTCAAAAAGACTTTGAAACCGAAATAAAAGTCGCTTCCCCCGTATTTATCGCACGTCTCAGGGAGACATGCAGCCTGCCCACTGCAGATAGTGGGGGTTTTTAATTACTTCCTCTGTGTTTAATTAGCACAACTTATTGGAGTTTTGTGCTGAGAAGAAGAAAACAAACATTAGTCCACAATCAATTACAAGTGGGTTTAGTTTTCGAAGCCAGAGAAAAAAATGACAAAATTAATTAAAAAAAAAAAAATTCTTTAACAAAAATCTTTCCTCCGTCAAACTTGGATGGTGTATTTCTGGACTGCACTGGCCCGTTATCTGTCATCCAGCAGGCAGCCAAAGTCATGGCTGACTTCTCTTTTTGACACAGGTCAACCAGATGTCACTGGAGCAGCAGCACTGCCATAGTAACTCATTCTGCA
Organism: Seriola aureovittata; assembly: GCF_021018895.1. NCBI lineage: Eukaryota > Metazoa > Chordata > Actinopteri > Carangiformes > Carangidae > Seriola > Seriola aureovittata. Next base: position 24,310,982 of record NC_079373.1, read on the forward strand.
TGATATGAAACAAACATGGCCACCCTGGTCATCCATCATCTCCCTAGTGAGGCCCATCCATCATCGCAGAGGTACGCTGACATCCACTTTGCTCTGGTTCCTCTCGGCTGGACTGTGATTGGACGATGTTAGGGAGCCGAGTTGCCTAAGCACAGGGGTGCTTTCACGCTCTCAGAGCAGAGAAACGCCCAAACTGTACAACCTGACAGAAACACATTGATTTAGAAATCTATAGAGATGGGATTCATCAACCTTGGGGCTTTGCTCACAAGAAGGTTTTTCTTTTTTCCCCTTCAGATGGTGAGCAGCATGAAGAGCATCAAGGTGGACAAAACAGGGCCAGAGGCATCTGTTAAAGTCTTGTGGTCTGATACGCAGCAAGGTGTTGTCAAGAGGAATTGAGAAATCAGTCTGAGTGCAGTTCTGCTGAGAAATCTTAAAAGACTAGTTTAGTCTTGCTGGTCATGGCAGCTTTTGGCTCAGAGGTATACTCCACTGAACATCTTTTAAGTGTCTTTTGACATTTCCATTCCCACTGAGACCTTCTCAGTGCACTCAAACAGTCTAACTTCACATATCTGACCTTGAGCTATATGTTCAGCATAAAGGCAGGGTGCGTTTTGAGAAGAACGACATGTTGTCCAACCACATTAAAAGACTTTGCAGTTGCCACACTGAAAGTTCCTCTCCAGACACTTTTTAAACTATGTAAAAAAAAATACTCTGGAAAAACATCTACTCTTACTTCCTCACTGAGAAATTCCGGATCAGACCTTGTGCCCCCGCCCACCACCACTGCTCAGGTTGCAAAGTATCAAGATGGTTAGCGTTAGCCAGAACCAGACTCAGGAGTTTGTTGAGGAGTGAGAGTTTATTGTGCACCAAAATCACAGACTAGAAGACGTATCAGAACGGTAAGTGTAGTTATTTGTTTGTTAGCTTGCAACTGACAGTGGCTGACGCAGTGTTAGAGGCTGTTTTAATACAAACTTTCACTCTCAGTACTGACAAGGTCTTGGCGATCACTGAAAGAGCCGTGCATATCAAGATAGTTAGAAAAAATATCAGAGACTCAGCCACATGTTTGAGCCTCTGTCAGACCCAGACTCAGAGTTTGTTGTACACAAAAGTCGGCGACTAGCAGGCAGAACGGTTAGCACAGTTAGCATCTCCTAATTGTTTATGTTGTTTGTTAGCTTGTAACTGGCAGTGGCTGGCACAGTGTTAGTGGTTGTTTCTGGTTTATTTTGTCCCGCCCCCCAGTCCCCGCAAGTTGACAGGATTGGTTACTAAGGTTTGTGATGTATGAAGCCCTGGCTGGTCTGAATCCGTTTTTCAAAGACTGTCATTGGTTCAATGCAGTTCAAAAGTCGAAATACTCAGTTATGGTGTTGACTGCTTATTTTCCTCATATCTTATATAAAAAACATCATATGGACATGTTAACAAGGTTAAAAACTTTCATCAGAGTGGGTCTTTAAAGCCGAGGTGAAAGGCCTGTTAATCATCGAAATGCATGCATTCATTACAGCTATTCAGACATCAGAACAATATATGCAAAGAACAACATGGTAACTGTGTTTTCTTGTGAGTGAAAACTGTGAAAGTTTTGCCTAATCTCAGTTCTTCAGATGTGCTAGTGTCAAAACAGAGACGTGTTCAGTTCCTCAAACTATTTGAGGCAAAAACTAAATAGATGTAGAGACAGTTCTCCAGTAAATTGCCAAATAACTTCTGGCAGACCTTCGGAGATATAAGGAGGCAACAGCGTGACACAGAGTACACAATACAATACAAATCAATGGAAGACAAAACAAAAGGGTCTTTTTTAGAATAAAAACTGTACAGCAATCGAACACCACTGAAGGCAGGAAGGTGAAGTAGGAGCTGGTAAATTAACACAGACGTCACGGTGAAAATAGAACAAAAGGGCTTTGTCAGCTGTGAATCCACAACCAAAACTTAATCTAGCTGTCAGCAGACGTGTTTTGTTGTCACAAAGAGACAAACTCGCAGCTGGCTGCATGAGCAACTTAGATTTATCTGGATCATTAATAGTAAAAAAAAAAACAAAAAACACTGATGCTGACATTTCCTCAGCTGATGGCAACAACACAACGTGGTTTTGCTTTTCAACTTTCAGATAGTCTTTTTCTGCAGAGATGAAAAGCAGCATGACTCGACCAGAACCCATTGAGAGATCCAGATAAGATCCAGAAGGAGATACTGAGCCCTTCGTACAAGACACAAAGAAGAGAAAAGCTTTAGCTTTTCTTTGAAATTCTGCAGAATGAAATGACATTTGAATAACATAGTTATCTACTGTTTTGAGAGGGTTGGACTGTGAAGCTGGTTTTTATCATACTTCATTGTTAACACTACCTAAGTGGGATGACTACACAAAACAGAAAGCGTGAAAAGGCATCTTCAAATGAAACAGTACTGTGATGGTTTGTTGTTTAAAGTGATGAGAAAGAAACTGTTCAAGGGGGAGATAAGATGAGAAGGCCTCTGTGTTTGTGATGTACTGCGCCAATCAATTAAGTGGATAAGATGCAAATCATTACTCTTACAGAGTGGCAACTTAATAGCAACATAGATTTCTGGCAATTACGTTAATTACTTCATTTAATTTACAATGGTTTGTTGCAGACGGTGCATTACCATCGTGGCCAACCGACGAAAATGGAGGATAGGCAGTGAAGTGAGGAAAACATGATCAGACCCTGTTTGATCTAAAACCTGGTGGACAACTATGAGCATGCATGTATGATGAGGATATTTACATTTTTTACACATCCTCACACCTTTTTGCTAAATTCTACTTTGACTCTCTGCAACTGATTAACAGGTGAAAAATACAACATTTAATATACTGCTGCTGTTGTCTTCATTTATCTCTAACAACTTTTTACATTCTGTTTTCTGAATTGCTGCCCAATTTCTTTTAGATATTCAAATAGTTATTTTTCTTGTGATCACTAATAGCTAGGACAAAAACCAACTAAAGCCCCTTTCCCATCAGTCAAAAAACCCACTAAGACTCGCTAACATTGGGCTTTTGTTGGTAATGGAAAAGGGTACAATAGGCATTCACACCTGGGTAAAATGACTCTGCAGAAGACACGGATATTTATTGGCTCCGGCCCCAATTGGCATTGACGTAAACACAACACCTGGGTGAACCTGCCAATTTCTGCCCCTTTTCCATCTTTCAGAGCACACAAAACACTGTAAACAGACCTGTCACCTGCCCAGCACGGTGCTGATAAACCAGAAACACAGCTGGGCTGCACTTGGGGATGAAAGAGTGAGCTGCAGCCCTGAAATAAGTTTTAAAAACACACAATCGAAGCATATCAGACAGAGGCTCCGACACTTACAAGAGCACCAACCCGGGGATGAGTCTGCATAGCAGCTCACTCTTTCTCCCGTGTCCTTGTGTAATTTTAGCATGCTAGCATGTTAAACTAAGACGGGGAACAAGGCCAATATTACTCCCGCTAAATATCAGCATGCTAACTTTGATTTTGTCAGCATGCTAGCATACCAACCTTTTGGCTCTTAACTTTTATCCCGCGTACAACTTGGATTTCTTTACTATGACCATTTACTAAAAACCATTAGTCTTGCTATTACAGTATTAGTATGTCATTAGCCTTTAGCAGTATATTCAAACAGCTCACAGGTAGTGCTTGTGGTATTTGATAGACAAATCTGTGAAAAGGTTATGCATCACGTTGAACAGATGTGTATGAAGGTCATCCTCCCCGTGACCATTATCATTATCATCTTAATTATTACCCCATCATCATTATCGTCATCATCATTATCACCATAACCTCACTCCCATACCTGTCACCATCCTTCTAATCTCTCCAGTCAAGACTTTAAGGAACTGTCCTTCATATCCTGAGCACTTCCCACGTCAAGTAATAAATATTTATTGGAATTCATAGTCTGCCTTCCTGTCACCTAATTTCGATGTGGAAGTTGCTCAGGAAAAAAAAAAACTCTTGCAAATTGCAGATTCTGTAGTTTTACACAGGCAGTAGCTGTGGAGGGTGTAATGACTATTTCTTATCAGACCTCAGGGACTCTACTGTCTGGTAGCGGCTGAGCCCTGCTAGTCTGATAAACGATCCAGTATACATCCTAACATCACATTAGGATATACAACACTTTAATAAAGGTACCAAATATCATCTAATAGGTAGTGCAAGACCAAAACAGAAAGATTTTAGATTTATTCAATGAGCACTGTAGTGTGAATAATATGAAATGTTGATCAGGATTTTGTGAAGTCAGATTTGGGTGCAGTCACAGTTGGTGAATACATCCATTCATAAGCTTTTTCATTTATTTCTATTTCTTCACACTCAATTTTAGAATCTTCCTAAGAATCCACCGCCACTGACTGTTTTCTGAGTGAGCAAATAAAAATATAGCAGATTTCAGGTAAACACTCAGTGAAACCAAATCCTGCGAGGTTGGATGGTGGGTCCACGTGGGCGGGGCATGGGGAATGGCTGAGAGCAGTGATTGCTTTGTTGTGACATCACAAAGTCACAGAAGTCCTGACGGCCCGTTTTTATGCCTCAGTTTCTGAATACAGGCTGTGCACATTGTCACAGCGTATCTCAACGGCTGGACAACCGGAAAGGGAAGACAACATGAGTTGGAATATAAAGTTCAAATAATTTATTTACAAAAAAAGGAAAATGAGGTTTAGGCCAACCAGTAACTAAGAAACAAACAATAGAGGCCACAGCTGCCTTCAGAGCACGGTAGCACCGACAGCTAACGCTGCCCTCTCTGTTAGCTAGCGCTAACAGAGAGGGCAGCCACAGAGGAAAGAGAGAGAGAGGGGCGGCAGGACTCAATGGGGACGCGTTTATGGTGCACACTGGGCCCAGGTGTAGCACATCAGACTGATCCTGATCCTTGCATTCAGCAACTGGGGAAAAAAGAGCAACAAAAAGAAACCAAGTGCGATGGTGGAGGGGTCGTCGGCCCCCACCCATCACTAGGCCACGAAGAACAGAAAATTCGTTAAGAATTATGAATAAATGAAATATACCAGAATGTATTTGACGTGTGTAGTAATAAAAACTTTGTTTTAATTATTTCTTTTTACTTGCTGTATTTTTTTCATATTCCTGAAGATTTAGTGCCTAATTACAGTTATGATAGTTTTTGCAGTTCACTGAAATCCATAATTCTAGACTGGAGTTACAGAAACTGTTAAACAGCAGCCAGATAGTCTGTTCCAGTAAAAAGCTGTTTTGATTTTTACTAGAAAGACAAGTTAATTGCAGGTGTCAACTGCATCAGGTATCCCCTCTAAAAGATAAAGAAGGCTTAGACGATAATGATACCTCCTCATCCCCATCGGGTCAGCCAACACACTCAGCTTAGAATTGCTCATTTGAGTCTTATTGTGATTGACAGAGCAAAGATTGATCCACCCCAATCTCAGGCAGTGAACTTTAACACTGGCACAGGTAGTCGACCACAGTGTAATGCAAATGCACGCCACCGTGTCACCCCACTGGGCAAGTGTCAACACTTTGAGTACGTATTGATCTCCTGGTGACACTGGATTTAATATGCTTCAGACTTGTCAACAATCACAAGGGAAGCAGGCAAGCTTCCTCTTGGCTCCCTTGATGAATGTTTGGCCTTAAAGTGAGAGGAGAAAATCCTGCAGAGAATTTTCAGCGATGCAGAAAACAACAGCACCACTGAGCTTTCATTAAAATGACATTTTTCAATTTCAAGTAATACATGCAATGATCCAACCTTTTTTTATTTATTTATTTTTTCTTATAGTACTGATTCTGATACTTAAGCCCAGGGTTTTGGCCAAATACCAAGGCCGTTTTTTTCTTTTCCAATTTAAAATCTGAATACCACTAACTGAGATCATTCTTCTATATCTAAAGCAGTAGCATTCCTATTAGAATCGTCAATTAAAGGGATAGTTGTGTGAGGTAGTCAAATATAGTCGGTATATAACCTACAGTAGATTATGATGAGCGCGTTCCCAGTCAGGAAAGCTGACCGGGGCACAGGCAGAGAGGCAGAGCTATGTGTTGCTGTGCACGGGGGCCACGAGAAAAAATGTGTGGTTTTAGACAATTTTTTTAAAAACGCCCACCGAAACAATCCAACATCTGTTTTTAAATGTACGCTTCATTTAGAATATTTTCAGTGGTTTATTTTCCTGTGAAAACAGCACTTTCCTTTGGCACTACATTCTTTTTTTCAACCTATTCCTACACCCAAGGGCACCTTTTGGCCCGCACTGTATTACACCGCTCTCTGATTCACTCAGCTGACCTGTGGTTGTTGTGCGCTTGTGCGTAGGAATACGCACCTTTTTTAATTCTGTTCTGCTTCTTAGTTATCAAATGAACATCTTCTCATTTCGTTATAAGGTTCCCTCTGCGTGATTTGCAGTGATATGAGAAGTTTGAGAGACAAGAGATTAAGGTTAAACACAGGATTTTATATCATCACTGGAGTGTGTCATTGTCAGTTACAGGTAAATACTTTTGAAGATTATCATAGAAGTGATTTTTAGACATTTGTCCTCTGTACTGGACATTTGATGTGTTTCATGTCAGTCCAAAGGAATAATCCTAATACTCACTTAGCCAGGAAGGAGTGCAGGAAGGTGAAGATGTCCAGGCAGAGTGCAGCAAGATGCAAGTGAAAGACTTTCAGCACAGGAACAAAATCATGAGACAGTACAGGTTCCTAATTTAAGAGTTTTGCTCCAGTCATGAGAAAATATGTTTTAGTGTACTGCATTTTTTCTTGTTGGTGTAGTAAATTGCTGAATCATGCACTGAGATGGTGGTTTGGAGAGGGGTGTGGTGGTGGTGGTGGGGGGTGATAGTAGGGGATATATTTGGTTCTTCAGCTCTGCTTGCCTATCTGTAAAAGTCATCGCACACCACTGATGCAAAGTGACATACAGTCGTAACTACACAGCACGTATCAAGTATAAGTGATCACACACCATTCTTTTTAATTCATTAAATTATACTGGGTTAATAAAATTACACTTCTTTTTGAATGACTGACTAATAAACAGTATTTCATTATGATCACTCGAGTGGTCAATGTTAGGGCCTTTTTATAAGGTCACTTACAGGTGCAGAGTATTGGACTGGTGCATTACGATTTCACAGATAAAAATGTGTGTTATTTCTTACGTCTCAATTATACATTTTTTACTAACATTGAGTGAAATCACTTGGCAATATGAATTGGATTACTCATATGTATGAACTCCTTAGGCTTATTGCTTTTGCCTATGTGGTACATATGATTCTATCTTATCTAACAAACAAGCTCTGACCCAGACAGCAAAATCAATTCGCCCGTACTTGGGCTGCATGCTTTTTTTCCTGGCCCATTAAACACCCGGTTCCACGGCCCGAATCTGGCCCATATAGAGCATGATTGTAAGATGCTACTTCCACATCTGGGCCAATTCTGGCACACACACACACACACACACAAAATCCTCTGGCTGTCGGTCAAAAGCGAAGGGTAACAGCCAGACTCTGCCAAGATGTGGAAGTGAGTGGAACCCAGGCATATGTTGGGCCAGAAGTGTCATGTCGCTATCTGGGGATAAACCTGCTGCACGCTAACTGACAGACACGGTTAGAGACTTGCTGGTGAAGCAGCTGAAGGCCAGATATTTGTGTCTAGACCTGTAGAGAGAAGTGAACATTGGATAGAAACATGACTCCAAATCAATGCTAATGTTTCTCCATGCCATGTTGATGTATATGTAGGCAGTTGTTTGCTAGCACATTAAGCACAGTGTGTCAGGACTCTGTCTATCACCTAGTTTTTCTGCTCCTGCAGTGGCCAAACATGAATTAATACAGCATTAGGGAAACAACACTTTCATAACTTACCATGGTAAATGTACAGATAGAACTATGATTTATTAATAGTCTATACCAGTTAGCAACGGGAGCTTTATGCTACATACGTGTTATACATCATCAGTTCTATTGTGTGCTGTGTAGGCTACTGTAAGAATTCTTCAGCTGTCTTTTTCCCCTTTCCTGTGCTCTGTCTTTGCCTTACTCAATCTGCCTGCACGCAATTGTTAAAAGCATTTTCTTTGTTTCAAGCACATTATATATTCATGTGCAAAGGCCTGTGAGCGAGTTAATGTGAATCTACACTATTTATCCCTGAGCTTAATGAACAGCCCTAGCTTTGCCAAGTCACTGGAATATTACACGTCCAAAAGTGTCAACAAAAGCCGGGTTGTCAACATAATTACATTTTCTAATTTGATAGTCTTGCATCAGGCCTCGCTCAATTCTTTGGTTTTGTGCTTGTCTTTTCCTTCTGTCATTGTGTCAACTGGCAAATTTTAATATTCCCTCTATCCCCCAGTGGCAGTAACTGATGTTTATCTGAAGTTGTCCCCTTGAAGCGCCTAAGGATTTATATTTATTTATAGCGCCTCCCAAACCAACATTTACTGCTGCAGGTGGTGGTAAAATTAACCAAGCATGGTGGGTGGTGATTGTAGGCCGCATTGCTAATCAGAGGTAAAAATCTCCACAGATTAAAGCGAAGCACTTGCAGCGTCCTCAGTGTGTCGATGTGCTGTCAGCTCAGCGTGATGATAAATGTTTACGGCACTACATTAAGAGGAAATTACCTCTTTTTTGCTAGAGGCCAGATCATTCATTCACAAGCGTAGCATGCCCATCGCCAGCCCCCGTTGTAAATTATTCTGCACCTTTCAGTAGGAAGAAAGGTGGGGAGGATTAGGGAGATCAATCTTTTAGACGGGCAGTTAAAATCATTATTTGGCTTCCTGCAGGACACAGGTTGCGCTAAGGAGTGACAAATTGTCTCACACTGTTATAAACATCCCTATTCATGGACACCCTGGGGTATGGTTGCTTTGTGTCCCTCTGTGTGGAGATGACCAGACTGACAGACAGGAAGAGGGAATGCAGAGTTAGTGAGGTTATTAAGGCTGCAGGACCTCCACAGTTATTCATAAGGAGCGACCATAACAAGCCCACAGTGGCTTTCCTAGCAAAGATTTACAGTGTGCTTCAAAAAAAATCCAGCCATATCCCCAAAGAATCTATTATTTTGACTCCCTCTCCTCTATCAAGGTTGGGAACCAAGCATGAAAGTAAAAAGTAGAAAGATGAAGCCTTTCCTCAGGCGTGGTATCCATGCAAAGTATCTGCTTTGTGCATCAGATCTGTCCAAAAATAATCACAAATTGGTTTGTTTTTATGGCTGTAAAAACGCCCTTGTCATGCTGTCACTGACATTGTTTACATCCATGTTGTAACATAAGGAGAGATTTGCATTTTTAACAAACGCAGATCTAAACAGAGTTTCCACATTGACGTGATTCAGACCCACAGCAATCGCTGCTCGACCGCATCATCTGGTGCTAATCCAGTTAATCTTTCCATTGGCGACTGTTCCAGGATGGCTGTTTCCCTGTTATTTTAGGAGAACGATTAAGCATTGTGGAATTAACAATGGCTTAACCTCTTCACAAGATTTCTTTACATCCTGCCTGCAGAAAGCTTGGAAGAAGATATTCAGTGGGGAGCTCTGCTGCTCTCGTTTCCTGCAGAAAACACAATGTGAACCAAGATGTTCGCACCAATTACTAGATATCATTCAATGCATAAATGATACTGTGAGAAAAGGGACTTGCTTCCTGTATTGTGAAAAGCTTGAATTTCTGTTCAGCATTTCAGTGGGATGGTGTGAACCACCTGGCTGTCCTTTTAGATAATACCCCCCTCTTACCTGCCCTGTGAGATTTTAATGAGGGAGAAGATTCCTTTTGAAAAAAAAAATCACTTTTTAATTACCAGTAGGCCCCATTTCCTCTACGGTAGTCCAATAATGACTGAGTCCAGGAAATCAATTTAGTGCTGTACTACAAGAGGGAGTAGCCACATTTACTCCCTGGGCTGAAAAATGACCAAAAAGCTTGAATATTTTGCACAAAGACCAAAGTCATAAATTCAAACTATTGTAAGGGAGCTAGTCCAATCTCCTCTGAATTAAACAGACAGTGTTCATTTGTTTTATTTTCCAGTTCTGTGACTGAGCTCTGACTGTAGAATATGCACAGTATGCTGGTTCACATTCAGTGTCCTACAATAAATCCTCCAACCTGAGCAACCATATAGGTCATTTTTTTCCTGTCTCCTGAAATGGACTGTACTGAGTGTTGCCATGGTTACTATAATAACGGTCATGGCTTAGATAGGTTTAGGACAAGATCGTGATTTGGGTTAAGATAAGTATTTACTAAACATTAGACAACCTTTGTTGTCATGGTTACAACAATAACAATGTGGTTAACTGTCGAACAGTCATGGATAATAGAAATAACACAAACCCCTGGTTACACATCCTTCCCAACCGCCTCCTGATGTACATCGCTCTATATGTGCTACCTCACCACACTTCTCCCTTTGCTCCTGTCGTAATTGCTCCGACCACTAGATGTCGCCTAACAACGAAATGTAACTATGGGTCTTAATAACCTGCTGCACAGACGACCTATGGGCTTGTTTTTTACAGGACAGTTTCTCTCCAGATGACGTTGCTGTCACTTTCATATTGTGATCACTGTGTTTTTTCTAGTTCTTCTTAGAGTTAGATTTTTGTTGGACAAAATTTGAGAAAAAGTTCAAATCATTTGGTAGAAAATGCGCTGCCGACTGAGTAACACAGAGTCTGAAGGAGTGTAATTAAATGAGACTGAATTCAAACAGCATTAGCGCACACACACAGCAACAATAGTTAGTCCTTCAACAAATGAAATTAAGCTGTGACTGTTGTGAGCGACAACATTGTCCCATCCCCTTTTTAAGACCTTTTTTTATTAGTGTTGTTAGTTAGATTGTCTTTGCACTCCCATAAACCTATAGGCCAAAATCAGACTAATAAAGTAAACATCGCCCCGGTGCCCTCCACAAAAAGCCAATGGGATTTTCACATTGGCTTTTGGATTACTGCAGAAAATAAGCTCTGTGACAAACAGAAGTTAATGATACTAACATGTTTTGTTCAACACAATACTTTACAACACTTTTGTTAATTTCTTTTTTTTCTTTTCTTTTTTTTTTTTTGAAGCTTAATACAATCACGTACCAAGAAATGTAAAAGCTTAAAGAAATCATGACTGGAGTATTTACTGAGGTATATCACGTCGTAGAATAAAACATGAAAATGAGACCTTATTTCAGCCATCTAACCCAAAAGCCATTCAAGAAACCCATTGGCTTCGGGACAAGGAAACCGGAAGTGCTAAAATCCTAAATATTTCCTGGTTTTAGGACTCATTGTAAGCTGTTTTTTTTTTTTTTTTTTTTTTTTTTTTTTTTTTGTTAAACTGTCGGAGATGTTTTAATGTTTTACATTGTTCTGAAGAGACACACAGACATAATTAGACTCAAGGCTAGTGCCCACTGGATGGGAATGGTCTTTAATACTCTGCACTGATAATAAACTAATGTGGCCGATCATTTCTAAATGACACTGGTTGTCTTAATCTCCACACTAACACATATTGTTCACATACAGTTATAATTCTCAGTGATTTGACTTTATTTCCCTGTTTTAGTAACATAAAAAAAACAATCTCGTTATTGATCCTCCAGGAGCATTCATCCAACAAGCAACGTTCTAGCTCAGGTTTAAAAACATCTCCTCCGGGGAATGTGTTTGATTCACAATTGGAATTCTGTCACTTCCACCTTTTGCCAAGTGTGAACAAGATACTGATTGAACAAAACTTTGCACACCAGCCTGTGTGAGCCGGAAATCCAGCAAGATGGTCTCATGTTTAAAAAAGGACACACAGCTATGGGCCTCAGATGGATCCCCCTTCCTCTGTTCTTCTGTCAAACCACGACTCTCAAGCAGACTGCTCAAGCATGGAGCAGAAAAGTCTTCAGTTGTTCAGCTCTGTAAATGTTTGGAGGCTGACTGAGATCCATCCAGTTTATCTTTGGGTCCTCCATCAGAAAAGCTGTGATCAATACCAAACATGTGTCTCTGAGGACGCGTAAAGCTCATGATGTGAAATGATGCCGTATGAGTCCGATTTGTGTCATCTGCTTCCTGCATAGCAAATAATCTACTGACTATGTGATGTCTAGTGCAGGAATGTATGTATGTCTATCCATCTACCCAACCATCCATCAATCTATAAGAAAAATCATTTCAATTCCCTGTAAGGAAATGAGGTTGCTGCAGCGTCAAAGGTAACATAAGGCCAAAAGAAACGCACAAAATAAATACTCTCGAAAATAATAACCCATGATGACAAAGTGAAAACATGTTTATTAAGCATCAAAAACTCAAATCTCTCATTTACAAAAGTATTCAGACCCTTAATCCAGTACTTGGTACATGCCCCTTTCGCAGCAGTCACAGCTTGGAGTTCTCTACAAGCTTTGCACGGCTGGATTTATCAGTTTATCCCATTATTCCTGGCAGATCCTCTCAGGCACTGTCAGATTGGATGGGAGGTGTCTGTTAACTGCCACCTTCATGTGTCTCCACAGATGTTCTATGGGATTTAAGTCTGGGCTCTGGCTGCGTCATCAAGGACCCTCAGAGACTTGTCCTATAAAAAGCCCAGCTCCAGTGTGGCTGTGTGCTTTGGGTCACTGTTATACTGCAGGAGCAAGGACCTCCCTGCATTTGACAACATTCATCTGTCCATCAATTCTATCCAGTCTCCTTGTCCCTGCTACTCGGACACACCCCGATAGCATGATGATGCTGCCACAACCATTGCTCACCGTAGGGATGGTATTAACCAGGTGATGAGCAGGTGATGGGAGCTTCTTGCCCCAGTCCAGGAAGAGTCCTGCTGCTTCCAAACCTCTTCCATTTCACAATTATTGAGGCCACTGTGCTCCTGGAAACACTTGAAGCTTTAGAAATGGCTTTATACTCTTACCCTGATCTATGCCTTGCCACAATTTTTTGTCTTGACATGCAGCCTGAACTGTGGGACCTTTTTATATACACAGGTGTTTGTGCCTTTCTAAACTATGTCCAAATAGGGGAATTTGCCACAGCTGGACCCCAATGAAGTGTTAGACACATCTCAGGGATAATTAACGCACACAGGGTGAACCTTGCCACAGTTTGGAGTGCCACAGGGTCATGTTTTCGTAAATGAGCGTTTTCAGTTTTTTATCTGTTTTTATAGGTTATTGAGTGGTGATGGCCAAAATGGCAATTTTATCCAGTTAGAATTAAGGCTATGTTTATTAAAATGTTTAAGAAAAAGTAGTAAAAAAGAGTAAATGTTACCATAAAATCCTGGTGTTTAAAGTTTAAGTGGCTTTTAAATGCTGTTATTCATCCCTTTGATTCATCGTGAATGTGGAGAGCCTCACATTCTGCCCTTGGATCTTAAAGATGGCTTCCCTTCAAGACACCATTTTGAATAAAGGAGGACGAATAAGTACAGTAAGAATCTTAAAATAATCAAACAACCCTCCTTGTTTACTTCCACCAGTCTAAACACGGTGGCACGCTCGCAGTGTGGCGGTCGCCCAGGGGATCTGCCTTGTATTTTATGCATTCACACAAACCTGTTGCTAGTCCTTTACAGCAGCCTCTTACATAATAAATGTGGAGCACAGCAGAGGGAATAATGCTAACACTAACCAACTGTCATCATCAACAACAAATTAATAAATGCGCCAAAAGGACATTAGAATTATTCATTAATTCATCTGAAATGATGATCTACTGTAGGCTAAGAACATATAACCCCAGCACAATCAAATAAACATTGAATATAAACATTAAACATGTGCAGATGAATTATTCTTCTTTTCCTTCTTATTAATCATCTCGTCACCCCTTGGGGGCGTCCCTAGAGCCTCTGCTGAAAAGCAGGATTTCTTGCCATTTAGAACCTCATGTTTGGGTTTTCATGTAAATATTAGCATGACATACTTTTTAAATGCTATTTTCAAGAGCACTGGAAGAGCTTCTTATAGGGGCTTACATAAAAACAATTACATATTTCAAAATTATTTGATGTTGCTTCACAAATATACCGAATAAATATACTGTCTTAGAAATCTATGGTTGAGATTTAACCATAAGAACATTTATAGTGTATACTCTGTTCAGGAAATGTTCATGTTCGACGTAACAAATATCATTTTCTTAAAGGCTTTAATGTACGCAGAGCTGGCTGCAGGCCTAGGCAGTTTGCATTTCTTATGAATTATAAATTATCTGCCCATCTGAATCTGGTTTAAAGAAGGTGAGATGAGACGAGACGATGTTATTGAAACTATAAAGCTCTTATCTTTTTTTCTTTTTAATCATTGTTCAAAAATTCAGTCTCTTATTTTTGCTTTGTTGTCTCCCGAATAATGCAAGTCATTTTCACTTGTGTGACCTCAGTAGAAATCTAACTAACCAGCATAGTTAGGGGGCATGCTCTTCCCACAGAGCTGCGGAGGATTCCTTCACAGCTTCACAGGTGCATTGTGGGCACAGACGAACTGAGGATACTGTTCCAGGTTTGCGATGCAAAAAATGGAGTTGACACTGGTGTTTGGTTGTTCTGTTGCTGAGGCTGAGGCGGCTATTTCTGGACAGGCTCCTATGATTCATCAGCGGCTGTTTGGAGGTCTGACGTGTCGAGATGTGTCATTCCACTAATTGTCACTCTGACTTATCCTAAGCCCTCTCCAACCCCTGAGCTCTCTTCTGACCGGAGATAATTCAGACACAAAGCTGAACAGAGAAACCAGGTTTTATACACCTCAGGGAAGGAAAATCTGGTTTGGCTGTCTGGAGGTTTAGTGGACAGCTGGACTATAAAAGCTTTTGATACTTGTCTGAACATGGATACCAGTTTCTTCCTGTTTGGTCAGATTTTAAATCAATAGTAGAAAAATATTCAAATTCTTTATGTAAATATGGAAACATACATTATTCCTTCACAATAAGATGTTCTGATACACAAAACTACAAGTGTTCTGCTTTGTGGTGATTCTGTCACCAAGTCTTTTTTCCTATACCCCGATATGAATAACATCGCTCACCAAATGAAGGTGTTGCCGGCTCTGCAATTATACCAATTATAGTGCACAGATCAGAGTGTGTGCAGAGTTTTACTACCATTATACACTTTCCAAAAGAAAAAAGAGAAGCTGTGTCCCAGTCGTAATTCATTTCTTAAAGCAGCTATAATCAGTACTTTTATACTAACAGTGGATCATGACTGTAAGTGCTAAAAAAGTCTAAAAAAGTAAAAGTGAAGCCGTACTTTTCACTGCTGGAAAATGTCTGTTGAAAAACATAATATTGTCGTCAGATTAAAAACACAGATGAACTGCAATTATTATGATTATTGTTATTATTATTATGTCTATTATTGTAATTTTAAAATTACTCTTCCTATAATTCCATATTATCTTTTACTTTTAATGTCAGTTTTTAACATATGTTAATTGTTAGAATAGTCAGAGACCTCTTGAAACACAAACATGTCACTTTACAGTAAGAAATCTGTCAGTTTTCTTTTTTTTAATGAACATTTTAAACTTTAATGCATCAACATTCATTAGTGCTATTTCTACTACTAGCCTACTTACAATATATTACAAAATAATACTTGGCAATTTGTGGTTCAGCATCTTGCTGAAGGACACTTGGACATGCAGACCGGAGGAGTCCGGGATCGAACGACTGACCTTCTGACTAGTGGACGACCCGCTCTACCTCCTGAGCCCTGGGGGGCAAGAAACATGACTCAGAATGAATGACAATGTTGCTTTGTGTCTGCTGGATTGTTTCAACCAGGAACACGTTAGCCATAACAACAACACAACAATATTGTGCGCTGTGCTGCACCCGAGTGTCCTCCACTTACAGCCTGACTGAGAACTGGGAGAATATTTCCCAATAAACTCAAAAAATTTTGTTTTTCATCATGTATATTTAGAGTGTTTGATTATTGACTATGCATTTGCCTCTACAGCTATAACAATAATGTATCTTTTTTTTTTGTCATTATGTTTTTCATGCTAACAGTGCAGTACACCTACACATTGTATATGGTGTAAAAAAAATACCTCTTTCTATGTCATGCTTCACATTTTATAGATGCTTTTATGTACTAGTTTTACTTCTAATGCATCTGTTTTGTGCTTCATCTTTCCCACTGTGACACTTTCATTTCGTCGCGTTGGATCAGTAAAGTCCATTTTATCTCATCTTATCTTAAACCTTCCTGTACAACTAGCAACTGCAGTCAACAGATGCATATAAAAGTGCACAATCTCCCTTTGATATATGGCGAGGTAAAATTATATAGGCTGGCGAAATGAAAATAGACTTACTCATAGTGCCTCCAAACTGTACTGAAGTGCAGTTTTTGAGTAAATGTACGCCATCTTCCCACCAGATGTCTACTGGGAAGGAGCAGGATTATGAATATATGAATGAACTATCTCCCAAAGTCTAAATATTCAGGCCTGTACGCTCATCAAACTAAACCACAACTTCTTCAAACCTCCACAACTTCTCCACCAGTCCTGATACTATTCCTGAAACTAAATTCAGTGGGCAATAGTGACCAAACGGTGACTGGCTGCCTAGTGTGCCCAAAAATAAATGTTCACTTCAACAATGACGCACTGCTAACCGTTATAATATCCTGCTGTTATTCAGGAGGCTCAACGTTTCCATTGGGGGCATGAAAACGCCATTTCCCATCTGGTATAAGCTCCCATCGTGATTATGTGCTGGGATAGGCTCATATTACCCAGGATATCCTATTTAATGTTTTTTTTTTTTTTTTGTGGTCACACTAAGTTCTCCTTCAATAATAATATCCAAAGTATTCAGCTTAATTATGTATGCTGGGGTATTTGTGATTAGGATATGAATATGCATATAAACAGCTTAGCCCAAATATGACCTCAACTGAAGCATGAGCTGGTATCCACAGTATTCTCTCTCTCTTTGAGCTCATTGGTGTGAAGTCATTTTTCACTGATATTTTCCAATCAGCTCGACTTAACAGGCCCACCATGGATGCTCGTGTTTAGAAACAGACGTTGGTGTTTTTCACATTGCATCTTCCTTCACTGATGAATGTCTTGAGTCTCGTGCTCACTATATCAAAGCACAAGTTCGGGAGGCTTGATTCTATGGTTATACACATCAAGCATATAACCTATATATATGTGTGTGTGTGTGTGTGTGTGTGTATGTGTGTGTATTACAGACTGTAAACCTCTAAAGGTGTAAATGGTGTTTTAATTTTTCATTCATTAATTAATTTTCATTTCTTTTTGTTTGCAAAATATACCTACATTAAAGGTCCCATATTGTAGAAATATGTATGTATTCAGAAACTGAGGCTAAAAATGAGCCATCCGGACTTCTGTAACTTTGTGATGTCACAACAAAGCAGTCACCACTCTCAGCCATGCCCCAAGCCCCGCCCACCTGGACCCACTGCCCGACCTTGCAGGATTTGGATTCTGTGAGTGTTTTCCTGAAATCTACCATATTCTTATTTGATTACTCAGAAAACAGTCAGCCAACCAGAAGAGAGGTTCAGAGCCTCCTCTCTTCTGATTGGCTGACCGACCTGTTGTTACTGCAGCTCCAGAGAGAAGCCTGAGAGAGGAGATGTAAAACTGCATTGAGATGGTTTTTGGTTCTTAAAACCACAAATATATCTTCTTATGGATCAACACTTCAAGTAAAACACAACAGGAAAAGTGTAAAACATTGGACCTTTTTTAAAAGAAAAATTTGGAATTACACCTTTAATTACACTGCATTATATACATAAATTGATTATTATTAAGAAAACAGTGAAGTCTTAGCAGCATTTCAATGCTGTACAGTAGCTGATGATAGATAGATAGATAGATAGATAGATAGATAGATGAAGTACAGTAAAAGGTATAATATTTGCCTCTGGAAATTAGTGGAGTATAGAGGAACAAAAGACAGAAAACAAGCAAATATAAATGACTTTCCACCACTGATTTTACATCACTTTTGTTGTTTTTCATTTAATTTCATCTTTTATTCACCAGTACCGTTGTCTCCTTCTCGGGACTGAAATAAAGGCCAAAAGAACAAAGGCTGAGGATTGGACCTCCTAATCTGAGGTCCAGGTTTGTTAGAGAGGTTTCCTTTCTGTCAAAATGAAGGTTGGTTCAATTTCACTCTCCCAATCGACAGTACACAAAAGCAACAAAAGCCTTTGAACGGCTCCATGGGATGAAACCTCTATTAAGTCTGGATTGATTTTTGACAAAAGTTTGGGAAGCTATATTCTCTAACTTTATAGAATTCATCAGAGACTTCTTTCCAAACCAAGAGCATCCTAAAACATCTACAGGGTCTCAAACTAAATGCTTTTCCCTCTTAATCTCCTCCCAGAGAGGGGCCTTGGACTAATGTGCGTCCCTCTTACAGAAGATATGGGTTCTCCTAAAAATCTTATTAGCGCCCCTGGGTTTGAGGGTTACAGCCTTTGAGCCGGTCTCATCTTCGGTTGTATTTTAAATAGGATGCACTTTGTCTTGTGATGACAGGTGAATCCAGGGATCTGACCGACCGCGCCACGCATGCACCGCTGGAGCGCACGAATCCAGTCGCACCGCCCTCCTGTCCGCCTGCTGCCGGGAGGAGCAGAGGAGAGAGCAGACCGGAGCGCGGCATCAAGAGTCACGCTACCTCAGGGATGTGGCAGCAATTTCGACGGCTCGAAATGCCCAACGAATTGCTCAGAGTTTGTCTTCTGTGAGACCTGAAGGCAAAGAACAAAGCAAAACGCGAGACAGAGAGGGAGGGAGAGAGAGAGAGAGAGAGAGAGAGAGAGAGAGAGAGAGAGAGAGAGAGAGAGAGAGAGAGGGAGAAGAAATAGAGCGGAGGTGCCGCTGCAGAAATTTCCAGCGGTGCCTGCCCGCCTGCTTGGGCTGTCGTTCGGGATCGTGAAGCGCGTCGGGAGCCGGTGTCCGAGTCAATCCAACCGTCGGGAGAGAGAGAGAGAGAGAGAGAGAGAGAGGCAGAAATAAAGAGAGAGAAGTCCACTTCCCCACATATCCCCCGCTGACACCTGCGTCTGGACCCCAGCTGCAGCCTATCTGCTGATGTGGAGGTGAGTGTCAGTGCGTGTTGTGTTTGTGTGGCTGGTTTGACAACGAGTTGATGTGATGGTTGCTGAAGGACTCACAGGTAAAGCCACGTGGTCAGACTGATAACTGTAGCAGCACACTTGTCCTGGGTTTATCTTTTATTTTTTTTTATCTGGCTCTGCGGTGTGTCACCGAGATGGAGCCCCAGTCATAACTTTCTGCACATTACAGCCTCCCTCACTGCACAGGCGTCACAGCATGTGGGGCTGCGTGTCTGATAACATCACAAATGCAATAAGTCACAATCGGGAAGAGAGCGTGCATCTGATTTGTGTCCAACCCAGCAACCAGGCAGAATCAAAGGGAAAAGTGTCCACAGCTCTCACTAGCTATGTCTTTAAACGCATTATAGCTCCATTGAAGAAGCAAAAACAGCAGGAGGTATTGTTTATCTAAATGAAACATATGCCTAATGGATGACAATCAATGTGTCTAAGTAATATAACTAAACCTCATAGGCAAAACAACATGGCATATGCTTTTATTGTGAAGTAGTGCTGACACTAATAGTTAATGTTGTCTAAAAAAGGACACAAAATGAATAGATATTTCCCAGAGAGCAAAATAAATCCTGCCCATACTTGGGCCACATGCTTGTTGTCTTCTGGCCCAGTATACACCTGGATCAATGGCCCGGATCTGGCCCATATAGAGCATGATTGTCAGATACTACTTCCACATCTGGGCCGATTCTGGCACGCACACTTCCAACTGTCAGTCAGTGCCGGAGAATAGCAGCCAGAATCTGCCCAGATGTGGACGTATATGGGCCAGATACGGGCCAAGGGTGCAGGCGTATGTTGGGCCAGAAGTTTCATTTTGCTATCTGGGTTGAAATTACACATTCATTATTCAAATAAGAGGATTTGCAGCTTTTCTCTGTTTTTATATGATTATAAATTCAAAACTGTTTGGCTCTGGACAGTTGGTTGGACAAAGCAAGATATCTGCTTGTTAGTGTCCTCTACTTTTTCACAACAAGAAAAGCAAATATTTAGCAGGAGAAATATTTCATAGGTTAACAGAAATATTAATTAGTTGCAACTGCATGGTGAAACAAAACAGCATGTATTCCGCCAAAATACCATCATTTGCCTCTGTGGGTTCTACTCTCGGTCGCTGGCTGACCACAGCTTTCTGAACATCACGACAAAAGAAAAGCGGAAGAAAAGAGCAACACATGAAGCACCCAGCAATGTTTCAGCTCTTCTCTGACTCGACTCCATGCCTAACATGCAAACAGCTTCTTTCCGAATGGAGATCTCAGCAATAGGAAAAAAAAAGATCTGCTGTATCTGACATGAGTTCACGTCATTAATGCTGAAACTGTAACAGTAACGCATCACCAAAGGCGCACATTGTCCTTAAAGTCGCCGTAGAATTGCATCATCTGCCGGAGCAGCTCATGTCCTGCGGTGCGAATGACAGCTCCATGGCTCATGTGAAAGGCCTGTAGCAAAACAGCAGCTCATTACAAGTGCAGCAGCTCGGGCTTCCTCTGGCAGGAGGCTGCTGGCTCATTAGGGGTCACCGAGGGGCGAGTCTCCCACTATGAGCCTCAGCTTGTTACCAGAGCACTCTGTGAAACCACTGTTAATTGGAATGAATTTATTTCCACTGACAGATACGAAAAGATGAACACGAGTCAGTAAAACTATCTCCGTGCTGCACGAAACTCACTGTTGTGCTGATGATGTTTATTATTAATATTATTATATTTAGTATAAAAGGCAGACAGCCTTGTCCACAGAAGTGGGTTTGATCCCCCACAACAGGAAATAGTAGGAAAGCGGGACACCTCATCAGTGTGATGAGGAAAAACAATGATGTTCTGCAGGGGATTCTGCTGCTGGCTGCCTCTGATCCTCACTCTTTGACTTAAAGAGATTTGGAATGAGGAAATTATCGACTACATGATGTGCAATGTTGAAATTCAAAACAAAAATAGGCACCAGCATCCTGTCATCGCATGAGTCCGGATTACACACTCAGTGGGTTCCAGGAGAAAAATATGTACAGACATTTTCTCAATATAAATCACAGTGGTCAGCGATCTATTTGGTAAATCACTTGCTGGATTGGCATCAATATCTGTAAGGGCTTCAGTTTTGACATTGAGGAGAAGACTCCTGAGAAGCGATAGAGATTTTTTTTCTATCAATAGCTGCCTGATCATATCTATATACATAAATACACACACACAGCATCAGGCATGATCCCTCACTGGCTTCCCATCCGCGACAGCATCAGTGAGCATGAGTTTTTTCTTCACTGGACCAACCTGCAGCTTTGTTTTTATTATGAGAGAGACACTTGTCCAAACGGATGAATTATATTTTCATTTCATATGTAACTCCCTCTTATATTGTACATTGTTGTGACATTATTGTCTTGGTCTGTATCAGCGTAACAAAAAAAGCTCGACTAGTTGTTTGCACATGAAACGCATGAATAACTACATTTAACACTTGATATCTGTGATAGATATTTTATAATGACATTTGTGAAATAAATAAACATTTGCATAAATTCACACTTCAAGAAAAAAAAGTCCAATCCCAGACCAGCTGAATGAAGACAGTGGAGCGGAGACACCAGTGGACACTGACACGTTGAGCAGAAAGAAGGGCAGCATGTGCTCGGGTTGGACAGAAGAGGTTGTGCTGTGGTATTACTGTGCAGATTTCCACTGGTGAATGCTAGTATGAGGCAGAACAAACAGTCTGCATACTTTCTTTCCCTGGCTACAAAGTGACTAGACTCTTAAATCAAATGAGTCATATTTTTACACCCATTCATACTGTACAAGTCATTTTTCTTTAAAGGAAGGAGAGGCTCCCATTGACCCTGTGTGCTCAGGCAGAACATAAACCTAAAAAGCTCTAATCCTTCAGACTTTTTTTTGAATGGAATTACATGCAGGCTTATTTCTGTTGCCTTGCCACAGTTAACACAGACAGTTTATGTAGACAAGAAGAAAATGTCTATCTTAGGAAGACTTTTTTATGCTTGTAATTGTGTGATTGCTGCCGCAGTCACACCATCGAGATCCTCGGTCTTTATTATTATTCGTTTTCTTCCGTGAGTTTTTCGGCACGTTTGTAGTCTGCTCTAAAATCCTGTTTATCTCCAAAGCTTTATCAGCAGGGGTCTAAAGCTTCACACTTACTCCACCCAGAAACACTTTCACAAGTTCCCGTTGAATTAAATGACGCAATTATCGAAACTTCGCTTATAAAAGCCGCAATGACATCTCCTTGTTACAAGATTCGTAATTCAAAATGAAGATGACCTTCAAAAAATGAAATTTTTTGCAGCGTAAGATGCAATGAACTTGCCTAGAGATGATTGCAACATCATCCACTCAGGTAGTCTGGGCGGCGCACTCACTTGATTTCTCCGTGAAAGGTTAGACAAATGCCACAAATAACTGTCGGTCTGCCTCTTGACCGCACTCTTCCCCTCTGGTGTCTTACCATGTTGATTATCTGAGGTGGTGCAGGTCATGAATGTCTCGGCAGCTGGAATCTATTGAGCAGCCACTGAGCTTTTCGCTGTGACACGAGGGATGTGAGGCGTAAGCGTCAGAGAGTGGAGGCCGCTCCAGCGATAGTGGATCCGAGCTCGGGTCTATGTTCAGTCGCTGTGAAGAGAAATCTTAATGCCAGCGCTGAGTGAAAGACTGAGTTACTGACTGACTTCCTGCCTGGCTGAATGACTGAAAGAATGGACCGTACTTACAGCATGCTTAACACCGATGCCAAGATTAGCAGAGGAAGGAGCTGAAACACTCCAGGCATGAATCCAGACTGTATATTCATACAGTCAGAGATGCATTGATGTGGCTGTCAAGTGCTTAGCTGGTTCAGTGAGCAGTGTGATGCAAAGCTTGAATATCATGTTTATTAAAGAGAGGGGAGAGGAGGGGTCTTGTGGTTCTGGGTATATAATAGTCAGCCCCATATGCTCAACATAAGGTTTTCTCCTTCTACAGGAAGGCAGAATCGGTTAGCGTGAGGCACCTATCATGTTTTAATTGAGTTTACCTCGAATGGCAGCATCTGTTGTTGAAGTTTGTGGAGTTACTCTCACGACCTGAACTTTTTTTTTCTTAGCGAAAGTTAATTGCCCACAGTAGATTCTGCCGTACGTCCATTTTCTTCCGCTTTAACATCCATTTTCACTTATATAAGCCTTTTACAATTGACTGTGCGCTACTGTAAGTAACATATAACTGCACATGAGTGAGTTCTGTGCTCATGGACAGCAAGAATCTTACTCACACACTCTAGATGGAAAAGTTGTTCTCAGTATTAAAATGTCAAGCTTTCTACACTTAATGTTAGTAATGGTGGGGTGAATATTAAATGAGAAACATGATGCATTAAAGGTCCAAATGAATTAAGACAAACTCTTTCTTGATTATGATATTGAAAATATTGCGATACTATCAAATACAGGCACAAGCCGACTCTTAGTTACAATTTTAATAACTTTATCTTTTAAACCGATGGTTTAAAGACTTAAATTTGTAAATTTAAATGTGTCTGTCACTAAATCACAGATACCAACTGAAACACAGTGTGTTATAATGATGAAATATACAAAATGATCCATCACATCCACTGAGAGCTTTTGCTAGCAGCCTGAAATCTAAACATCTCTGTGTGTCATGTGCGCCATCTCATATCTCCTTGTTATAATTTATAATGTTCAATCAGCACCATAATTAAATTCTTACATTTCTTTAGTTAAGTAGTGCCTTTGCAATAATCATAACACCACATTTACATGTCAGTATCGTAGCACTGATTTGTAGTTTCTGCGCCTGCATGAATCTTGTGATGTCAAATTACTAGAGCTGGATATCAGACCTGAATACAATTATGGCACAGGCAGAAATGAAATGAAATAAACATTCTTCCCTGTTTATGTGGAGACATTTAACATTTGAGAACATGGTCTTTTAAATGAAAGAAATTATCTTCACCAAAACTGTTCTGTTCTGCATTATATTTACTGGCTCTGTATTTGTCTGCAGATCCCAACCCCCTGAGATGTACGATTTCAAGTTCCCACAATTAGGTCTGACCTGAGAATGTGATGTGATGGCTGATTACTTTTTTTTATTGCAGGGAACAGAAATTAGTTTTTGTCCGTATTTATACATTTGAGATAATATATTTATATTTTATAAAGATATATCTAATAGATCAGGCAATAATAAAGTTTTTTTGATTAGAAACGAACAGCCAGTAATTAAGAAGTTGACTGAACGGTAAAAGCAGGAGCCTGATGCAGGACCATGAACTTCTGGGACGTGTAAGCTTTGCCTCATGTATGAAGTGACAGGATTTATATTTGTAACTGGTAATTTAAGGTCACCTTGAGGTGCTATACAGTAGTGTGGTGCAGTGCACTTTCACATATACAGTGTGTACTTTGTGTGTTTTAGCACCAGAGCCATTTTGCGAATTAAAATAAAATTTAAAAAGAAACTGTAGCTGCTGGGGGTATTTCAATCCACTCCACTTCCTGTCATCGTTCATCTGTGCTTTAACAATTCCCTTTTACCCCCAGTGTTTGATTTGGCTTCCCCATTGTCACGTCCTTTGAGAGGGGTTCAAAATGACATCCACCACATCGTATTAGGAGCCGCTCTTTGCACCAAACACTCAAAGAGAGGAGCTTTAACTCTTCTCCAGCGCTGCACGTTATGTCATACGTGTGAACCTCAGATTTATGTTCCATCTGTCGTAGGCAACGTTGTACGACCATGCACAGTGATTCATTCAACACTGAGAAGTTCATTCACATTATGGCTGGATGAAAGCCAAATACTACTACAAAGGATAATGCTAGTGAAGTTGAGAATTTTGCCATCATTAGTCCAGCTGACTGTCATGCCGGTTTACTTTTTAGAGTGGTTTTACTTTGGCTGCTTGTAATTATGTGGAATGTGAATTTATTTTTCTCTGAGATTGGAAAGACTTTAAGAACATTATTCAAACACATTAACAAGAAAAGCCAGTGCACTATGATACGCATCCAAACTGTGAATGCAGTGTTTTGATACGAAGTGGTTCCAATTAGGCTGTAAAAAACCCCCCCCCAAAAAAACAGTCAGTGCCCTAGTTCTAGCAAGTCTTGCCGTCCCTTAGCTGGGCTAGCAAAGGTGAAGCTCATTCTGGAGACGTCTAACGGCTAAAGGCCTGAACTCTGGTGCACCAAACCCAACAAGGTATTAAGGGGAATTTTTTCTAAGTTTGCTGATCTG
Source organism: Seriola aureovittata (assembly GCF_021018895.1). NCBI lineage: Eukaryota > Metazoa > Chordata > Actinopteri > Carangiformes > Carangidae > Seriola > Seriola aureovittata. The sequence goes on from NC_079373.1 coordinate 24,336,509, forward strand.
AAGGAGAAAACATGATCTTTCAAACAGTCAAGGTTCTTTTTGAAAAAGGAGTGTAAGTGTGTTTTATCATCAGGTTGTACCTCAAATTCCTGATGTTCCTCCTTGATACCAAAGGGCTTTTCTTTTAAATTGATAGTATTATATTGCATTTAACAAACACTAATTTACTTTTGTAGCTTTTTGTAAAAAAAATCGGTTGCTCCTAAAATATTTTTTTTTAATTGAGAATAGAGAGTGCCTGAAATCCTGCATCACAAGAGTAAAATTAGACGAGGGGTCTTGTGGTTCTGGGTATATAATAGTCAGCCCCATATGCTCAACATAAGGTTTTCTCCTTCTACAGGAAGGCAGAATCGGTTAGCGTGAGGCACCTATCATGTTTTAATTGAGTTTACCTCGAATGGCAGCATCTGTTGTTGAAGTTTGTGGAGTTACTCTCACGACCTGAACTTTTTTTTTCTTAGTGAAAGTTAATTGCCCACAGTAGATTCTGCCGTACGTCCATTTTCTTCCACTTTAACATCCATTTTCACTTATATAAGCCTTTTACAATTGACTGTGCGCTACTGTAAGTAACATATAACTGCACATGAGTGAGTTCTGTGCTCATGGACAGCAAGAATCTTACTCACACACTCTAGATGGAAAAGTTGTTCTCAGTATTAAAATGTCAAGCTTTCTACACTTAATGTTAGTAATGGTGGGGTGACTATTAAATGATAAAACATGATGCATCATATTTTATCAGATGACAGTATGTTGTTGAATGAATGTGGTAGTCAAATATTACACTGTACTATAATACACAGTATTTCCCCCTGAAATTTATTGGGGTGGAAGTAACTTGTTACGTAGCTACAGATTCAATGATTAAATGATTTTCATCCAAAATTTTCAAGTGAAAAAGTCAAATATGCTTCCCACTTCTCAGATGTTAGAATTCTTGGTCTTAAATGATGGTAAATTGAAAAGCCTACATTTTGGTTTCCGACTATTGGTCGGACAAGACATTTAATAATATGAACACACGCCCGTTTTCAGTGTTATCTGCTGTGCATGTATTGAGTAAATCCATTTAAAATATTAAATGTGACTTTCCACGTCTCATTAAAACAATATATATATAATATACAGGTGGAAACAGGTGACAGTCACTTGATCAACAGGATGCCATATGAATCTTCATTTTCCCTGCACAGTAAACAGAGGAAACGAAAGAGCTGTCATGTCACAGCGCGGAGCTAGAAAATGGTTCAAACGAGAACAGTCATCTTAGCAAAACTACCGTCCATTACTGGGGAAAAAGTTGCTTATATAGCAGCATTAAGTCTCCCTGTGTTTTGAAGTGGAATGATCTTACACTTACTGAAGTGTGCTTTGGCTGCCTCATCTTCCGTCTCTGTGGCCATTTTCCCTCAGCGCCTCCCCCTCTGCTGCTCATTTAGTATAATGTGACTTTCTGCCCATTAGTAGCCAAGAAGGTCTGCACTCACACAGTTTAGTGCCAGGTTCACATCTACAAAGAGCACACTCCTGTTCTTAAGGTTTTATCTCTTTGTGTGGAAGACATTAATTAATCAATCAAAACATAGCACCGCGCTGTGTAGTCCTGTGACCCGTCATAACTCACTGTTGCTGCCAGAATTAAAGGGCCAGTACAAAAATACAGTTTTCTTCTAGTCACAGTGATAGTGGTATCTAACAATGTAGGAAGTTTTGTGCAAGTGTGTGTGTGTGTGTGTGTGTGTGTGTGATTGTGTGCTGAGGGTTTTTGGATAGCTGCCTCTGAGATTTCTACATCCACCCCAACACAATGGAGACAACGGTGACAGCTTTCATTAGAAATACTTTCTACCACAGAAGTAGTCCCTATGAAAGAGGTTGACAGTCAGTTTTTAAAATGTCTTTTTTTCTTTCTTTTTTTTGGAAGAGCAGAAATGAAATTCCTTTCATCTCCATTGTATCGGTGTGGAGACAAGTTTCAGAGGAGAAGGCCACAAAATCGTGGTTCATAAAACTAAATCAGTTTGAATGGGTAGATACTGCAGCACTAGGGATAAGGGAAGGAGAGATGTTTTTCTTTTCAGCTCCAGCAGTAAAAAGTTGAATGGTTATGATTACACTGACAGAGAAATAGTACTCAATGTGAGTTGGTCATATCTGGCTGATAACTGATCTGCTTGATACAGACCATGTACTGACAATGCATCCCTATTTTATTTTTCTGTAATTTAGGTGAACTGATCCTTTAACATAATATTACAAAATGTTTTTAACTTTGAGCGTAAGTGAGAAATTGAATGGTAACATTGACCTATATGTGTGCCATGTTTACAGCAGTCACATCATGAAAATCAAAAGTGTTTAACATCCATATGGTGTTTTTATTGTTTTTTATATAAAACAAAGCAGTCAACTCCATGACTGAGTATTTCCACCTCGAACTGCAGTGAACCAATGACAGTCTCATAAACAAACTCCTGGGTCTGGGTCTGACTGAGGCTCAAACATGTGGCTGAGTCTCTCTGATGTTTCTTCTGATGTGATGTTTCTTCCATCTCGCTACTCTCTGCTCTTTTACCCGTCAACCTAGGGCACGCAGTGGTAGTGGGCGGGGCACAAGTCCTGATCTAGATTTCTCAAGTAAGCATAGATGTTCTTCTATCCCCAGTTTTTTTTCCACTATTAAACCATGATAAAAAGAATTTAATCAGTATTTTTACATAGTTTAAAAATGTCTGGAGAGGAACTTGAATATGTTTGAAGTTTGGACTGTAGGTCAGACAAAACAGCCAATATCCCGACATCGCAATTGGCATTCTGAAGGGCATTTTCCACTATTTTCTGACATTGATAGGTGAGAAGATTAATCGTTTGCTCACTCAGAGTCCTAATTGTACTTTCTACCTGGGAAAATTCTATATAATAGGAGGGCTGAACCATTATATACAGTACATTAGAGTTGTAAGAGTCCTCTTGTTGTCTGTAATTAGGACTGTAGAGATGATAATGGGCGCTAATGGATTGCTAGACAGCAGCACCAAAGTGTCAAAGAATCAAAGGAAGAGTGAATTCCCTTATGAAATATGCATCAACGACAGTGAAATAAAGACTAAAGGCAAGCTGTGCTTGTTTGGAGAATGGGGTGGAGGGCTGGTTGAAATAGGTTGCGTAACCATGCCATATTGCTATTCCCCCTTTTTTTTTTTTATATTCACACCAGCTGTTGATGAAAGCATGAGGCAGCTTTGATCACCAAGAGGAGGTGCACTAAGGTTGACATTACAGATGAGGACCTGAAGGCGACTGAGACTGCCTGCTTGCTTGATTTATTTATTTATTTATTTATTTTCACAAAGGAGTTTGATTTCCTTAAGCTGCTTTTCGGAAACTAAAGAAAAGTGAACATTTTTAAAGCTTTGTCTTCAAAATCCTGCATTACCAAATCAGATTTAACAGTTATGGTTGTTCAGGAAGGTTTCTATTACTGGCTTCTCTCAATAATCTGATCGCATGTATTGTATACACGTCCCAGAAGAACGCGCAGGTGGTAAATGTAGAGCAGCAGAGCACCATGCAGAGCAGTACATCAAACTCTTAACAGACTCTAGTAAACAATGAAACCCTCATGAATAATTGCTTCCAATTGTTCCTCTGATGGAGTCACCAGGATTACCAATAAATGGCTGAATATGAGGCTGTCTGTGCTGATATTTACTCCTCCGCAGTCCCACTGTTAACAGGTCCCAGCAAGTCTTTAAATTTTACTCACTGAAGCTCAGATTGACAAAAGTGCAAACTCCAAAAGTAAGCGTTTGTATAAGGCGCCTTCGGAAGGAAAATTCAAATAGCACAGTTGATGCACCTGCGACTGAAGCTGCTCATTGTTGTTACTAATTTATCACTGGAATTTCAGACAGCACAGGTGCTCAGATGGTATATACAGGTCTGAAGATTACTGCTGGAGGAGCCGATTCACTGGATGTCTGGAGCTTACAGTTGCAAAAATCATCAAGTTAGGAACTAGTTTCAAAAGTTTGCCCAAATTTATGCCAATTTGACACTTCGAGAAAGTTAACACACACAGCTGGGTCCAAAAGTCTGAGAACGCTTTCCCAGAATGGCATGGGTGTGATTCCTCCCACAGCAGTGATGGCAGTTAGCCAACTAGCGATTGCAATATTTCCTGAACAAATTCATGGTATGAGTAAAAGCAAGTTAGCTAATGTTATCATGCCTCCTGTAGCCGGTCACTAATGAAACTGGCTTACACATCGATGAGAAGAAAAGCCAGTTCTGAGTCAAGCTGGAGCTTTTTAGCATCCACAGGGTTCTCCTTGTGTGTAAAGCCAGACCAGTATTGGCTCTACCGTCGGACTGGGAAAGAAATTCATCCTCCAGCTGAACGGGATTTGAGCTGGTACTCCGGGTAGTATGTGATGTCCTTGACTAGTTTTCTCGATGAAAATATTTGCACATCTAAATGTCTCAGGTGCATGCGCGTTGGAACGTGTCTTTTCAAGACTGAAATGTCCTTGACCAGTAAAATATAGGACAAACAAACATACATGTGTTTACTACCAGAACATAAATATAAAACAACCAGCAGTTAAATAAAGATCAATCTAAAGCAGTTAAATAAACTATTATTTAATGCACATATTTACTGTAGTAAATGGTAAATATCATTGATTATCATTTTGTAATTGAAATAGGGAATCAATAAAACGATACCCATCCCTAATAGCTACTTGCATTTACTGTAGTTAAACTTAAGAGTATGCAAAATGTCGTTGGTGTAAAAAAGTGACGATAATATACAAGCTTCACAGAAATGTAAATATTCCAAACCCTGAGCCAACTGATCTGCCAAAAGTAGCTGGAATCATGACGTGTCGTGCTCCATGAGAAGATGTTACATTTGAACCCTTCACATTTGAAGCAGTTTGAATTTGTTCCATCACTTTTGTCTCATTTATTATAAATAGTGCTGCATGCCTGCGGTGAGGCTCACTCACTTGCACTGCGCTTTCAACTCTCTGGGTTGATGTGGAGAAAATGACTCTGGTTTTGGCTCGAGCGCCGCATGTCGGGAGTCGCTCCACCCTCTGTGACAGGCTGACTACAGGAGTGAAGCGACTAACTGCTCCGTCAGTCCTGAGTTAGTTTAAAGAAATGGTCTCTCACTTATTCAGTGAGAAATCAGTCACCAACTCAAGATTACTGTTTGTATTTTGGGTCGTAACATTCAGGAATTGACCGTAAATGCCACCAATTCATGGCAGAGTTGCATGGCTGCAGAGGAGAGGTCAGTTGTTTACATGTGAATTTCTGTAGGAAATAATACTACAGAATGTGAAAACTTTCTACACTTCTGTCTGTAGTAAAAAAAAAAAAAAAAAAAAAGTGAATATCTTTGGATTGCAATGTTGTTTTTAAAGATCCAATGACTCAGAAATTTCATTATAGACCTCACTGTGCTCATTCTCAAGCCAGAACACATGCATTACTATTATTAAAGTATTTTAATGGTGATGCATCACCTTCGTACAAGAGCTTTTGGCTGGATCTCTGCTCTATTTACTCATCTTACTCGTCTCTTTTGTAAAAAATAAAACAAAAATAGAATAGGACTTCTCCGTTGGCGCCAGTTACAGGGCACGCACCTGGAGCTGATCCGGGAACCTGTTGACGCTGTTGCATTTGTCATAGAGAGAGATGGATAAATGTCAGATTACCTAATACCATGTGATTTTGGATACCTCTATCCCCAAAGGCACACACACGTACACAATGTCAGCAGGGTGTCTCCGAGAAAATCTAATTCTGCTTCTGTGTCTTCAGGTACACATCTGCCATCACCCCCTTAAATTGAGCTCATGAATTATTGAAGTCTGTCCCGCTGCACCGATCCTAAAGTGTAATTAGTTTTGCCCAACACTTCTTGTCATGATACACTTTGAGAGAGCTGCAGGAAGAGGGGGTGTGTGTGGTGGTGGTGGGGGTGTGTGTGGTGGTGGTGGGTGTGTGTGTGTGGTGGTGGTGGGGGTGAACGCATTGTTCCTTTAAGACAGGAAAAACTGTAAAGTGGAGGAGAGCAGGGAGGAAAGCACCAATGAGAAACCGGGGTTTACAGAAACTGTTAGTGGCACCTTGGCGAGGAGAGTTGTGCATTAGGGGGAAAAAGAGGGGAGGTGTGATGGGATTGTTTTTTTGTTTTTTTTGTAAGGGGGGGGCGAGGGGGGGCTCTTGAGAGGGTGGGCGAAAGAACGAGATAGAGTGAAGGAAGGGAGAGAGAGAGAGAGAGAGAGAGAGAGAAAGAGAAATTGAGAACATCCATGCGCGGGAGTGGGAAGACACAAAAAAAAAAAAAAAATCCTCATCACCAGGCTACTCACTGCCTTTACAATGACTGTTTATCCCACTTTTCTGAGAGCCAATTATCTGCTCCCGCATGAGTCATGGAGATCATTTAGACTGGTGGCGTTCGCCGAGCATCGGCAGAGCTTCCTCGCGATACGCACTCAGTGAGAAGGACTGAGCGCGGAGATGCGTTTACGTGCTTTAGGCAGGTGAGTGTGCTGATTTTTCTTTTCTCATGACGGTGCTGCTGCGAGAGGTGACGCTTCCTGCCTCCACTTTCCAGCAGTTCCATTCGTTCTCTCTGCATGCTGCTCCGTGTGCGTGCGTGCGTGCGTGCGTGTTTGTGTGTGTGTTTTTTTTTTTCCACGCTTCTTGGAGGAATATCTGTCTCCCCTCAGGCAGCACGCTGCTTCTCTCCTCCCTTTCAAATTAAACCCCCCCCCCCCACCCCACAACCCCCCCCCCCTCTCTGTCCCTATCGCGTGCTGTCCTCTGCTTCCTCCTCTTCCATCTCTCTGTTCCTCTGCCACTGACGGTGAGACATGTTACCGTGTCCGATCCGCACAAAATAACTCATTTCAGCCGCACAGTGCTCTCCATCCTGCAGCAGTTAACCCGCTGAGCCAGGCTGCAGTGAGCAGTGTTTACCTCTTTGATGATCCAACTTTCAGAGTCTCACCAGTCGCTGCTGCTCTGTTCATCACACCAATTAATGTGTCTCATAATTAGTCCGACATGTCGCCCTTTGAAAAATGGCAGGAGGCGTAAATACTAAACCATGTCAATCGGTCATGTTTGTGTTTTCGCTTCAGCGAGGTGTTGCCACGTCCTCGCAGCTCTTATCTCCCTCACTCGCACTTCCATCGGCTTATTTCACACAGTGAGAACTTTATTTCACTTTTTTTTTTTTTTTTCTTTTAGGAAAACAACTCCCAGCTCGGTGCAGAGGTTACCGAGCAGGTAAACCTCAGCTGTCCCGTCTGAGCGCTTTAGCGATTGCAGTGAATCGCCGGCCCGGGCCCCGCTTGGCTCTATTTCATACCATTGTCTGCTCACGGTGATTAACTGCCCGCGCTTGTGGCTCGGGTGATTTCTGCTTTGTGTTGAGAGCTCGGCCGCAGCCGGAGGACGGGACTGAGTGTGACTGGGGGGGGGGGGGGGGGGTGGTGCCAGGATTGGAGGGTCAGCTGATCGGCTCTGAGGTGCGGGAGATTTATGACCCCCCCAGAACAAAGCTGTGTCTGCTGAGGGACCATAAACCATAAATCAGGGAGAAGTGGGTCAGATTGGGTCAGTGCTCATCTGCTCGCTGCAGATCTGTTCTCTCTTTTCCTAAAGGTGCTTTTCTTTTTTTTTTTTTCTCTTTTCACACCTGACTCTGACACCATAACTGACTTTTCCACTCATTTCTCCGCTCTCATTTCCATCACTTATTTTTTTCTGTGCCGTTGAACTCAGCGATATTCAGCTGTCAGTCAAGTTTGCTAATGAATTCTTGTTTTCTATTTTAAAATGTCATTAGCTTCTCTAAGTGAATCACCCCCTAATCCTTTTATTATCTCCAGTTATGTTAACACTGTTGGCCTTTAGTCTCTGCTCATCTTAATCATCCTAATTATATAATGTTTGTCTTTTTCAAGAGGCTGATGAGAATGAAATGGCATGTTTCATTCTGGCAGCAACTTGTAAACCAGGCGTGGAAACTTGATTCTGATGCTGGTTTGACTGGTTTTGTCTCCCTCAGGGCAATCGAAGGACGAGCAGTGAGGTTTAGCTATAGACATGCATTACATTACAATGATTCAGCTGGCATCTGCACGCTGAAAGTGGGCTAAAGAAATTCTTTATGAACTGTTGTGTAAGCCTGATATTTAGCAAAAAACATGCACAGGCATGCGGCAGACTGTAGGCTTTACTGTAAAGGCAGTGGGCGACGGGTATGGGAATAGCAATGAATAAATTGAAGCTGTGTTTTCGAAGTTCAGACAGCTTGAGTAGGGAGATAAATAATCTCTGCCAGGAAGGATGGATCTTAATTTATTTGTGTCTCTATTGTTGCACAAAGAGGCACTGCACACTGCTGCTGGAAATCAAACAGATGCAAATGCTGTGGCTGTGGAATGGAAATGACTGCGAAACATCACAAGTCTCTCAGTATGACTGCCATAACAGCAGGGATTTGTACTTGTGTTTACGACAACACTGATAATATTTTCTCCCATTTTAGGGTGAGCAGGAATTAAGCGTGAGAGCGAAGCGTGCCGCGTTAATGTTTTCCCCCCTTTTATTATGCTAATACCTCACAGGTTTACAGTGTGTTAGCTATGTATGGAATTGTCATATGCATGTATATGTATTGTCAGCAGAGAAAAAAGTCCCCCAAAAGAAATTTCAATTAAATACTTCCCAAACACCTTCATGGATATTATATGCTTCTTATTATGGGAAGTGAAAAATTCTGCAGCTTGAAAAAAGGCAAAAAAAATGACCTTTTCTGAGCTAAATGTTAATTCATACACAGTGTAAACATGGCCTGCACGGCAACTGGAGTCATCCCAGACGGTTTTGCCTGCAGTTTGTGGCTTTTCACACATTGAGTTTGCATGTCGTCCTCAGCCACCCAGAGTCATTATGCTGAAGTTGTGTCGCTACGACGGCTCTCGCTGTCAATGTCGCCGTAATGGTGTTACAATCAAGTCTGCAGGGTTTGGGTCTTATTGTTACATTCGTTTTTGGACGTGACTCGGGACTTTACTGGGAAGCTGTTGTTTAGCTGATTAATATGATTCCCACGTGCAGCAGTTTATTGTCAGTATTATATGGTAATGTACAGCATAAAGCCGCAGCGATTTTATGACCATCTTAACAATGGAGAGTAAATGAGGAAAAACATAATGGTGTAACATATGTACTTGGAAATTTGTCATTGTTAATATGAACTCTGTGAAAAGCTAATTTGGCTCGAACCTGTCCAACATATTTAGACCTTAATTCTCACTTTGTTTGGCTATTTTACATATTACTGGGTGAGAATTTGACCAAACTAAATGAACTTCTCTGAAGCCAAGAGAAGAAGCTGATATATTTGAGTTTATTCAGTGAAGTTTGAAAGGCCAACTGGAAGAGTTTTTTTAATCATTCAGCTAAAATGAAAACATGTTAAACCTGAGATAATGAAGAGGTTTCTTTTCTCTGCAGGACAACTGATGTCATTTTAATTTTTTCAGGCACACATAATGATCATGGCACAGCTTGGACAATATATAATTAAAATCTATCCTTAATTGATTCCTGTGGATTACAGAGGACTTCCAGGATTCTGCAGAACGCTGCTCTGCACCTTTAGCTCGTCTCTGGAGAGAATCCGCTGCGCTTTTGAAGTAAAATGTTTCATTGTGCTTTGAATTCAACATCAGGCGTGCATCTGTTTTATGGGTTTAACTCATCGACATCATCGAGCATGATAATTTCTCCCCAGACAGCCTCGAACGAGCCATAATGTCATATGCAGCGAATTGATGGTTTAATGCTTAGTGGGGAATAAATCAATGTGCCATACAGAGTGAGATTTAAAAAATTACAGCGCAGAACAGGGCTGCCAGAAGTCACTTATCTTCAAGGATTTTTAGATATTTTTGGACACATTACAGCCGTGCATTTCTAAAAGGACATTACTGTACATTGGTGATGAGTGGCTGATGAATGGAATTTGCTTTAATCACAATTTGTCCTCAGCTGAAGGAATCAGATTGACAGGTCAGATATAATGCATGGCGCTGGGCTTTAATAACCCATATAGGAATATGAAGATAAGAAAAAACGGCCATCAAAGCCTCATTTCAGCGCAGCGTACAACAATCAAGCTCTGACACGCCGCCGTATTTTATTGTAAAGCATGACCCCTGACATTCAAACACGGAGTGAAAAGACATGAGCTAAAGAACAGAGCGCAGCACGGTCTCATCTTTAGGATCCTACAGACTGTAAACTACTAGATGGTTAAAATATTTAAATAAAAAGCAGCAGTCAAGACATTTCAATTCCATAATGGTTTTCTAGTATCTGTATTCATCAAAATGTTGCAAATGAATAAAAGAATCAAACAAATGCTCATGTCAATAAATTGTAATACTGTAATAATTTCATCACAATATGATTTTTCTAAATGTCAAAAACAACGGCGTTAAATGATTGCAGAAGTTTGTATTTCACCAGGCTAAAGCTCAAATGTGGCTGTAAAGTCTAGACTCACATAGTGATTGTCCATATCGACCAGAAACATATTAAAGGTCCCATATATTACACTTTTCTGGTGTGTTTCATTCGTGTTTATATCCATAAGAAGATATATTTGTGGTTTTAAGACCCAAAACTCATCTCAATGTAGTTTTACATCTCTTCTCTCAAGCTTATCTAGTAACTCTGGCTCACTGACCTGTTACTAATCAGAAGAGATGAGGCTCCGAGCCTCTCTTCTGATTGGCTGACTGTTTTGTGAGCGAATAAAAAAAAATGTAGCAGTTCTCAGGTAAACACTGAGAGAAACCAAATACTGCAAGGTTTGATGGTTTGTCCAGGTGGGCGGGGCTTGGGGCATGACTGCTTTGTTGTGACATCACAAAGTTACATAAGTCATGACGGCTGGTTTAAAGGCTCAGTTTCTGAATACAGGCTGTGTGCATTTCTCTGTGGACTGAGGCTTTGATACTTTCACAGTATTAATATAGAAGCTAGACCTGCTTTATGATCAAAGAAGACACGGACATCTACCTTTACACAATATGGGACCTTTAAGATATTTTATTGAATCCTTGAATCTTTTTTTTTTGTCTGACTTGTTGTCCTCTTTGTGATTTGTAGCTGACATACTGCAGTGAGCCTGGGCATAGGAAGCCTAAGACCTACAGATCTTAATGGAATGCAGCCAGATAAATTATTAATGTCAAGGTGAGAATGAAAGAATGCAACACACACACACACATACACACACACGTACATTTCTTTCCCATCACTATCTTGTCATTGGTCCTTTTACAAATGCAGGTATTTTCTGTTGGCAGCCAAACTGTAGCGTCTTTGGCTCAATGAAACCTCAAACTGTAATGTTGAGGGAAAGTTCAACATTTTGGGAAATAAACTTTTCTTTTTTTTTTGTTGCTTTTATGCCGAGAGTTGGGTGAGAAGATTGATGCCGCTCTCGTGTCTGTGTGCTAAATATAAAGCGACCAACCAGAATGACTCCAAAGTTCAAATTCCACCTACCAGCACCTGTAAAGCTCACAGCTGAAACACATTATGTCTCGTTTGTTTAATTTGTGGAAGAATTAATCTGTGAGAACACGTCTCTACGACAGCAGCACTAGGTGTAGCTGTGTCCGCCTTCCAGTCTTTATGCTAAGCTGCTGGCAGTAGCTTCACAGACACCAGAGTGGGATCAATTTTGTCATCTAACTCTCAGCAATAAAGCCAATAACCTTATTTTCCAAAATGTCAAAGTGTTTCTTATTTACCTGTTCTCACCCATATTTTCAGCTTTTGACCTGCAGCAGCAGTAGATCATTCATCTTTAGGCTGCTGCCTCCCTTAATACTGTAATGCACTATATCACATTTATGTGTTTTGAAAGGTGTTTGTCATGTCAAATGACAGGGTCTTTTTGGTTACTTGTTCAGAAATGTAATTCATCGGCTTCACACCCACACATTCATTCATTTTCCTGGGGATTACATATGAGTTATGTCCAAGAACGGGCGAAATACACCCGATGCCACGGATTGGAAAATGTGTATCTGAGTTTCAACAACTTCCTTTTGCAAAATTCTGCACTGCCAGAGACACATCCGTAAATGAAATGCACAACTTTCACAATAAAGCATCATCAAGGTCTAAAGTATTTATCACCAAGTTTGAGGTGGCTGTGGTCAACCTACTAGGAGGAGTTCTTCAAATTGTAAATCGCTATGAGCGTAACTGAATATTAGCATGTAGAAGTCTTCAGGCCGTGACTTCCACCAAAGATATAAAGTTTGGGGCAGTTCGGACAATGTGTGTTTGAGCTATAACAACTTCCTGTTTGATAGCGAGACAGTGAAATTCGCAGCGCAGTGCAGATTATGAAGCGTCACTAGTTTGCAAACAAAACATTGCGTACTTCGTATTTACAGAAAAACAGCCACATCAAAGTTCTGACTGAACAACTTGTTTCAACTGAAGAAATGATCAATTTTAATTTTGTATTTGAAAACGGGAGTTCCCAAAAGCGTGACACAACTTTCTGTCAAGCTGAAGCAACAAAAGCAGGTTTCCGGCCTCCTCTGATAGGACACAACACAGCAGGCAACAAACCAAACAAGAAAGTCTGTGATCAACACTAAACATGCAAAAAAGAAGAAGAAAAAAAAAAAAAAACTAGGAAAAATGTTCCCGTCTGAAAATAACCAGAATCAGAAACAGCCGCAGTGCAGAGGATGTTCCAACTTTTCATTTCACATTGGTAAAGTTTGAATGTCATCCTCTGAAGTCTGAAGCTAATGCAAGTCAAAGTCTTCATTTGGGTTTTTGCAGAATTATTTTAATTAAGTGATGTTGTAATGTTATTGGCCAAGAGGCTTTCCACTGTGCCAGACTCTAACAGTAATGAGCAGAGATGTAGCCTAAATTTGCATTTTGCTCACTGCAGAACTTAAAGCAAATTACACCTCTCTATCTGCCAAATTCTGGTCTGGTGACGAAATAAATACTTTCTCTCTTCTTGAGTAATGCCGCTTTTCGACACTGTTAAAATAACAGTTAACGCCAGCCTTTCAGAAGTAATACATTTCTAACAAAAAAAGCTTTTCTCTCTCTATTGATTAGCCGTTCATCCCTCCTTTGTGTTGGAGTCTGTGTTTGACTGTTGGATGTCACTGTGGCTGAACCTGGTTAACTGCAGCTCAGTCTGAGTGTCGGGAATGAGCTGCACTCAGCATTACCCTGTTGCAGTGTGACTTGTGTATGACTCCATCAGGAAACATCCTTCTTCCAGAATATACATTCGCTGTATCAAAGAAGGATGCAACCAAACACTAAAGCTGTATCTGATTCTGCTGCAGAACTGAAGTATACATGTAGTTATATTGATAACCACCCCTTGCCTTTTGCTATTTGGGATGTTTTTGTGATAAGAGTTTAATTGAAAAATATTTAAATTTATTAAAAAAGTTAATGAAAACCGCACTTTTCATATGACATTCCACTAAACCAGCAAGTCATTGGTGCAATGACAAGATCCCTCACTGGCTTCCCACACTTGAACACAGCGGGATTGGATTTGAGAGGAAATGCATAATGTATTTTGTGCCTATTTGGGTTGTTCTTTCCCAATGAAGAGGAAGTGCGGTGCAGCATGAATCAACTTCTGGATGTGTGGAGACATAAAACGTGTGAAAAATCTGTAAAAACAAGCCTGCTCCTTTCAAACCATCTGGATATTCTTCGGTTAAAAATGTGTCACATTCAAGTGCATCATATTAAAAACAAACGAGGCTTGTTTTTCAGTAAACATTATATTCACAAAGTTCAGTCGTGGTATTTTGGAAGTACTATTTGTGGATCAGTGGGAGTCAATTATACACTCCGTTGTTATGGTCTCACTTTCCAAAGTCTGTTTTATTTTCAGGGTTTGTAATGAGTTAAAGCTCAGACCTTGTGCCACTGTTGACCAGCAGCACTAATGAGTCATGATGAAGCCAACACACTTTTCCTTGGATGTGTATCAACTCCGCTGGTTGTACATGCGGGGGTCACACTGCAGCGTTGGCTACCCCCCCCCCCCCCGTTGCCTTTGTGCCCTATGTGGGATAGTGTGAGCAGGTAGAGACAGAGCAGCAGAATGAATGCGCGGCAGAGGCAGCAGCGAGGTGGACCAGAGAGATTAGCTGGGAAATTGACACTGACAAATCTCATACATTAAGGCTTCCTGGGAGGCAGCTATCGGTAGAAGAGGCGGCAGGTACCATATCCCATAAATGGCACTGGGTTTCCTTAATACTCTGCTTGCAGCACGTTGGAAAGCTGAACCACCCCGTCGTCCGCGGCACCAGCGATAAGAAAGCCAGGTGTGCTCGTCGACATTTCATTTGACTAATGTGTTTACAGCTAGAATAATGAATAGAGTGAGGAAGATGAGAGTAATTAATTTGAGCTGTTCTAGCTAAGTAACAAAGCAAATACAGGCAAAACTGTTTCATTTCCCTTTGGAACTGGAGCTTTTTCCCTCCCCCCCCTTCGCGCCTGTTTTAATGAGATAAAGCCAGGCTTCTTTGATAAGGAGTCCTAGTTACTTTTGTTAGTAGCCTAGTAGCCTTTTGATCTGAGGGTGTTTGCTCACATTTTCTTTATGAAAACGAAGGACAAAGCCTGCATGCAGCATTACAATGCATTTCCCATTTTTCGAGTGTCCACAAAGCCTAAAAATATGACTATCTAATTATTTCAGAAAAACCGCAATTCATATTTTCCTTTACACCAAACAAAATGTAACCACCAGATTCTCAATTTTGTCTTAAATAAGTGTCATTAAGGCTGAATTTAGAGCATCCTCACTCTGTAAACCTTTTGAGAGTTGCAGCTATGTCGAACATTTTTCAGTGTCCTGAGAGTAAAGAGTCTAATTACCAAACATAAACAACTCTGTGGCCTTTGCAGCCGCGCCACTTGATGTTTCCCGAGTGTTATTCCCAGCGACTTAACCTCGCTCAAGAGGTTCACGGTGTGTTCCTTCTATCTTTATTTATTTTGGACAGTGAAGTTGTTCTCCTGAAAAAGGGATCGGTGCCCTTGCTGTTGCCTAGCAACAAAGTGAGTCCGTGGGACTTAGCACCTTAGCAGGATCTCTCTCTCGGACTACCTTGAAACTTGCCCTCTTTTTTAGACGTGCGGGGAAAGTTTCATGCGGGTGTCCGTCATTATTCATGACTGTCCTTCATGGAAAACGGCACTTCATACAGTTTGGGCAAATCAGCATGTCAGAATATGTGTGTATATTTGTGCACTGGTTATATTCACTAAGGCTCATATATTCAAAGTCACTCTTGCAATATTAATGTAGAGGTTTTGTTCTATAGCAACTGTAACGACTGTACAAAAATATTGTACAGAAGCGTCTCGGGAAAAGCAGCTTCACACGGACCATTTTTCACTCAGAGTGGTGAATTAATCAGACTTTATATTTTTGGTGGATCATAAAGGAGACAAGCTGTTAAATATTCATGGCGCGTTGTGTTCTTAAAATAAGGCTCATTAGCACTCCCAGCCTCTTTTCAAGTTCCGCCTTTCTCTTGTCACTCTCAAAAGAGCATCACAAACATGTTATTCATCTCTCACCATCTCCGCACTCAAATTGGGTTAGAATATTACAGCGAACAATGTCTTTTATTTTGAAGTCAGTCTGATGCTAATGCTATTAGATTTTAATTCCTGTTCAAGTACCCATAAGACTATTGATTGAATCAGTTTAAGTGTTGTAAAAAAAAATGTTGGTGCTGTAATAATAGAATTGATTTCTTGAAATAGTGGGAACATATGCTCTTAACAGGATTACAAATGTTACTTCCTTGCGAAAACAAATAGGTACGGGCAGCACAGGGGCCCCGAGGTGAGACTTTGAACCTGGCTGGCTGGGTTCTTCCTTTGTGGAGCTGCATAATCTCCCTGTGTCCATGTGGCTTCCTCTGGGTGCAGGGTAGTTGACCTATCTCTGAATGTGTTTTCTGTTCTGTCTGTGTTAGTTGTGTGATCGGCTGCCAACCTGTTCAGGGTGTAACCTGCTGCAGTGCGTGCTAGGATGGGCTCCAGCCCCCACAAGGTACATCCATGCATCCCTGCACAAGATAAAAAAAGCTGTGGGAAATGGATGGAAATATTAACGATGGATTGATTCGACTCACATCCAGGGTAGTGTGCACTCCGGTCCTCTTCATAGCCTCTTGACATAATGACTGGATGGTCCTTCCGTGATGCTGGGCCCTAAAAATACAGTAGATTTAGGGAGGAACAGTAGCGACTATGTTTTCGGTTAATCGTTACTATAGTTATCAATTAACACAGTTCATCTTTCGATTCATTTAATTTTGCAGTCTGCAAAATAATGAACAATTCCCAACACAAGTTCAACGAGCCCAACATGATGTATTCAAATCACTTGTTTTTGTCTAAAGATATTCCATTCACAACGGTATAAACTGGACATTTTTGCTCGATAAATGACTGGAATGTCTAATAAAGTAGTTTCTGTCAATCAGCTTCTCTTTTAATTACCTAATTAC
The DNA here is from genome assembly GCF_021018895.1 of Seriola aureovittata. Classification (NCBI taxonomy): domain Eukaryota; kingdom Metazoa; phylum Chordata; class Actinopteri; order Carangiformes; family Carangidae; genus Seriola; species Seriola aureovittata. The sequence continues at coordinate 24,353,176 of NC_079373.1, forward strand.
CCTTCACTGCTCATGGGAAGCAATCAGTTTGATTGCTTTTGCAGTTTGAAAAGGCCAAAATGTGAGCTCAGACTCAACCTTACCCACATATCCCAGTGTTCTTTTTCGTCCAGCTAAGATAGAAAAAAATAAACAATGAAAAAGTCATCAGCAGTTTTATACATTCATACATTTTCATTATGTCCCCGGCACAAATAGATCATTCAGAGCAAACAACAGCTTTGATAGTTCCCGTGTCTATTTTACTGCAGTTGCACAGAGAGACACACTTTAGAAAAGCTCTTAATGAAAATACATTGGGAAGTTTCAATAGTGAATATAGGATGGAAATTGTGTATTCTTGCATTTGTGTCTTTCACGTCATTCTTCAGCAGTGTAATGTGAATTAGCACTTTATTGAATATAAAGTCTTTAATTAAAAAAATTCTCTGTAATAGGTAAGTGGATAATAACTATTCATTAGTGTGTAAATGCTTAATAATCCATCTGTTGCATACAGTGCAAATTGTAAAGATCCAGTTTTGTATCATTACGAGCAGCTTCAGCATTTTACACACACACACACACACACACACACACACACACACACACGGCACTTGCGTTTTTAATAAGTCATTTCTGCAGGAGGGAGCTTCACCTCACTTACAGGCTTGGTCCACCCATAGGCAACCTATTAACATCCACTTTATCAAGGCTTTCATATTTCATGACCTAGTTCATCAAACTTTAATGCAGTCCTGGTTCTACACGTTTGTGTTTTTAGTGCAAAGTCATGTCTGAATTGAAAGCGTTACCTATAAGTCTCTCGCTGGAATCTTTACCACAGCTCCAGAAGGGAAATTATAGACGTATTCTTTAGCCAGGTTATTTATGACCTCTACCCATGCACGTTCCCTATGGCTATCCAAAAGATCTTGGATGGATTGTGGCGTGCGAGTGGACGTCATTAGCGGTGCAAAATGGTTTCACTGAGCCAAAAACCTGCTGAAAGCAGACGATGGGCCAAACGCCAGTGCTCTCTCTCTCTCTCACTCTCTCTGCGGACGTGGCATTCAGGCTGCTGTGCCACACTAAAGTATGTCTAGGGTAATGCGCTGCCCTCAGATTGCTCGAGTCCTGCTGAGCCTGTGGGACGCACGATTAGCCTGTGGCCAGACCTGATATGCGGTGACCAGAGCCAAGCACCGATAGATGAATAGAAAGAAGAGGCGAGGAGGAGATTGGGAGGGAAGAGGATAGGCCGAATACAGAGATGTGTGTCCATAACGTGCAGGGAACGGTGTTGGTATTAGCTTACGAGCTAAAACTGAACGCAGGAGCCATTGAATTATTGGAACCTAGCTCCTGAGAGGGCTCCGCTGTGAATGAAAAGATTTTAAAAAAATGTGTGTGTGTGTGTGTGTGTGTGTGTGGGGGGGGGGGGGGACGACGACTCTGAATGCAGCAATCATTATGAAAAACCAAAATGGCAGGCAAGGGCGATGAACAAAGCGTTTTCAGAATTACTGAGTATACCTCTGGTATTTTCAATTCCACCTCAGGTCAATGTGCCACATTTAAATGGTTTTTCTATGGTAAAAAAAGCAAGAATTGGTACGGAGCCTGCTAGCTAAATCTGCAGACTGCTGCTCTTGGATTGTTCTGCCTGCATTCAGTTTGCCTTCTGATATCACTCACTATTTTTTTTTTTTTTGGTTTAAAACCTTTTTGCAAAAGAACAAAGAAAGAAACACCTCATTTGGGATTAAACACTCAAACAAAAGCTCGGTCTCCAAACTACGGTCAACAGTAGAGCCGTAGGCTGTGCCCTCTGATGACATCACATATTGTAGTCTTGGTTATTTTGTTATCAAGTCCAGGGAGAGTTGCTCATGTCTTCAAGTATTGGCTGAAGCGAGTCCAAAGGAAAAACGTGTGAGTCAGAAATCCAGTTGTATCTGCTCATGCTGGCTGAGCCTTTGCAGGTTTTCGAGGAGGGAGAAATGTGTGTTAAAGTCAGTGCTGTCCTAACGGCTCAATAGTGTGACAGCTGAACATGGTTCATGAATGTTCCCTATGTTAAACTGTGTATGTTGTGTGCGGTCTAGAACATCAGAGCTACTGGTAATGAAGACTAGTGTTGATTCTCTTAGCACGTGGTCGATCTCTCATTCTCGTCTGTGGGGTTGCAACTTTTACTAGCAATTAATCCCTTAATCTCTTTTGAAGAATCATTTTGCCTATAATGAGTCAGACAATAGAGAAAAATACCCATCACATAGTTTCCAAACCCTACGGTCACATTTGAAGTTGCTTGTTTTATCAAAAAAAACAACTTTGCATTTGATAATCAAGCATTTGGCTTTAATGATTATTACTTATTATTACTAAACTGACTTTTTGTTGTTTCAACACTCGTTGTCTATATTAATAACAGAATAATATAACTCATTTTGTTTTTGTTTCTTAGCTCAGATTTTACTTGGTGTGTCTCAATGATATATGATTTGATATAAAGAGTATCACAAGTCCAGGCAGAAAGAGGGTGGTGGTTATTAACAAAAATGTAAATGACAATAATCTTCTTAGGTAACCACAGGTGAGCTAGCTACTAGCGCGATACAAAGCTGGCTAGCTACTAGCGCGATACAAAGCTGGCTAGCTGCTAGCGCGATACAAAGCTGGCTAGCTGCTAGCGCGATGCATAGCTTCCAATGATAAATTGAAAATAACAAACAAAAACATTAATTTAAGAGTCATCTGTTACAGCTGCAAATCATAATTCATCTGTGGATACCTGCGGCCGCCCTCTCACGAGTTGAAAGTGCCCATTGCCCAGTCACTCACTGCTTAGCGGACCTGATCAAGCTCACCTGTTTCCCCAATAAGACCGACTCCTTTTACCAGTTCATGAACTTGTGCATCAAAACAAAAAAAAATCCACAAGTTAAACAAATCTGTGTGTCGGTATGATGTAACCCGGATGATAAAGATGAACTGACACGTGAACTTGAAACATTGGTCATAATTTAACAATGTAAGATAAAAGAAAAATTCTTTTGCTGTATGTTTTGCTTCTGTCTTGTATGTAAGTTGCACTTTTTTGCATAATTTCATTCTCATAGTCTCAAACTTGGGGTTAGAGCCCCTGTAGTAATTTGTGTCAAGTTAAGGTGTTGGTCATTTTCATAGTCAGTTCTGCATGGGACTTTTTTCTTGTCGTCGGCTTTGATGAAAGTCGGCTCCTGTGTAGACATGACCCTTTTAACACTGCAATCTTGATTTAATTCCCTGCCATATTTCTCACTGTCAGTACGCAGCCTGTGGTATGTTTGTGTTATCATCACAACATCCCTCTGTAGGCTTTACCCATAAATATCATTTACGGGCTGTATACACAATGAGGCAGACAGGACACACACACACACACACACACACACACACACAAAAAGTTCCCATAGGGACTGAAGAGAATAGCAGTTAAATGATCTGGCCTCCCCCAGGACAAGGCAGCATTCAATCACAGAAGACAGTCCAGCCCCGAGGACTACAGACAAACATATCACATTATTGAGAGGAATAAGGTGAAATACATAGGGCTTCACAAACAAGGTTTACACTGCTCCCGTGACACCCTCCTTCCTCTGTTGTCACCCATTAATTATCAATGTGGACTCATAACATGGTTGATTACTGCCTTAAATTGTCTTTGCAGCCACGGATCCACACACATTTTCACAGGGAAATTATGAACTCAATGAAAAGTGTGACAATCATGATGATTGATGGTGTTTGTTTTATCAGACTCTGTTCATTTGCTCTGGGCATGGGCAGGGTCCTTGGAGAGGGCCATCATTGTGATGGCTGCAGTGTGTACACATCCTGTGACTCACAGTTCCCGGAAGCACTGTAGCATTTTTGAAAAAGGGGGAAAAAAACACAAGGCAATATAATGAAAAATCATTAAACCTTGGAACAGAGGCTCTGAAACAGATGTTGTTTTGCCTCCATTTTTGTGCAGCAGACCATTTAAACGTCATATTTAGTTTTGTACAGAAAACAAAACCTGCAGATTGCACCAACTAATATCTTTCATTTCCTCACTAAGCCTTATCAACGTCTTTTATGACTCCAGAGTTTCAAAATAAAAGTTCTATTAACTGACCAGCTGCTCTGGCACATCTTTCTGTGCCACTGACCACCACCTTCTGAGTGCCTCCTCACGCCTCATTGCCGTCTGGTGGTCCACAGTGCGGTGACTGGAGCGCCACTTTCTCCTCATCCACACATCCACCTGTGGGGTGATTGAAACAAGAGTGAGCTCTTGTCAGGGCTTCGGCCACCATGTAATTGAATTCTACCTTGTTTCACAGAGTGCAACAAAGCATGGCACTGGATAGAGGGTAAATATACTCAGCACTTAGAGACAAACCTGGGCCGCGACTGCTCAACAACAAACAGAAGCACAGGGTATTGCTTAGTATCATTTACAGACACAGTGCTACCTTCAAAGGAAAACACGAGCTGCAGCCTGTGTGATTACTTTGGGGCAGGGAGGAAACTCTCTGCTGGGTTTCACTGACGAATTCTTTCACAGTCAAATGCATGCAGCTGTTTCAATTGATCTAAAACAACATAGTCTTTCAATTGGGCTTTGATTTTGGTTTAGTTAGTTTATTGGACTTTACACGACAGTGGACATCAAAAACACACGCACAAATAATAAAAAAAAAAAAGTCAAGGATGAAAGAATTAAGTATGAGACTTAATTACGTTATCGGTCCAGGAGTGGACCGCACCAGCTGGGCGCTCACCTGGATGGAACGTTACGTCCGACTTAGAGTTGAAAGTTACGACCAACTTGAGACTAGTGCACAACTAAGAGTTAAGCCCTGTATGAGATGCGCCTAGGTGTACCTTTTACATCTAGTATGGAGCAGGTGTACGTTGGAAAGTCAGACTAGTATCCATGGTAATAATAATGGGAAAACACTGATCACACAACCAAGAAAGAAAAACAACGTTGGCAGTGCATCTTGTTCACAGAATAGATAATGAAAGGGTGTTAAGACGAGAAATAGTCATCTGTGATCGGTGCCCACTGAGTTAAGTCCTACTTTTTTTACACCTAGCTGGTGTGCTCTTCACTTCACCTGTTTTTCAGGAGCCATAATTTGACAGTCTTTTAAATTTGTGGTGGTTATTAAAATGTGAAAATGTGACCTATTCCAAATCTTGGAACCACAGAACCAGTGGAAAATGAAGAAATACCCATGATGGTTTGGATCCTCAGCATATTATTAACACCAGCTCCAATCTGGTTGGAATGAGTTTCCCCATGCTTACGAAAGGTGGCATATTTATTGCACATTATACCATGAAATTCTTGGTGCTGATTGGACAGAATAACCGGACACCTCTGAAACAGGTGTTTCATTTTCTCCCACATTTTTAAAATATCTTTCTGTCAGTAGAAGCACTCTGAGCTGTGTTAATGCCACCTGGTTTATCGTAAACTGTGACGAACAATGTCTTCTCACCGCAGGAGACAATTTGAGGGGTTATCGGAACATGAAAGAGACATCTCGCAGTTGTGTTCAGTAAATAACCGTTCCCTAACAAAACAAAATTACAGTATTGGGTATTTGTCAGAGAAGCTGAAAATAAGCTATGATTATGTTCAGTAGAAAAGCAGGAAGCTATAGCAGGTTTTTATTTATCTGCTGAAAACGGGAGGTAGTTAGAATAGGACATGTATAAAAAGTATCTTATTTTGACATTGTGGATGTCAAATCAGGTCCTGTCTTAGCCCAGCTTTACTTTCCATCCATGACAATGTTGGTCTTCTAACCTTACCCCTGTTGTATTTGTCTAAACATAGAGGTATAAGGATTCATTTTTCTTATACTAAAGACTATTTATGAAACTGCTTTCCCACATAATTGTCATAGTCATATAGCTGACAGACGTCCTTGTAAAGGGACCCATTTTAGTCATGACTAAAAAATGGTTCTTGTTTATTCAAATCTGCAACTGCAAATCAGATATGAAAGGAACATGTCAGACTTTGGTTCAGAGCATAAAGAGCGAAAAAGGCTTTTGCTGTGTAATTGTTTGTTCAGTCTTGTCTTTTCCCATTTCCTCTCTGGCATCTCCGCACCACTGCTTGGTGGGTGTTTGTGTGTGTGTGTTCTTTACATGTAGTTTTGAGTTTTAAAACGGGTCCAAGGAGGCACAACTCCAGTCTTTGGAGGGCAAATGGGATTACATTGTCGAGGCTGCTTCAAGGCATCACAGGCGTCACTCCGCCGAGGCAGGCTCCAGTCGGTGGCCTGTTTGCTGTCGGCTAATCTAAGGAGATGGATTCTCAGTGCAGGGCTCACTCCAGTACAGTTACTGTGCTTAATGGGTTTGACTCCCCAGGACATTGTTTCAATCTAAAGGTCATCATGGTCTCAGCTCAAGCCGAGAACCTCTCAACCCAGGCTGATTTGCTCCTCAACCATCCTTGTGCAGTGTACTTCAAAAGGACATTTTTCTGTGAGCACTTCTGTATGAATTACTGGGAAAGAACCTGCATTAACTTTGTTGATTTCAACACATAGACAGCAAACGGCAAAAAGAAGAAGAAACAGGAGAAAGAAGTAAAGAAGCGACACAGATGCATCCTTTTAGGCTGGACACACAGCATTATTTTATAGACAAATATGGTTGAAATCACTTTAACTTGTGTTAAAAGTGTATAGTGATTGGTTAGACAACATCACGGTAATAAAATCAGGATTTTAGCAGCAGATCAGCAGCTTGGTAGTGACTGCTGGTTAACATGTAGACTCACTGGGGTGTGTTTCAGTCACTATTTCATACTTTTTCTGTTGTCTGACAGCACAAACAGAAATGTAAATGAGAACAGCTTTATTGGGAATTCAGCTGTAGTTAAATACTGTACATGTGAGCACAGAGAGGAGGAGATAAAAGGCTGAAACCATCTGACACTAGGCAGGATGCAAATACAACGTGGTCCAGCCACATACTAGGTTTTGACCTAGTCTTGTTTTTACCTACCTTTGAGGTCGTAGCCTGGAGAGGAGCTTGTCAAATTCTGGTTGTAATACCGTTTATATTTCAGTTAGTAGTGTGCTTGCATAGATCATATCTTAAACATTTATTACTCGAATCAGGAGTCAAAAAATGAACAATCCTAAATTGGTGAGGTTGTGTGTGTTGGAACTTGACTGTACCGTACAGGTTCCTCTCGGCAGTAGCACGTGTGATCTGCAGGTGCACTGCTCTTCTCCCAGTAGTGTCCCACCAGGGGACACTCGGTACCTGCTGCTTGGCGACAGAATTCAACTGCTTCCTGCCACGTTCCAGTTTCATGTCACCTCTGAAGTGACAGGTGGCTCATCAGGCCTTAGATAAGGCTCATTCAGAGTCCGCTTGCCCCGCTCTAATTTATCTAAGGGATTTCTTGTGCTGCATATATTTTGTTCTTTGAGCAGCCAAGCATTAAATTGCTTTCCATTGGGAACAGCTCGTATGCCGGGGTCGCCAAAACTGTGACTGGTTTCCAATGAGATGGTTTGGCAGCAAAGCCAAGGCTGTAATTAGGGTCACCCAGCTCTAGAGCTGTTGCGGGGCCAAAGGGTCATCACGGTTGCATAGTGCGTTTGAAAGTCACAGCTAAGCTGGAGGATGATAACGCATGACTTCTTATATCATAAATCAACAACACACTAAGTTGGCACATCATCAAAAAAAAATGTGGTCCTTTTCTTCAGGGACCAGCCCTCAAAAATATATTTATTTATTAAAAAAGTCATGAAATACAGTAGTGAAATTCCTTACTTTGCACCGGGGCATTACATAAACAAACAGTTAGAAAATATGGCACACTGTGTCACTGAGAAATGAAAGAACAAAGACAAAGGGAGATATGGAGAGATAGTGGCAGGGTATGGGCAGTGAAAGCCCCATGTATAACGAGTTGTCAGCTTTGTCTTATCGTGCCAGAAGCTGACTTCAGCAGCCTTTGCCTGTTTGAGCTTTCAGTGAAGCCTCCTGCCTGTACAGTGTGCCTCCCCAAAAATGTAGCCTGTGGTGTTTTCATAAGGAGACTGCACAGTATGTGTCCATCTGCAAAAAAAAAAGAGCTCTCCAATGTGTCCAGTGGTGGAGAGAAGAAATATAACTCCAGGGAGCTCTTTTCAGCTCGCAGTATTCTCTTTGGCATCGCGGAGAGTAAATGCCTCTGAGAAAAATGCAGAGAAGAAGCATTTTGACAGCTGCTCAGCAGAATTCACTAATGTCCTGGGTGTGTTGTGACGTGATTTCAGTGTGAAAACATGAGAGCTTTACCATGAGGGCTAAAGGAATTTTGGTCTTCTTTCTAGAGCTGTTTAAAATCTATATTTACAGGAATTTGCCTCTACCCTATATGTTTAATGTGATTTAAAATGAATTGAAACAAGTTATCTTTGTTTCTTCGTTTACGATGGAACTAAACTTCTGGTAGAAACATGCAGGGCCATAAGTGGCGTTGGCTTTGACTGATTAATTAGATTTCATACCCTACTATGGAGCACATAAAAACTCAGCACAGTGTACTGCCATAGACTGACAAGCCTCTCAATACAATAAGGACTCCACATCCATTTTATGCTGAGGCACGACAATTTTCTTATGTATTATAGAAGGCAATTTACTCTCTTTTTAGCCTGTATTTAACTGGGTAACTTTGGCAAAAAAATAAATTTCTCTTGCAGGCAGCAGGCCGCACAGCAACAGATTTGGTGGTTTAACTGTTTAATTCAAAAGCACTTTAATTAGGCGTTCTATTTGGAAAAAAATTTTATGGCATGAGTGCAGAGTCTTTGGATGTAAATTACAACAAGGAGATTTATAGTGGGCTCCAATATTTCAACTCGGCATGACTTTATCGAAATGTGGAGGTGGTATGATTAGTGGTTTCCCGCCGCAATGTTGCACTGGAAAGTACATTTAGGAAGCATGGATGGAAGTAACTTTTTACTTGAACACATGCTGTCTTTAAATAAAACTTTTTTGGTTATAGTTTTAACATGACAAATCAAGAGCACAATATATTTGGTGTTTAAAGTCGTGGTTTAAGCTGCAGTTCCTCGAATGGCCACTTGAGGCTGGCTCCAAAAATGAGTCAGTCCCCATAAACTCCCACGTTAAAATGCCCAACTTCACAGCAGAAACAAACATGTTTACAGCCTGGAACGAAAAAACTCTTTTGGTCTCTGTAGCTAATTCTCCCAGGGGTGAATTAAAGGTATGAGGGTGAGCGTATGCTTGTCACAAACCGGTATGTATCGAAAGTCATGGCTCCACACATGCTCCACCTCTTTCCCCGTTTTTGGATTATCTGGGAGTTAGGCGGGGTCAGGCACTGGCAAGATGGCGACAGCAGAGCAACCCACTCTCAGCTTTAAAACCGCTCTTCAGAAACCTGTGGGTGACTTCACGACGGATACCTCTATCTTCATATAAAGTCGATAGGTTTAGGTAGTAAGATCACAATAAAAATGGATGCAAGCTCATTCCCATTCAACATTGTGAGAAAAGACATAAAACTGATTAAAATATAACTACCAACATTTGCTAGAGAATTTGATACTACCAGAGAACGTCCGATTACTAAAGTTTGAGTGCTACATGAGTGGACAGACTCCCTAAACACAACACCACTTATAGCGATAGTTTTACTTATTCTGGATTGTGCAATGGAGAACTCTCAGAGCATTTTCAACATAAAATTCCTTATGGTCCATCTGTAGTTATCAGCTGGAAAACCTTCAGTTTCCAGGTAGTTTTTCTCATCTGAGGATTGCCACTACTCACCTCTTGTTCATGTGTTGCATAAATGTTGTAGTGTTGCTGCATCATGTCTAACATCTTGCTCTAAGGGGACCTCTTGGGATCTGTGCACGTTGATGTAATGTGGATATGAACACAAATCACTCAGCTAGGGGATATAAGTTTATCCCTGCAGCTTTTATGAGACTGAACAAAGTAAAACGTCTTTGTTATGTTGTAACCTTTGTTCTACAAGTGAGCAAACAACTGCAGTTGCATCACTTGCAATTGAATTACCTCCACAATGGCCAAAAAAGATTTTTAAGAAATTAAAGGAGCTATTTGTAAGTTTTGCAATTGGTATATAGCCAACGTTAGCATTAACAGCTGTTTACTTACCAGTCTAGAAGAACTGTGAGTTCAGCAACAAACTTTATTCCTTGACTCACCAAGAGCCGTCTCCAGCACTAAAGTGTGAAAGCAACCCTTTTGTTTTGCTTCTATTTCTGTCACCTCCCAGTCAGATTGTCTGATACCGAGTCACTGTAGCGTCCGGGACCGTCTGTCCCAAAAACAGTAGCCCTAAACAGAAGGCGTATTATAACCTCTTATAAATGCGACGGTGGCTGAAGCTCTTTGCAAGACTGGTAAGTAAACAGCTGTTAATGCTTACATCAGCTATGTAGCAATGGCAATACTTACAAATAGCTCCTTTAACATGAAGGAACTTAATAATATATAGTATAAAAGCAGTCTCATTTTGAAGGTATCCACAAATAAGGTTGCCGCTACAAGCACAGCCAGTCGCACCTGCACAAGCCTCAAAAGCAGATGAAAGACTCATTCCTCAGCTCCACAGTGGTTGTGCTGAGGGACTGAACTTAAAAGTTGTTTATTTATCGTCTTTCAGAAGAACCAGAACACTGCAGTCCAATGTATATTTAAAACTAATGTGTTTTCTCTGGCAGTTCTTGTTGAATTATTTATCCACTCATTTCGAAATAGACGATCCAGCGTTGTGAAATGTGATTAACTGCGGCTGTTTTTACCACCATATTTTTGAAAAATGTAATTATGACAAAAGCAGTTTCACCGCTTAACTTACAATAAACATCGTATGTTGTGCCGGATGGGAGATACAGTAAGTGCTTACATAAAGCGTCCCGTCCTGAGTCGCTGTTTATGTTGCTTTTGTACTCACACATCTACAATACACACCCACGCACATATGTCCTTGTAATACACGGTGACAGTAATGGAGAATTTAATTGTCTGGGGAAATAGATAAACAAAAGAGATTACTTTGCATTACTGGTGAGCTTATGAAGGTGGTAAGTGTGTTACCTCAGGCTCTCTGGACTAGCGGTCTTCACCAATTTTTAAGGGCTATATGGACCATTTTATGAGGAAACAGTATATAAAAGTCTGATGACCAAGTCTCTTCCCTGTCGTATGAAAACAAGCATCCAATAACGTGGATCCGTTTATATGTGATTGTGATTTTTGGCTTAACTTGATTTTACAAGAATCTCTTTAATTGTCCTTGACCTTTGATTTCATAATGTAGACGTGAAAGTAAAGCTGGGTGCTTTGAGGAAGCCTCTTTCCTGATTGGTTGAATCTTTGTTTGTTTGACCCGCTCCCTGGGATGTCACAGCATTTTGTCATCATGTTGAACATACGGTCTACCAACAGGTTCAGACGTGAGATATGTTATTTATTTCCACCATGTTTAATGAGTTGCCGCCCTGGGAGGCAGATGGTACATTAGCTGTAATGAACCAGAGCTGACTTCAGTGGTTTTGCGAGAGAAGACGGAATTGAACCGTAAAGGCCTCGCTGTTTCCCGCCCTACATTGTTGGAGGGTCGAAAGGTGCCTGATGTGCACGGACAGCGTGTTCGCTCGCCTCGTACAGACAGATCCCCTTTATTACTCCGGACAGGTTCTCATTGCCCCAGTGAAGCATCATATATCGATGTGGAGAGAACAAAAATTACTGTAAGCTCTGACCCCTTTGTTCGCGGTGCCAGCATTAAAGTTGCTGAGTGAGGGCTTCACATTGAGCTATGTTTTATTGTTGTGCTCAGCAGAAGTGATTCGAGTGTGCACCCACACTCTAACATGCTTCTTAAGACTCACTGACTGTACACCAGCATGCACGCACCCTCACATACACTTTCACAAAAAGGTTTAATTAATCTGTCAAGTTCTAAAGAAAAAAATCCAGAAAGTCCCAAGTGGATCAGAAAATTAAAGGTCCCATATTTCACACTTTTTGTTGTAAATTTTGATATCCTTAAGTTTTCCATCTCCTCTCTCGGGCTTCTCTCTGGAGCTCCACCAGCAACAGGTCAGTGAGCCAATCAGAAGAGAGGAGGCTCTGAGCCTCTCTTCTGAATGGCTGATTGTTTCCTGAGTGGTCAAATAAAAATATAGCTGATTTCAGGTAAACACGCAGAGAAACCAAAACCTGCCAGGTCGGATGGTGGGTCCAGGTGGAGTCTTGACAGTTTGTTTTAAGGCACAGTTTCTGAATATGGGCTGTGTACATTTGTTCTACACTTAATTGAGAAATTCTGGATCAGGCCTTGTGCCCCGCCCACCACCTGCTTGCTCCAGGTGGACAGGTGAAAGAGCAGAGAGTATCAAGATGGTTAGAGGAGGAAACATCAGAGAAACTCAGCCACATGTTTGAGCCTCAGTCAGACTCAGATGAAGAGTCTGTTGTGACCTAAACCGCTGACTAGCAGACACATCAGAACAGTTAGCGTAGTTAGCATCTTTTACTTGTTTATGTTATTTGTTAGCTTGCAGCTAACATCCATCTCCACAAGTTGACAGGATTGGTTCCTTAATTTTGTGACGTATGAAACTATCTGAATATGTTTTTATCAGACTGTCACTGGTTCACTTCAGTTCAAGGTGGAAACACTCAGTCATGACGTTTACTGATTATTTCTCTAATGATATGTCACATTATATAAAAAACACCATGTGGATGTTAACGAGGTATTAAAACTTGATTTTCATCGGAGGGGGTCTTTAACTTTCCAAGTACAAGGACTAACAGACTATCAATAACCAGACAGCTGTATTAGACAGGCATGTCAAGATAGAAATATTACCACAGCCAATTCTTGAAAACTACATCTGCAAGCACTTATTCCCTAAGGTTACTTCTGCAGTCTGTAATTTTCTCGATTGCTTACCCCACAGTTGGGGGTTTGCTGCTGTCTGTGATGTCTGAAGATGTTTCATGTCCTCCATTCACTCTTTGGAGAGAGACCAGGGACTGGTGACAGCTGTCTTAGAACCTGTATTCTTCCACGGTCTGTGGCTGATGTTGATTATTAAAGGAAGTGAATAGACAAAGCAAGTCTCTGATGTGCAGTAGGTGGTGCTTTGAACCCTGCCGAGTCGCAGGGCAACCTTGGAGGTAGATGCAAGGCGGAAGTCAGAGGGCATTGGCTGGGTAGAAATGATTCCTCATTTTGACTGGGTGTTTTTGTAATGCAAGACTCGGGGTGTGTGTGCATGGAGAAAATAATCATGCAGTGCAGCATATCTAATCATGGCCTGATGAGGAAAAAATAAACATGTCTAAGCTCATTGCTGGTGATACAACCCAGCACGGACAGTTCCAGGGTCTCGGGCTGCAGGGCTCGCTCTGTACACTTATTTTCACACAAATGCCATTGTTAAAGGAGTAGAAGAAATCTTAACAAGTTAAAAGAACCTCCCAGGAGGTTAGACCGGGAGGGAGACGGAGGGCTGATGGGATGGAAAACACTGGATCAACCACGGTGAGTTCATTGAGAAGAATGGATGAATAAATTAAAAGCGATGGCGTTCCTGGCGATCTTCAAGGCAAAGAGACATTATTGATTTCCAAGCAGAAAACGCATTCTTAATGTGTCCAGGGATCCAGGCTTTCCTTCTCTGTCTCATTCCTACACTCGATCTCATTCTACAGCTTTTAGCTGCCACAAATGACTCAGGAGTGAAGCTCGATATACAGCAAAGGCCCAGTGTAGCTTAGACATGCTGGCCTAGCTTTTGGAACAGTGAGCACTCATCTCAGTGGACAGCGAAGGAATGCCTCAACCATCTGTTTCCTTTTGACAAAAAGAAGTGAATCAGCTCTTCATTTTTTTTCTTTCTTTTTGAAGGCGTGTATCCTGAAAGGCTTTTATCCATGAGGATGGAGGCAGAGTATTGCTGCATAAGATGGTAATCTGTGTTGATATTTAAAGGAAGCGAGCGATGCATTCTGTTATTGCTCCCGAGCCCATTTTCACCCAGATTCTGAGAGGAGAACAAGCTGTCCTAAGCTGTTTTTGAAAACTGTTTACAACATGATGGTTCATCGACATATGGGTACCACCTGCAAGATATTAGAAGTAAGCGTCAGCATTTGGAAGTGTTAAAGAGTTTCTCCGGCGAATGCCTAATGTGAATGAGTGAGTGTCTGGTTTTGACACTATATTATCTGCCGCAGGGTGCGCACTTTTTCGCTTTGTACGTGTCCCTGAATGTGGGCCATATGAAGCTGAGCTTGCCGTTTTAAGCCACCGCTGCCTCGGCTCTGAGCAATAGTAATGCAAAGTTATCAGCTCTTTTCATTTCTGGGCTGACACTCTGGGTGAAAGATTTGGAGGTGAGGTGGGGAGCCGTGGATTAAAGATCATATCAAAGCCGGCGAATAGGTATAGTGATTCAGGAACGATGGCAGAGATAGCGAGAGAAGCCCGAGTTTGTGGAGATACGGAGTGCAGCCCCAAGTTTATCATATAGAGTACGGATAGTCAGAGGATAGCAATCAAGGAGATGGTGTGGTGTGTGGCATAGTTGTGTGTCAGGGACTCAGCAGATGTTTGACTTTTGTGCTCAAGGACACAAAATAGAATATCCTAAGTAAGTCGATGGGCGGCTAAAGCTTCCATTAGTACACAGTGGTGTGTGCAGCCTCTCTCAGAAGCAGGGGCAAAAAAATGAAAAATGGGCACCTCCTCCACTTGAAGGGTTAGAGCTTGTTTTGCCTTAACCCTCGAAATATTGTTTGACAACAACCTCCTAAAACCTGAGGGTTTCTGAAAAACTTTCCGTTCATTAAAACCTTTATTACTCAGCCTCTGAAGCAGATAGAACAGTGAAATAAAAATAATTTGAGAGCTTAAACCTTTGACTTTCATAATACGCCATTGCCTTTGCATGGGAAATTAAGTATTGATGGAAAAACAGTCTCATTGTCAACATTCTCAATTCAGTTAATTTTTTTTTAAGGTTTAAGGTCTCAAATGGTTTTTAATTCATTGTTTGAGAAATATAGCTTTTTAGTTACAGCGTTGCATCAGGTGAATCGTTACCTGGCTAGCTGGTTAGCATCTTAGCAGGTTGAAGTCAGGGAACCCTAAACCTTCATCAAGGTAACAGCTGTAATTGGCTTCAATATCACTCCCCTTGCTCAGGTCGTCAGCCATTGTCCGAACTGCGATATTTTTGTGGGCTAAAACCGCTGGAGAGAGCACACGGGGGTCACTCTAGGTCACTTACATTCCCCTCCAGATGTGACATCAGGGTAAACACTAAGCACAGGAGCAGCTCGTTAGAGTACAAACAATTAAACCTAACAATACATAATATAACTACTGCATACTTAAAATTTGATGCCATCGTGGAAGAAATCCCTTCTCATGTCATGTTTTGGAGGGTGGGGAAATTTGTTCCCCTTGAACAGCTGTATATCTAAGAATCGCTTAGCAAAGAGAAGATTAAGTGCACACATTAATCCAGGAGTCAGAGCAATCTTGTAATCCACTCAGTATGCTAATTGCCTGTTCTTTCTCCAGCAAAGGGGTTTACAGGCCATTAAATGGCACTGAGCAGTTGACAAAGGATAGCCAGCATTCTCCCCCACCCACTCTCGCTCTCTCTCTATTTCTTACTTGGACAGGCTGCTGCACACCCACACAACACTCCTCTAAAGAAATATGCAGAATCTAAAAAAAAAAAAAAAAAGAGAGAAAGAAAAAGTGTGCCACTCTGATTCCAAAGCAGTTATTTATTTTGCAGTATTAGGGTAGAAGCAGCAAGCTGTTCTTCTTCTCCAAGCAAACCTGACAGTGACAAAAGCAGATCTGTTGGTTCCTGAACTTGAACTTGTGATCTTCTTTGGACGTCTTCGCCCATCATACCGAGGTCTTCTTGTAACATTTTTCCTTATCTGACAGTGGTACAAGTAAATAATGAAAGAGAGCTGAGTGCTATTGTCTCCATCGCAGTCCTGGTCATGCACAACCTTCGCTTCTCCCACTTTGCCCGTACACCAGAGGATCACGCCAAGGTAAAGTGCAATTCTTAGCGCACTACTGCCTGTACAGTCCCCCAAGTGGCCTTGGCAGCCTCCACATGATGGATGTTGTTTCAGATCGAGTTTCTCGCTACACCGATAAAGCAGCCTTGTCAAAACACATTCGCTAGCAATGTAGGCAGATAAAGATACTTGCAGATAATTAGAAGATTTGCGCTTTGCGTCATTTGTGGAGCCAACTGCCAGGGAACTGGGCTGTGACGGATGACTCAAACAAGAGAAATTCGGCATGAAGCCTGACTGCAAATGTAGCTGGTAATGACCAGAGTGTGTTTTTCAGATGCAGCTAATGAGCACGGCCATTAGACATAAATGACATTTTAAAAACCTGGGGAGTAAGGAAATGAAGAAGTACCCCAGATAGACTGCCTGTGGGCACAAAATATGGCAAGAGCATCTGTAGGATTCAGCTCTCAGTTCATGCGGACGATCTCCACGTCTCTGGTCTATGAACAATTGCAACTTATCCTCTGTGTTCGACACATAATCCTTTTATGGACGTATATTTTTTGAATTTTCTGAATAGTTCATTTTCAAGTAATTTTTTGACGCTTCAGTGAGAGACTGAGGTGATGCAAGAGACAAACAGCTTTGACATTGCAGCTCTCCCTTCGTGAGGATATGTTGACTCAATCTTAACCTAGAAAACAAACCCAGAACAGAAATCTTGTTGACTAGAAACCAGATGGATTTGTTTTCTTACATTTAAACAGCAGCTCTCGAAACATGTGTCACTAAGTCACAAGACTCTGCAGGGCTCATGATGCAACCGATCACTACGCAACATGATTGATCAGTCAACGTTCTCCAGCTGAATGTGCAGATATGAATGGAATCAGCAGCTGTAGTGTTTGTTTAGAGGTTGTAAATGTATAGTAGAAGTCACAAGAACAGAACCTGATGGTCTGATCATTTCTTTCTAAAAAAAACGAAAACCTGAGTTTTAAAGTTTTTGTTTTTGCATAAAAAATCATTAACAATTGAATGTAATTATACATGTTAGTTTGGTTTCTTTTCTGATTGTCTTAGTTCAATAAAGTTAAGTTAAAAAAGGGAATAAAAGGAATTACTTTCATGAATAACTGAGGAAGCACTGATGGGCAGTCACTTCCAGACTCCATAAACAACATATTACCTGCTGCCTGATATTTGAGCATTTTTGTAGCTGGAAAGTTTTGCATTGTGCTAACATGGCAAAGGTTACCGTGCAGTGTGCGGACAAAGTTTGACAATGTTTTAATATATTTGAAGGTTTTTGATTCTATAAAGGAAACTTGAAAAGGAAAGGAAAATTGATGGCCTGTTTGATGTATTAGATTTTTCTCAGGAATAAGTTCAACTTGAGGAAAGTTGGAAAGAGTGGGAAAGTGTTGTCATGGTGATTACAAATTAATTTCTGTTGGATTATTGTCGTTTTGTTTTTGTTTGTTTTTTCCATGGAACCCTGTTTAAAGGACGTTTTCGCTGGAGTCACTGTATTGTGAGCTGAAGTATGACGACCTTCGAGTATTCTCTTGGCGTCTCTGAAGGTTTTCTGAGATGATTGTTTTCCGTTGCCGGGAATATGAGGGGGAGTAGGGGAATGATACAGTGCAGATGAGATGTTAAGGTAGGCCCGTATGTGGGTGGTTGTCTCTCAGGTTGAGAATTTTAAATACAAACGTTGTATGTTGTAAATGTCTGTGAGGGTATAAACAAGAGGTCGGCAAGTAAGTTAAATCTTTTTCTCAAAAAAAAAAAAAAGAAAAAGAAGAAAATCTGATTATCGAAATAATGTGGGGGTCCAGATATTATTGCCAGTGCGCGAGTTTCTGACCAGTTTCTGACCACTGGTATAAGGTTTAAAATTTTTTGACCTGTTAGAAGTTACCCACCATACTTACTTTAAGCGCGTGAAGAGTTGAGGTGATGTGTGAAGCTACATAAATGAGACCCAGGTTGCTGAGACAACAAGCAGACTTCAAACCAGAAGTCCATGTTGTTTCACAGAGGAAGCTTGTTCTGAAGACTTCACAGATGCATCCTTCACCACACAGATTATTTGCTTGAAAAAGTCAAGTAACACGAAATGATTCAGTAACACTCTTTTTGAGGGGCATTAGAGGTTTTGAGTGAAAAACTGCATTTGGCATCTTAGCACGTTGGCTCTAGCTCCGAATGGCAGCAGGAGGTAATTGCTTAAAGGATGAACTTCAATGTCCAAAAGTTACGTAACGTGCTTTTAGTAAACTGCACGCAGCATCCTCATGTTGACCAACCCAGCTGGTCTGTGATCACGCTGTAGCATCGGACACTGAACGGGAAGGAGAGGCAGAAGATTGAACCGTGGATGAGATTATTTAGAAAAGCAGGAAAGTTAACTTGGGGCAAGATTCAGGCTTTGTATTATTATAATAAACACTCAGCTGACTGGATTCCCCCCCCTGCGCCAAAGCTCCCTTTTTAAACAGGGCCACAAAAACCAACCGACTGAGGAGCACCTAGCAAAATGAGGTCATCTCCACACATCCTTTGATCCCTCCATTCTTCATCTCGGAGGCAAGAGGATCTATCTTTGTGAACGGTTTTGAGCCCCCAAAATTACAAACAAACTAAAGGCGTGGGATCGATAGAGTGTGTCTCACAGAATGATGAACTGGCACTTCAGAGGAGGGGAAAATCAATGTCGCGCTCCCTTTCTCTCCCTCTCCTCTCTCTGTCTCTCTCCTTGGGTCCTAAACTCTCTTCACAGTCCTTCCACTGCTGTGTTTAAGTGCGTGTGTTCACATGCGTGTTTGCTCGAAGCGGAGACTCTCGCTGTGATTTAATGGTCCTTTGTTTCTTATTCCTTTTTAGCCTGGAAGACCCCTGCCACTTTGATGTGTGAGCACACCCACCAATAATGGCCCATAGGATACGCAGTGGAAGTAAGTGCTTCTGGTCAGATTTACCGCCTTAGTGATCCCTCCTCCCTCCACTGCCCCTTCTAAAACCTCAGCTCATCTGATGTGCACGTATTGATCAGGGCAACATGGCAATCTTTAAATCATAACATAGCACTTAGCAGGATGCTGCCAAAATGAAACCATCTATTTACTGCAACACATACCTCGGACACTGGACTGCACGGTGTCAGCTCTCCTTTTTATAGCTCCAGGCTGTACAGTGGTGTTGGAGGTGAGAAGAGAAGAACATATAGAGCCTCTAAAACATAAAAGGAAGTCCATTATATATCTTAAACACAGAATTAATAAAGTTCCCCAAGGGGAAAATTGGATTCCAAGAGCTCCGTCTGAAGCTAGAAATGAACCGTTGTTCTGTGGTGATCCTGGAGCGTCACATCCACAACAGAGGGAAGCATTGCCTTGCTTCAGCGTTGGCTCACTTTGCAGCAGAAAATGTTTTTGTAATACAGTAAGTAAGTGAGACAATCTGTTCAAAGGAGTAAAAGATGACTCTTAAGTATTTTCTGTTACTCCAAAATATGCTAAAAATGTGAATAGGTTTGTGATTTCTTCTCCCCGGAGAGGTGGAGTTATCCGATTACTGGAGCGTGATTAGCTCAGCGGTTGGGGGGGGTTTCACTGAGCGAAGGCAGCTTGTGGCTTGGACCCGTGTACATTGTGTGTGTCATAGCTGAATAGGGAATTAACACAAGCTCCCAGTCAAATGGGGTAGTTTTCTGTGTGTGATGGATAACTTTGTCTACTCCACCAGCAGCATTGGCAGATAACCAAAACGTTGTCTGGCAAGCGTTTTACAAAGCTGTCCACAAGAAACTTTAGAAGAGGTGATACTTAGTGGTGCGGCTCTGGGGATGTTGGCTGGATCTGTTGGTTTGTAGGTCTTTGGTCCAGACTGAAATATCTCAACAACCTTTGGATGGATACCCATGAAATTTGGCACAGGCATTCATGGTCACCCCAGGATGATTTGTAACCTCTTAAAGGTCCCATATTGTAGAAAGTGAGATTTCCATGTGTTTTCGTGCCAGCGACAGCCATTTTGCTGTCGGGTTGTTTGGTGGTTAAAGGTCAAAGGTCAAGGTCACGGTGACCTTACAAAACACGATTTTGGCCTTGTGAACGTAATATTTTGAGATTCTTCAAGGGAATTCTTTAACATTCGGCACAAATGTCCATTGGGACACACACTCACTTTTTCACACAGCAATTATGACAAAATTTAACACAAATGTTTATGATTCTGGATAAACAGGGATGTGATTTGAAGCTACTCTTAGTGTCGGAGGCATGCAACAGCGAGGCAGCAATTCTAGTTTTGATTATAAAGCAGGTCTAAGGTCTGTATTAATACTGTGAAAGTATCAAAGCCTCAGTCCACAGAGAAATGCACACAGCCTGCATTCAGAAACTGAGCCTTAAAACCAGCTGTCAGGACTTCTGTAACTTTGTGATGTCACAACAAAGCAGTCACCACCCTCAGCCATGCCTCAAGCCCCGCCCACCCGGACCCGTCATGCAACCTTGCAGGTTTGGATTCTCTTGTGGTGTTTTACCTGAAATCTGCTATATTTTTATTAGATCACTCGAAAACCAGTCGTCCAATCAGAAGACAGACTCAGCGCCACCTCTCTTCTGATTGGCTCACCAACCTGATGTTTCTAGAGCTCCAGAGAGAAGACTGAGAGAGGAGATGTAAAACTACAATGAGATATATCTTCTTATCGATCAACACTTCAAATAAAACACAGGAAAAGTGTAAAACCTGGGACCTTTAACTTTTCATCTAGTCCCATCACCAGGTCAATATTTTAATTTCTGCAGTACTTTGGTTAATGACTAAATACCTGCAAAACTAATGACATTACTCTGAGCCTCAGTGCTAATTACCAAACTTGCAGACCAGTATTCTAAACTAAGGAGGTGAACAAGGTAGAGTACTGCTCCAAGTACAACCTCAGAGCTGCCAGGGTCGTAGACAGTCTTGTTTGTCCATAATTTAATTACTGTTGCACCAAAAAGCCCCCCCCCCCCAACAGGTGCACACACTTTCAATCATGTTTTCTCCACACGTGCATGTATAAGGTGCATGTAATCTGCATGGGCAGGTGTGTTGTGTGTTTAACATCGGCCACTCGTGGGCGTTACCTGCCGGTGTGATGTGGGTGAGCTCTTAGACAGCCCCCGTTGGTGCTGAGCGGCAGTGCTGTCAGCTGTGGAGATCTCTTCCTGTCAGCCCTGCATTGTAAAATTTAGGGCTGGGAGATGAAGTCTGAGACAGGTATCCATGTGGTGTGAAGCTGGAGGTAGGAGTGGAGAGTGAAATCTATCTATCTATCTATCTATCTATCTATCTATCTATCTATCTATCTATCTATCTATCTATCTATCTATCTATCCCTCCATCCATCCATCCATCCATCCATCCATCCATCAGCTTTTTTGTCTTTGCTTGTCTCCAGAGGTGCAGTTTGGGGCGGGAAGCTGCTGTGTGTCAGTAGTAAAATATTCATAGTACGTGCCGGGAGTTTGACGAGCCGCTCTGACACCTCCATACCCTCCACCCTCATTTTCATTTCCTCTCTGGCTCCATCCAGCACGTTACCTCACAGTCCCCCCCCCCCCACCGTTACTGTATGCTCAATACAGTTCATGATGAAAAGAAAACCACAGCACGCTGCTTTTACATTTTCATACCTGAGAGAATGGGGATGTTAAACAAAAAAGAAAAAAAGAAAGAAAAAGAAAAACTAAAATAATTCATATCCACAGGCACATGTTGGCTGAAAAGCTCTCAATTGAGCTTCTCTCACTGTTCTGTTTAAGGCAGCTGAAAATGGTGCTTTACTGTCTGCTCTTTAAGGTTCCTCTCGCCCTGGCGTAATGGGAACACTCGCAATCTGAATTTGAAATTAATGGAAAATTCAACCTTGGGTGCTGTACGTGACTTCCTACGTTTTTTTTTTTTTTTTGTTCACGATGTCTTTCGGCATCCCTCGGAGAACTCAGCTGGACTTAATGTGCCCAGCATGATTTCAGAGAATGCTATGATAATAACAGTAGTATCCACAAGACAGAGAGTGTTCTAGTGGAGAAAAGTAAGTCTGACTTCTTACCCAAAAAGCACTTCTGCTACAGCTGCTATCTCTGCTTCCTCTACTATGGATTTCTCCCTGTTGATTTTTGAATATTGACTCTCAGTTGTGGCTCTGGGAAGATTTCCTTGACCCCTTTGACACCGAAACATAACAGTTTTTTGGGGCAATTTCTGCTTTCAAACTTCATGGTAACTGCACTGCAAATATCTTTACGTAACATCCCGGCTGTGGACTAGTTTGGACAAGTATCCTTGAGAATAATAAAAAAAAAAAAAAAAAAAAAAAGAGAAAACAGAATCAGACATGAAAATGAATTTCAATAAAAATCACAAAAATTAGCCTCTGCTGTTTTCTGTGGTATCCAATCTGTTTTTTCCTTTAACTGTTTGCTCTCTCTTTCTCTGTCTCTCTCTCTCTCTCTCTGAAAAGACCTGTCTGAAAGTCTGAAAACTAAAACCAAAAGGAGATGCAGACATTTAGTTTTTCTTCTCAGACCACTTTAATTACAATCAGCTGACATGTGATTATAGAATTTTTTACCCATTGACGCCAAAAAAAGACGACTACCTCCCCCAGCTTTAACAGCTCCGTTCTCATCATGAGGTCCAGTAAAATAAATAAATAGATAAATAAATAGAGGATAGATAGAGTTTAGAAATTTCAGCAGCTTAGTAGTAGAACCTCCTCACATGTCAAAACCAAAAAAAGCTACTTTCTTGACAGCAGGCCCGTTTAAATCCAAGGCTCTAGCTGTGAGACGGCATTGATCAGCTCCTTGCTCTCTGCATAATTCTCTGCATCATCCTGCAACCGAATGATTAGCCTCGGGGGGGGGGGGAGCAAACAGGAGTGGGGGAAAAGTTGCAAATCATCTTTTCATTATATATATATTTTTTTTTTTTTCTGCAGCCTCTCTCATAAGTCATCATCACGCAGCCGAGGCCTCTATCTCCAAACTCTGCAGAAATATCAATATGGATTTAGGAGTCTCCCTGAAGCAAGGTCCTCAGCTAATTAAATCTGTAATCACTTTGTACTGTAAAAACACAAGCAGGGGAGGAGGAGGGGTGGTGGTGTTGGTGGTGGTGGTGGTATGGGGCGGTTTAAATGAGGGCCAGTGGAGTTTTATTTAACAAAGGCGGCTAATTGGGTCAGAGCTCTTTATCCTCATAAAGCACCAAGGTTTCCTGCCATCCAGTCGGACCACTTACGGCGCTTTGCTCTCAAACAGAGTTTCGACTCCTTCTGAGAGGGTGAGAGGGAGGGGGGGCAAGGTTTCAGTGAAGATGGGGGTGGGGGTGGGGAAGTGGGGGGTGGAACTACTGTTGTCAAGGCTACAGCAAACAGGTATTTTATATTGTCTTCAGAGCTTGAAGTCAGGTGCACTATGAGGCAAAGTAATGGGATTCGGAGAGAGCTTCGTGCCGAGAGTGAATTCTAATAGAGGAAGGCGCTACACAGACATACGAGTCCGTGAACTTCTTCCATTTTTCATCTCCAGACAAGGGGGTCGTTCAAGCAAGGCGCGGCGTGCTTCACTGATGCCAAGCGTGAATACGATCCCATCGCTGTCGTGTCAAACTCTCATCACACAACCTTTCTTTACCCCCTCAATATACTGTATAAAGAGTCTGTGTCACAGGAGGAGAGGGAGGGGATGTATCATATAAGCACTTGTACTGTATACAGTGTCATGAGTATCTTCTCTAATATCTTGCACTCTCTTTAATAGTTGTTGTGTAAACTGACTTTTAACGTTGCACTTCAAAATCTGACTTTGAAACCGAGCGACATATGGTGTGACTGTCGGGAAAAACTGCTTTTGGTCTTATAAGTTTATGTGGGATAAATCCAGGATCCATAAAACTCTGTAGTCCACATTTTTTTATTTCAACATTCTATTAAAACTCATGTATTTAAGTAATTTTACATTGTGTCAGTGCCTCCATGAGAAATATTTATCAATTTTTCCCAGTCACAACATATTTTTCACCATCCAGTGGCAATTGACTATTAATAATTGTTATAAAGATAAGTGCAAATCCTGCCTTGATATCTTGAATATTTGTAAATAGCTTAATATTTTAATTACAGCGATTCTGATCTACACTACAGTGTTTCAGATTATTTCCCCAGCTGTGGTGTCACCAAGTCCCACGACTCTGCCGAGGGCTTTTAATCTGGAGACACCCGGCCGAGGTGAGAGGGGGAGAGAGGAAGGGAGGAGGGAGAGAGGCAGATTCAACTATCTAACATTAAGTTAGATTGATTCATTACCTGATATTCACTCCGGCTGCCGGCGTACTACACTCACACACCAACTAAACCCTCCTTAGTCCGGCTGGCCGTTGGGAACAGCCGCACAAATCCCGGTGAGCGAGTAGATCGAATCCGTCAGTCTGTTCTACGTTGGCGATTAACTTTGTAACTAAAGGTTGTCTGCTTTTTATTTTTCATACATGCACAAATGTGGGCATTATTCATCTAATGATTCATGTTTAAATTTACATTTACTCATTCTGGAGACAGTAGGAGACCTTGGTGTAAGTAATAAATACTACTCTAGCCTTTTTAATAAGTGCAACAAAATCAGGTAAAGATGTGCTCCGAAAGTGCAAGAGGAAGTTGCTCGTTAAGCGCGTTGGGGTTTAATTATCAAACTCACGCATTCGCCGAACTGAAGTACGAATTTTTTATAGCAGTTAACTGCAATAACAAGTAAACAGCAGTAACAAGTAAATCAGTTACTCTCACTCAAGTAAACACCAATATGTAAACTTCACTTCAACTTTTAAGATAGCGATCTTGAAGATCTCCGTTTCTTTATCTTTGGCGACACCTATGGCTGCACAGGGTAATTGCAGGAGCGTCTTTTGCGCCACTTGATGGAACTTT
The DNA here is from genome assembly GCF_021018895.1 of Seriola aureovittata. NCBI lineage: Eukaryota > Metazoa > Chordata > Actinopteri > Carangiformes > Carangidae > Seriola > Seriola aureovittata. Next base: position 24,378,284 of record NC_079373.1, read on the forward strand.
GCGAGTGAGTTGATAAAACTGTAAAAATGCAAAGACTTCTATGTAATTTCATCAATGGGTCACAGGCTCAGTCACTTATGTGTCGCCTCATCTGGTGAGAGAGAGTGACCTAAACGTAGTTTCTAATGTTACGCTGCATACAAAAGGAGTTACATTCTCTCACTTCACTCGGACATGAATTTACAATAACACTTGTTTTTTTTTTTGTTTTGTTTTTTTAAGAAAAATTGATTGTGATCATTTACATCTGTGAATTATCTGTGTGTGTCCATTGTAAGCCCCGGGAATATATGTGTGTCTGTCTAATGTATAAACAGTATAAAAAGAGATCCCGATCTCAATGATACTACCTGTATAAATAAAGGATTAAATATTAATTAAGGACACTTATTTAAATGAAAATCTTTGGGATTGCTAATTAATGCTTGTACATATTTTTTAATACAGATTTAGTGTGTTCTCCTCATTTCCGTCTTCAAGCAGCAGCAGCCCTGTCAACTGTCCTCCTTAGTATTCTCCGCTGCACTCTGAGCTGCTGCACATTAACAGCACTTAGTGAATTAAAATGAAATAGACTCTAGATTCAAAGCAGCACGTCATAGTATGGGGAAAAAATTACAGCAATATATGTCATTGAGATGTTTATGTTGTCACGGTGTGCGCACATTACATTTACAAACACCTTCCATCTAGAATAAATAGTGGCAAACACTTCATTAAAACCTCACAGAGAAGACTAATGAAAGAAAAAAAAAATTAAACAGGGTTGTCTCATTGAATTTTAAGCCAAAGGAGTCGCTGTGTATCTGCGGTTTCTGTGAGCTGCAGCTCCGAAGGCGGTGACCTCGGAGCTGCCGCCATCGTCCGTGTTACTCACATTTGTGTGTGTCCCCGGGGCTCTTCGTCTAAAGAGCCCGGACTGAAGAGGCAGGCGGGCCAAGCACAGTATGGCGGGGTTAGCCCTGCCCTGGAGAAATCTACCGAGCAGCCTGATTTTTTTTTTTTCCCTCTGTATTCCCCAGATCTTCCACTCATATTCACCTGATCCTCTTGTCGGAGCCGTTTTGTAGGAAAAACTTCTTCAACAACAGTGAAACTAGAGCAAGACTTCAGAGTCCAGTAGCAAATTGCATGGCAGTTGAAGTCCCGGCACCAGGCTGTCAGGTGTCCCCGCCGATTTTTCTTTCGATGTTTAATCTGGCAGATAATTGCATCCATTATTAGAAATGATGCATAACGTCTGTCTGAGATCTGGTTGCGACTGTTTTTCATGAATCCTCATCAAAATTTCATATTTTCAATATCAGTGGGAAAGCGATGCGTTGAGGAGAATCTCTCATCAAAGCTTGTCATATTCATCTCGCTGAGATCTGAGTTAATATTAGTGATTGGTCCCCAAGTCACGTTCAGCCCCATCTTTTCATTCCAGCATCTGGATTTAATTGTTGCTACGCAGTAAAGCCACAGCTGCTCTGCCTGTTAGGACAATAAATTACCCCAATTAGGACTCGAACAAAGGAGGCTGTCTGACACCGCAGCCCGCTGCCATGCCTGGAGATGGGAATGCAATGGAATGAGGCTCCTTACTGACACGAAGCCATACGAGAACACCTGCCCCATCATCTCTCTGATCAAAACACAGTTCCAGTCCAGTGGATATATAGAGCAGGAGGAGATTGCTTTGCATGGCCTGCAGCTCGCTGCACCCTCAGTCGCGGGAGCTGCCGGTGTGTAAACGAAGTAGAAAAGGTGTCACCGTGTTCGGAATCAACGGGAGGTGTGTGTTGCGTAATATGCCGGGCAGATGATTAATTGTTGTTTTGATGATGAGTTGTGGATACATCCAGGTTTTCTGGCAGCCACATGCCGTATCGATGGCACCGGTAATGAAGGCAGTAATGAGGGAAGGTTTAGGAGGACGTGGAATGGGAGGAACAATAGGAACATCTGTGCCTCTCTACAGTTAGAGTATAATCGAGACCATATTTCATTTTCCTCTCTGAAAGCTAGTACGCACAATACTCGCTGTCTCCTTCCCTGAAAGATGAGACATATTTATTTGCCCAGTGTAACGCATTCAGCAGCTTCAGCAACTCAGGTGGTCTACCTTTTGAGAGGAATGTAGGGTAGCCGCCTCCGTGACGACGGCCTCCGTCTTGATCGGCACTCCCTCCACGTCTCCGCCTGGCCACGCCATCCCTTTGTCTCACCACTTGCTGTGAACACGCCATTAAGCCAGCCGGAGTTTGACAAGAAAAATTAAGTGTGCTATTTCCTGTGGCCTCGAGTGTCTTCCTGAATAATGAGCGCTTTGTCTGGACCCCCCCTCTCCTCTTGTCCCAACCCACTCCGTGCCATCGGTTTTACTCTTCCCCTTGAAGTTCCAGTCTGCTGAGAGAGTGAAGGGGTCTGTAGGTTGGCACTTGTCTCTGGAAAAGAGAAAAAAAAAAAAAAAAGAAAAGTGGCCATGCAAGACCTGTCAAACTAAATCTGGAAAAGCCAGAAAAAGAAAGAGGATTAGATGAATGAAGTGGATTTTATTGATGAAATCCTCATCCCATGTCACGGTATTAAAGAATGCAGAGTAGGGCGTACTGTATCTGAGGAAATATCCATTATGATAGAGCATCATGAGCGGGTGCAAACAGCTGCAGTTGTGTGAGCCAAATTAATTGGCACTGTTTCCCATATCACTTATTATTTCCTTGCTTTTTCTTTTTCTTTTTTTTTAAAGCACGTCAATGGCTCAGCTGCACCACTGGATCAGAGCAAAAGAAAAACGCTGCTTCTCACACAGCGAACCACTGAGAAGAAAGGGGAAGCTCCAGCGCCAGTTCCTCGCCCAGCCTTATTTCTCCCAATTACCAGCGTGTGAGCAAACAGTCTGACACGACTGACCTCCTCTCGGAGAGCCGCGGTCATGACTGGAAGGCTCTCCCTGCTTATTATGACAGAAGTGTTATGGAAATGGAAGCAAAGTCTGCACCGTGGCGATAGCACCGCAGGAACGGATAGCCTATTATCCACCACTGTGTGGTTGGTAGTAATGGTGAGAGAGAGGGCATCCTATCCGTTATGGTGATGATGCATTTTGAATGGCTAGTGTCTATTATATATTACTGGATGATAATGGCAGGAGGGAGCATCCTCTGGGTTATGGTCATGATGCCAAGGAAATGCTAAAGGTCCCACTCAGAATTTGCAGTGTGTGCCGTCTTGGTTTTTATGGTGATGGATTGAATGGAGGCAGTGGTGGGGTTTTTACGCTCTCTGTTGTAATAACGGCGGGCCAGTCCACGTGTTCAAAGAGCATGAATATCAAGGGAAGGCAGCGACAATGATGAGTGCATGTGCGTGCATGTGTGTGTGTGTGTGTGTTCCACAAACAAGAAGCGCGCAGTAGGAAGAGAGCCTTAGTTAGCTATCTGCTTGGCGCTTCGCCGCCCCTGTGATGTATGTTTATGGCCCATCATCTCTAGCCAATTACCCTGCCTCAGTGTGGGAGCGCCGCACCTTCCCATCACAGGCGTCAGTGTCTGAGCGTGGAGGGGAGAGGCAGCAAGTTAACGTTCCTGGACATCCCTGGCAAAGCGCTGTTTTCCTTAAGGGGGGGCTCTGGAGATTCATCTTTAAAAGTAAGCCACTGGGTAGAAGAGTCTACCGAGTCTACGGCTGCTTTGGGAATTGCAGGCTTGTTTACTGTGTGTTAATGCGAATGTGTGTGTCGGTGTGTGTGTGTGTGTGTGTGTGTGTGTGTGTGTGTGTGTGTGAGTACAGCGTGGGTGTTGTAAGTTAGCAAAGTATGTGTGCAAACTTTGTAAATCTCATACTGTACATACACTCTTTGCGTGGTGTGGATCATGTAGATCACTCACAGTTCGCTCGACACGCTCATGTGTGCATGCGGTTCGATGCTGTAAATGATGTGTGATCATTGCATTCACACTGAGAAGCCTCACAGCTGTGAAATAACCCTGACATTGTCTCTTTGTCTCCTAGATACAGCTGAGGCAGACATGTTCATGTATCCCGTCCAGGTCGACCTGCAGACTCTCTCCCACAAACACATCTGAATTTAACAAGGTAATCTTTCTCTCTCTCTCTTTTGTTTCTGCTTCTGAAGAACATGTTTTGTGTGAAATTATACTTTATTTGTCTCGTTCAGAGCAGCTGTCTCAGATTGCTTTCCCATAAAATGTTCTCCTGTGGAGAAGTGACGTTAGGAAAGGTAAACCAAATCAAAGTCGCGGCGCAGCAGCCACAAAGGCTAATTTGCTTGGAGCAGGGAGTTATTTTTAACCCTGTTGACACTGACGAGGAGTGTGACTCCATTAAACTTCACATTTAGATGATCTGAGAACTGAGAACACAGAGTGGCAAGACAAGGGTTTATATATATATATATACACATACATATATATATATATATATATATATATATATATATATATATATATATTCTCTCTGGCTCCATATTCACACACTATGACAGATTGAAACTGCAAAGCTGTGTTTGTGTTGGCTAAATGAAGGAACGCTCCTGCCCAGAGGGTTTATCAGGAAGAGAAAATATTGACCGCCAACAGTTGCACTTTGGTGGTGTTATTGCTTTTCACACTTGTGTGATACAGACAGCAGTCGCCAAGCACAACAATTGTAAAACCCGAAGCCATATTGACAGCCGCATTGCTCTTCTGTGCAGGGTAGCATATCCAGCTTATGGTGTTTACTTTTTAGCTTATTTCACTGAAGTGCTTTCTGCAGACAAATAATATTAAAAAAAAAAATTCCAGAACAAGGGAGAAGGAAGGAAAATAATTACTCTTTAGGTGAGATGCAAAACCCAGAGGGGCCTCTAAATTTGCCTCTAAATTAAGACTGCAAAACACACTGACAGAGCAGCAGCTGAATGTGTGTGTGTGTGTGTGTGTGTGTGTGTGTGTGAGACCTTTTTTTTCAATATGCTGTAGCATTTGACTTGCTCTGCCAGCCACTGGGATTCTCGGTTAGCGCACAGTTCAAGTCGGTTCATCACCTCAATATGAGAGGGCAGCTCTGAGAAATTGGCTATCGCTGCAGCTCTACATGGACCCCTGTTATTGTAATTATAAACTCACCAATATCTTATTTCAGTGTTTACTTGCAGCTAAAAGCAAGAAGTGACAGATAATTGTGGCCTTTGCCAATCACACTGGAGGCAACCCAAACAAATAGTTATTTCTGGCAATAATTTAATATTGTAACATCTTGCAATGGATGAAATTGTGATGCTTGTGATCAGACCATCTTATCCTTTTACAAAATTCCCTCGGTCTAAATGAATGAGTCCAAGTAAATTTTAGTTTAAAAATAAAGAGAATCTATTATTTCACTTCTTTGTTACATTTTGTTTAATGTAAAGAAGACGAAGGATTTCAGTCGTTGGACATCTGGATCATTGGACATCTGGATCTTAAGTATATCAGAGAAAGAAGCGAATGAGCAAATGTTAGACAGCTCAGCTCTGAGTCACTCTGACACATCCAGTGTCCGCTAAAGAGCATCAGTGAAACACTGACTTAAGTAGTTTCACTTAAAATAAAAACAGTGTTTTTTACCAGTTTTAATCGGCCGGTCCATTTGTTATGGAGAAGAGGAGACCTCTGTGGATAATTCAGCTCCTGGTAAAACCCTCCTGTACGTCCGGTTCATAAATTATCAGTGAAACAATCAAAATAAAGGTTAGCAGCAGTCTCAGCTCCCAACCCTTCCCTGACATCTCGTGTCCGCTTTATACCATCGGCCATGATTAAGTGTGAAACTACTTTATTCAGTGCTTTTGACGATTTTAATCACCGGATCCATTAGTTATGGAGAGGAGGAGACCTCTGTGGATAATTCTGCTCCTGGTAAAAACCTCCTGAACGACTGACACTGAAGGAATCAGAACCGGGAGAAGCTTATGGTGATGGTGGTGAGGACGACAACTCCCATGATCCCACATTATTTCAAGATGTCACCCGATGCCGTCTATTGTTATTGTTTTGATTGAGCCTACCTTAGAGGCAGAAGTTACACACTGTGCGTTTAAAGGGGGCAGATGACATGTTGTGACAATTTAAGGAGATGACATTTCACATGCCTTTGTCAAACATTAATAAATAATTAGCGCTAATGGACTGCACTATAGCTCTTTTCTAGTCTTATGGACCACTCAAGCCACATTCACCCGTTCACACACGTTCATACAGCGCTGTTTCCTACACATGTAGTGCTTTTCTACCACACACACACTCTCACACACTATTGACAGATCGGGGGCAATTTGGGGTTCAATATCTTGCTCAAAGATACTTTAAAACCAAGGCTGCAGGAACCACTGACCGTCCGGTTAGTGGCTCTACCTCATGTGCCACAGCCGTTAAAATAGCCATATGAACTTTAAGTGTATTGCCAAACCTTATAGTGGATGAAGGTGATGCTATATTTTGCAAAGCTGTTCCTGCACTCTCAGTAGTTTCCTGTGCTGCGCTGATGAAGGAGCTCGGGCTGCTGTTTCTGTTTTTCTGACCTATAACATTTTTAAGTGTTTCACTCCAGTGAATGAGATGTTTGACATTCTGAATGGCGGGGCCTTGAAACAGCTTAAATCAAGCATTGATGTGATCCTCCACATTCTCATCTGCTTCAATGGCATGCCAGTGTGGGCGTGCATTAAAGATTCATGCAAACAGCTGTTTCTTCTACAGGACAGCATGGTACAGAGCAAGGGCTGTGTGCTTCGATTTCAAATCAGGGAGTTCCTAAAGGAGCTGGGTTTGAAATAATATCACAATGCAGCGCGGGGCGCTGTGTTAGGGTAGGAAATTAACACATGCTTGTCGCAAAAACTGATAATGCCTCCCTGAAACTCTTGAGCAGAAGTGCGAATAATAGCCACAGGCAACAAAATAAACTGCCTTTGAGTTTCGGTAAAACCTAAATTTGCCATGAAGAAGCAGCTCCCTTCTTAATACACAATAAGTCTGATCCAAAGCCAGAGCGAACCATATCAGTGGAAGCAGGATGAGTTGATGGGTTTCGAATCAGTCATTTCCATATAACGTTTTGCTTTGACATTTACCTAAACAAGCATGACTGTTTCTATGAAGCACCACAGACATAGCAGGCTTGAAAGAAAATGCACTCAAGCTGACATTTGTAGGATATTTAATGATAGATGCAGTGATAATATTTGCCAGCTCCTGACAAGCTGTGCAGCCACTGAATGCAGAGGCTGAGTTATGTATGTGCGTCAGGTATGAGACGCCTATTCAGGGTGAGCGTGTTGCTGCCATCATCCTCTCTCCTTTTCAGGCTTACATTTGCTCTGTCTTTTTTATTTATTTTTTGGCCATCTTTTGTCAGGAGAGACTGAGGTTTTTCCTGCAAAAGAAAGCCTCATTAAATATTTTCATGTCTGCTGCATTGAAATGGATTCAGAGGGTTCCCTGCATCCCTGGAAAACACGTGGAAAATGAGAGAAAAAGTAAAACGTCCTGAAAAATATTGTGTTGTCTTCGAAAATTATTTCAATGTTCTCCTATTTTCTTGCAGAGTTATGTTCAGGATCATGTTGATGTTCGAATAGTAGGCCAGTTTATGGAGGACAGTATTTTTGAATAGGCTGCTATCGGTTCTGTTTGGCAATGCTGTGAACGCACCCCAAACTCTTCCCTTAAATATACTTAAGTCACTGCTGGCTGCCAACTGTGGTAGTTGTTATTAGGGGTATAGACTAACGTGTTCTTCCCAACTTTATTTTAAAAGTTTAAAACAGTTTGAAACAGTTTTCAAACAGTTCAACAGTTATAATGGGTTAGCATGTTTGGTTCAGTTGCTGAAGTTGACGTGCTTGCTAGCTTGTTTTACCTGTAGCTAAAGGTTTAAGGTTTGTGATTTAAAGGGTTTTAAATGTGAGTTGGTTCATTGCTGAGAGTTGAATAATAATAAATGGGAAGCCGGGGTGAATACAATGAATGGGAGCTCGACTGCATGTTAGTCAAACACCAGCTACATACTCGCTAACAGCACTTTTTACTATGCTAGCATCTTTGTTTGCGCCACTGCAAACCCAATGCTGCATTGCTCAGGTAAAACAGACCATAACACGACATGAAATGTTTAACTTTTGTGGCAGAAGGTCACAGTGGGTTTGATGAAAGGAGCTAAAGTGTGATAAACTGATAAGACCCAGTGACAGTCAATAATCTTACCAAATTCTACTGTGAATCGAACATTTAGCTGTAAAGTTCAGTCTAGATTTGTCATTAGGGAAAATTGAAGGCTAATATTTAGTAACTGGTGTTCAGACAGCAAAGGTTAATTAATTCCTAAGCAAAAAGTGAGTCAGGTTAGTTCTTGGGATCAATTTGTCATAATTTATCATAATTTCATGATGAATTAAGCATGTAATACATGATTTTATAGATAAGCATATAGAAGGCACTTATTTTAAATCAGACTTCCACAGATAGGAACATATTGATGTTTGCTGTGATTCCTGTCTGTCATTGGAGCTAGAAAAATGATCTCCAGAGAAGAGTAGGAACCCTGACTAAACAAACAAATACAGCTGGAATTGTGAAGTGCATGTGCCTGCGTCTACTACTATATGCTCCATGCCTCACAGAAGTAAATAATCTGTAATAGTATGGCACAATACCATTCTCTCTCCTCTGCTGAGACAGGCCATGACCCCCCTCATGGGAGCTCTACAGTGACCATTTGAATGGTAATGTGACAGGCTGAATGACAATTTACAGCCCACACAAAAGCATTGCCTCACTGAATCAAAAGACAGCTCTGTAATAACAAACACAAACAATACGGTGAGCTCCAACCGTATGCTATCTGCTGTTTTTTTTCTCTCTCTCTCTCTTCCTCTTCAAAATTATACTATCAGTCACAGTGTCTGGAAAAGAAAATGAGTGAAAGCGGCAGTGGCTGAAGCGAAAAAGACAGGGTTTTCACCTATCAACACAAAGTCGCACCTCTCTCAAAGCCGGCCCGCTTCTTTCGCTGGTAAAATAACGCAGCGGCGAGCTATTCCTGCCGGATATTGCGGTAATAAGCAGATGATCCCCTTTAGAAATAACAGCTGTCCATGTTTTTTCTAATGGTGAGACTCCATCACTGCCCGTCACTCCTCGTTCATCAGCAGCTGTTAGCCATGCATCCTATGTGTAATTGCTCTCACTCTGTGCTGTAGTGCATTATTTTTCACCTGCACTTATGAGTTGGATAAATGCGCCATAATGCAAGCATTAAGGTGGCTCAGTGCGATTTGTTGCACATCTGCTTTGCTTGCAAGTTGATGAGGACTGGTCAGCTGGAAAACACCGGTGGTTTCCGTCGAGGTTATGATCTGTGGGAGCTTGAACGCAGCCTCAACAGAATATTCAGTGTTTCCTGCTGCAGACTGACACATTCTGAGGGGATTTCTCAATGATGTAGCATTTTTCTTCCATCATCTCAAATTGTATTACCTTAATAGATCTCTCAATCTTACGTTGCTTTTCTAAAGACTCATCAGAACCCCTGCATCTATGTACAGCTTTTCATTTTCTAATTAATTTTAAACCATAACAGTGGGGAGCCTAGCTTAAGACTGCAATATGTTCTGTGTTTGGCATCTTTGTTTAGCGTAATCATTGCACACCAAAAATTGCCTCCAAATCTTAAGAAGATTCCTTTTTTTTCTTTCCCAATCCACTCTTAAGCGTTGTAATAATTTGTTCTGTCGTGTCTGGAAATTTGCAGTGCAGCTAATAGAGTTTTATGAAATGTTGTCTGCTGTCAGTCTGACACCCTCATGCGTGCCATCTGATTTTTTTTTGGTGTCAGTCCCTCAGAAACTGAGACTAAGGACTTCTGTCTGAACTCATCCACACACACAGTCAACATTCACACAGAAAGAAATCCATTATAGACGGTGTAGAAATAAATGTTTTTGCACCAATTGTAGGCTCATGTAGTCTCCTGCTGGGTATTTGAAAATCTGAACAACACGACCTGTTACAACAGTTTTACTTTCTCACCTCACAACAAGAGGAGATGTCTTTTTTTATACAAGGTCATTTCAGGATATTTCTAACTAAAACAGAAGTTGAAGAAACAAGTCAAGGGCACAAAAATAATTAATTACAACTTTTCGTCAGCAAATAACATGAAAATTTCACAGTATCTCCATTTCTGGGCATATTAAAAGGTGGATTTTTTTCCTGCAAAACTTGGATGTGCACATCAGAGATGTGTAAAGCTTCCCCCTGAATTGTTGGTATGGCACTATCTTTGGCTTACACCCACATGGTATTTTTCTGCACGCTGGAAACCCACTCAGCTTTTTATATTTCTCTCAGTTTGGTTGCGAGAGGAGGCTCAACAGTGCCAACCCCACGGGATGTCGATTCTCACCAATGCTGGTGGACTTACAGTAACATTTCGCCCCAGTGTCAGGGAAGAGGAGAGGAGAACCAGAGCGAAAGAGAGAAGACCATGAGCTTAATGTAGATCTGTCATCAGCTGGCTGCAGATCAAAAGAGCAGCATTGGCAGGCGGAGCACAGAATCCACTGGAGCCTCCTTTCTGTGCCAAGCTCCAGCTTCTCTGAGGTAGACGAGCACAGAGGGGCCTGGCTCTAGGCGAGGAGTGTGTGTATCTGCTCTCTACGTGTGTGTATGTGTGTGTATTTTAGGGGGCGGAGAGGTGTGGGCACGCACACATTGTCTCAAGGCAAGGATCTGGCACTTTGAAAATGTCACCAAAATCCCAGCAACAAAAAAAAAAAAAAAAAAAAACGAGGCGAATGGAGAAAGTGTGATGAACAGACGTGCATGCTCAGGGAGGTGTGGGATTTAGAGACTGTGGAAGGCAGAATCGTTCTCTCTCTCTCTCTTTCTCTCTCAGAGTGGGAGATTGGGAGGAATAAAAATGATGGCACAAAGACAGAAAGATGCAAGCAGGCTTTCTTGACTGTACACCTCTGCAATATCAGTGTACAACTGTTAAGTGGGTTCAAGGACATATCGAAATTGCAGCCTTCGGAGGTTTGTTAAGTGCTTTTTTTTTTTTGGAAATGCTTCTCACTTTTGACAGGAGCATGATGCTTGAACATGTTTCCCTGTACACTTGTGCAACTGTGAGCAAAAATATTTTGTCATTTTAAATCAGCTGTACCAGCACATGTTTTGTGTGTGTCTACATTCACTATTGCATTTCATTATTAGGCTGAATATTAAATATTGAATGGTTTGCTCTAGGCCATCACTCAGAGTTTCTGCCCATGATGGAGCCTGTTTCATGCACTTTTTTGGTAAACATTATAAGAACATTTCACACATCTTTTTAGTGAGGCAGGTGCATAGTGGCAGGATGAATGGCTCCAAAGTAGCAATTTAAAAATTTGGCACACTGTCTAACTTGCAATAAACATTTTTTTTTGCAACGTTTTGGAGCACCGAAATATTATGAAAGCAGGCTCGGGCTGATATTTGATAATAATCTATATAGTATATTTCATGCCATGGGCAATATATGGGCAATATATATATATATGTATATATATATATATATATATATAATATTTTTTTTTTTTTAGTTTGACACATCTTTGTGACATTTCCTGTTATATCTTACCCATTTGAGATATCAAGATGCTCCAGCTTTAGATGGATGGATGTCTCACTCCCTTGTGTTCTCTGGAATCAACCATTGCTTGTAGAAATTATTTGTATAGGTTTCTCAGTTACATCTCTTGATGACTTATGTTCACATGCAACATTTTTTTTTTTTTTATTTCATCAGATGGAGCGCTTCTAATTAACAACATTTCTTCATCTGCTCCTTTTGTCAGACTGGATGCTGCAGCCACTGCCCCGACTGCCCCACACAACTACACTGTCACTGCAGATCGTACTATTGGCAGCACATCTCTAATTACCATGATTATTTGTCAGATTGTCAGATGCAACGATCTTTTTTATTTATTTTAACTTTTTTTAATTTGTTTTGTAGAATAAGCATTTAGAAAATGGCCCAAAATTATGAGACATGTTTAGTGCTACTCTGTTCAAAACACTGAAATGCACGGTACGAAAATCTTTAGGCAAATGACAGCAGCAAATACTAGAAGGTGAAAACCTCATCCGACAACAAAGGTGTGTGGAGTCTTTGCTTCATATGTTTATCTCCACAGCCTACAGAGCTTCTAAAGACAGGCCTGACCTTGCCAATCTTGCTCCCAAGTGCAAAAAAAAAAAAAAATCAGACCGAGTGAAGATGCACATCTCTCTCTCTAACTTCTAAGGTGTTTTCTTTGTGTTTGTGTGTGTGTGTGTGTGTGTGTGTGTGTGTGTGGGTGTGTGTGTGCACGCGTGTGTTCTTGCGTTTACACGAACTCAATGTCAAACCTATTTCCAAACTACTGATTCAGCGAGTTGTGAAGATATACAGTGGAGCTGCCAGTGCTAACCTTTAGAGATTACAGTGACATTAAAAGCTGCATATGGTGAGCGGGGAGACCCGAACCATTGGGTGCCTCATCTGATGCAAATGTCCTCTTTCACCTCTATCAGCAAAAGTAATTATGGCAAACCACTGTGACATCTCAGGCTGTGCAAGAGAGGGGGAGGGGGGGAGTACCTAGTATAGGTCATGGAAATACACCCATGTCTCTGGGTAAGGAGGAGACAATTATCTTTTCCTGCGGAGAGGCAGCGTTGAGGGAGGAGCCTTCCAACACCCCCATCACCACCACCACCCTCACCAACGCAGCTCCTCAACCTCAAGTATCTTTTGTGCCTGCAGCCTTGAGGGACTCAGGCAAGAAATTGACACTGCTGTTAGTATGCTCAGGGCTAAAGAGATGCATCGGTATAGCTGCAGTGTCTCTCTCTCTCTCTCTCTCTCTCTCTCTCTCTCTCTCTCTGCCTCTCGACTTGGGGCCTCATTAATATGTCGGCAAACATGTGTTTGGTCCAGATTTTATAATGTATTTCTACAGTCACTGCACAGATATGAAAATGACATGCACATTGGCAGTGTGTCCGCTACAGTAGTAATAGGATGTCAGTTGATTCTCACACACACTTTCTCTCAGAATAACAACAATAATAATGACGTTTATTGTTTTTTCTGTTTTCTTTATCTTACATATGTTGGTTCTAATTTCCACTATGCTACGTTTTCTTTTCTTTTTTATTACTAATGGTAAATCTTATGTGCCTTCTTGATGAACACATCTATCAGAAAGATAGACAAAACTTAACATAACAGTGGCCACATGTAGTATATATATATTTTTTTATATGAAGTTTTGATATCCATAAGAAGATGCCTTTCTTCTGTTTTCTGAGTGATGGAATAAAATACAGCAGATTTCTTTATACAATATGGGACCTTAAAGCTGTGTGATTTAGAAAAATCCCATGTTGCAACCAGAATCTTTTTTTTTCTCTTTTCATGATTTTTTTCTCCCCCTCTCTCTTTGTCATGTTTGTGTTGTTGATGTGTCTCTCTTCAAGTGATTTAACTTGCAGAGGGGTCTTGCAGCCCCACAGCTAACGCTGTTGTTCAGAGTCAGTGGGCTGCGGTGGCCCAGAGCGGCTTACGCTAACCTCTAACCCCCTGGCAGTCGCTGCTGGCTTAGCTCTGCTGAACAAGTCAACTGGGCTTTGTGCCCGAAACAGTCGACCTGCACGAGTGTCATCTGGCCCTGTAGCGAGATCCCCTGCACCTCAGGGTGAGACCCACCACATTATCCAACGCACTCCTGAGACAAGGGGGCATGGCACTTGCTAACGCTGCCCCTCGTTCAGAGACCTTTCAGCAGTGGATGTACTTAACATCCATGTAAATGTAAATTCATGCAAATAATCCCACCTTATTTATAGTTAAATTGAATTATGCAGAACTTCTTCAGGTTTGCATTAGGATCAGGTTTGCCACTTACAGTATCTACACATTAGGGCTGTCAACAAATATTCTAAATTAAATTATGTAATCTAAAAAATGTCTGTCTCATGACTTCTCACATGGGCCTGCACTAAATGCACTGCATGACGGATAGGAGTCACACAACATCACTTTCACTGATAGAAAATGACATTTTGGATTATAATGTGTCCTTGGGTGTCTTGAAAGGCACTTCTAATAAAATGAATGAATGTATTATCATTATTATTACTTTCATTATTACACGTAAATCACGAAATGAGAATCTAATTCGGCAATAACCACGAGTTAATGATGGCACAACCCACCTTGGCTGCAGAGAGAGTGAGTTGCACTGCGAGCTATCTAAAATTGCCTTTTGGAAATATTTCAGATTTCATTCAGTATACAGTAAAATTGTGGAACCTCAAGATAAAGTTGTATGTAAGCTATCTAAGCTAGAGCTAGCCTAACCAGCAACCTGAAGGTACATCTCAAAAAAAAGCATCTATACAAGTAGTTATGTCTCTCATTGTGTCGGTTTGATCTCTTATGGACATAATGCTCATTCGAACCTATGTGTTATGTCATTTTTTTGCTAGAATATGATGCAGTGATTTAGCTGCAGCGTCTCTTTTGTTGTTGATTCCATCCTTTGCTGCGATTAACATAATCAGATTAATGTCCTGAATCACCAAGACTGTGTCGACCAAATTGCTCCTCAGCTGTCAGGTACTAAGTTTGTATACATATTCAGTGATTACATAATGTCTTTAAGTGCACAAATAACACTGTTGGCAGTGACCTGTGCTCTCTGCACCGAGCAAATCCTCATTTAGATCCTCATTTATACTATTGAAAATATCACACTAATCGCAGATGCAGCCTGCGGTAAGAGGCAGAACGGACGTGAAACCCTGAACTAGAGAGCGAAATGAAACACTGCTTTTCAGCCAAGTTTTTCTTGTTCTTATATATTCTTATTTATTCTTATTTATTCCTATTCTTATTTGGCCTTTCCAGAAAATACAATTGCCGGCAGCCTCCATAGTATAATTGGCAATCTGCAATGCTGACAGTGAAAAGATTTTATCATGTGCTCGTTGTTTGTTTCTATACAGTGTTAGGAGGACAGGAGTTGTGAATACGTTCACTGTCCATTTGCTTTGTGAAAGGATTCAAGAGAAAGAAACAGATGAATGAATCATGTTTCGTCAAAGGAGAAATCAAAACATCAGACGCTTTCCTTTTGTCTTACTCCAGTTGAAAATGAAATGAGCTCACTGGTGAGTAAGATGGAATAGGCTAACTTTTCAAAGCTCTTCAACCTGCTTTCAGTTTCTTATGAAGTGAAATGCTAATGAAGGCAGAAATACCTTTATTAAGTAAAATCATTTAGGTGAGGATATGTTCTGGTTCTGGTTTGCTTTAGTCCCTTATGGAAATTTAGGTTAAGTTGGTGATGGAAAGGAAAACAACTGAAATCAGATGAATTTATTATTAATTCGTTATTAGAGTGAATTTCAATGATCCATAAAGCAGTGTACACCCACTTTATCAGTGTCACAAGTGAAGAGAGTTTTCTCATATTCAGGTTGTCAGTTGTAAACAAAGAACTTGCCATAGTAATTTTGGGTGTGTGGGTGGGGAGGGGGCAATCAGCCGGTCTGTGCAATTAGTTATTGCACTGAGGGAGGAAAAGAATCACATTCATTATGTGAAAATATGGCCACCAAGAAGGAGCCTCTTGAATTGTAATGAAGGAGGCCCCTTGATAACCATGAATTCACCAATTAAGGTTCTCATATAACATTCAAATTATGTGCATTTTAACAAGTAGTTTTGCCACAGAAACACTTGCATTTTCCTTTGGTTTCAAGGAGCTTCCCTGCTTGCAAATGTACAAGTAATTAAGATAATTAAAGCTTTTGATGTTCCACATTTAATCCAATGCACAGCAATAGTGAGGAGATGCGGGAAAAAAAGTTGTAATGAATTTCAAGGCTTTGTCCTCCTCTGTTCCCTCCCATTAAGACAGCTCTCATTGTCTGCAATTCCATTTTCTTTTAGTGAAACGGCTCTTACATAAGTCGGGGAGAAATTGGCTGTTTCATTTTGCAGAATTAACGACTTTGTCTCCTTCACATGTCAACTTTGGAGCTGAAGAGCAAACTTGTCAAAAGAAATGTTTTTAGGAATGAAATGGACATGAATGATACATGAACTAACCCCTCTGTAAAAGCCTTCATAAAAGCTGATAATGTATAGATAGAAATTAAACTGGAAAGTCTGGTGCATCAAGTGTTTGAGAAAAAGAGCCTTTAAACATACATATCGTAAAATTCCATACATTTTTGTCGGAAAACGCTTTTTGCAGGCACAGTATCCGATACAAAGGAAAAGACCATTTTTGGATCCAATAATGTTTTGCAAGAGAGAGAGCTTTACAACGATACCTGTGATGGCTTGTTGCAGACAACGATCGCTGTGCGGCATGTTGCGTTAGAATGCAAACCTTTAGTGAATTTAGGGGAAATCTATGAACGGAAATGACAAACCTAAATGTAAATCATATTATATTATAGACTAACAGAAGACATTATGGAAGCAAAATAGCCCAAAATCTCATCTTTTTACCTGCCATGTGTCGCTAACGTTAGCATTAACACCTGTTTACTTATTAATGTTGTGAGTTCAGCATCAAACTTCTCCTTCTCCTTTACGCTCCAGGAGCTGTCTCCAGTAATGGAAAGCAACACCAGTGTTTACTCTTCTCTATCATGCATTTTGTTCTACTGAAGTTAGCACGCTAACCAGCTAGCCCCAGCCCATAGCAGCTCACTGTAGCCTCCAATCTGCCCTGAAGATGTAGAACTGCTCAGAGGGTGTATTATAACCTCTTGTATTATAAAGACAACAATGGCCGAAGATCTTGTGGAGGGTTAGGACGTGGGTTAGGGTTAGGGTTACCTGAAACCATGCTCAGCTGCAGAGAAAAGTTACAAATAGCTCCTTTAATCAAACATACTGAAAAACATTCTCAAAACATTTAGACAAAACAGAAAACAAACAAAAAAAAAGGTCTGAGCAATATCTCTGATCATTCATGTGGATAGATTTTCATGGTGTGTTGATTGAATCAATATTTTTTTTCTCTCTGTTTTAAATGCACAATACCCAGATGTCCTCTGGCAAGAAGCCTGTTTACAAAAATCCCGTTAGGCCTGTTGTCTGCCAACATCACGGAGGGGTTGAATCTTAATACAGCCTGATGCTTGTCGAGCTCCCAATCTGCTACAGATTGCAGGGCTGTCGGTGAGAGTAATGAGAGACTGGTTCTGCCACAGAGATTTCCTGAAAGACCGCTGGATTAGGAATTCACAGGAGGCGCTGCTTCTGCAAGACACCCCCCCCACACATACCCACCCACCCACACACACACACACACACACACACACACACCCCCCCCCCCCCCTTCTTTTCTCTGCAAATCAATTCTAATTTTACTCTCCGTGTCGATATCATGCTCATGGCTCTCTTTCATTCTGGCTTAACTTGCCATTTCCCATCATCCAGTTTTTCAGCAATGTTACTTTGGTTAACTTGCTAACAACCTCTGCGGTTATCAGGACGTGGGATGGCGTATAATTATGTTTAGCAATAGCTCCTGTGTACCGATCTACCCAACAAACAGCCTCTCACATTGCTGAGTGGGAACCTCTTTAGTCAGTATTCTGCTGCTTATCTTACAGTCAATCAAAAAAAGTTTTTGTACTTGAAGAACGTCCCTCAACACTTTCATATACCCGCCGTCCTCCTCCTATGGATGTCTCCAAGCGTTGTGTTGGTTTACTGCATTTTTCTTCTTGGCCTTCGCATGATGTTGTCAGGCTACCAGTGTCAATGAGCGAGAGCACGTTATTGCAGCAGAGAAACTGCCTGAGGCAACGTATTAAAACAGGGTCGCAGGCTGGCTCTCCCCAGGGCTGCCTGTCAAATTTTAGTTTTGATGCAACAAGAACATTTCAGGTGAGGGTGAGATGTATGTGGAGGACCCTCCCATCAGAATTAGAAATGCTGATGTTTAGAGTCTGACTCCATCAGAAAATTAACTGCAGATACTTTAATTGAACTTGAAAAAACAAGTCGCATTTTTAGCAGCAATTAGAGAAGTACAGATTCAAGAAAGTTTGTTCTATAACAGCTTCTTTATACAAGTCATGAAGACGAGCGCATATCTTCAACAACTCTTCAGTCCTTGTAGCTTATACTTTGTTTTTCTCTGTATGTTTTTCCATCATTGTCCAACATGTATTAGAGATGGATGAACCTTGATATCCAAACAGTCACACATGGAAAGGTGCAGTTGAATTCAACCCACTGGGTTGATGCAGTAACCCCATCAGTCTAATCGCAAAATAATCACTTAGGGCCCCACCTGCTTTCAAGGAAACCAAAACTTTCAACAACTCTTAGTACACCACCTTGTCCTCCGGCTACCATTTACTTCCCCCAGAACACAGAAATCAGTAATTGCTGGACCATATTTGTAGGATGAAAGGATGAGGGTCACTTTCAGGAGTGACATTTGTGCAAAAAAGAGATGGCCAATGTAGCCCTTAAAAGGGCAGATGTGCCTGCTATCAAACGCCAGAATGTAGCCATCAACCCCATAATCACTAAATTGTCCTCAACAAAGGCAGCCAATGTTTTTTTTTTTTGTCATTTCCTGTAGGTTATGAGTAGCCGAGTATAGATAATAGTCTGGCACAGAGTTGTAGTTACGTACCTGCTTCTGTATCACCTCTGCCCAATTATTTTGTTTGCTGGAGCCCATTTCTAGGCTTCCTCTGACTCACCCGGTTTCATCAGATTTTCTGGATGGGGGCTTTTATCACAATAGCACTAATCACTCCCACTTCCTCATTCCACAGTAATGCAACGCTAACGAGATGACAGGTGGGGAATCTCGAAAGTGGATGTGAATTATGATTTGGAGCAAAATAGATAGCAGATTCCAAATTAAGATTGTGTTACAGTGCACGAGTACCCAAACAACCACTGATGTTAACATAAAATTAAATCCCCTTTTTTCATTAAAAATATCACATATTTGACCTCTTTTGTATCGTAGAGCAGCTTGAAGGCACCATAACCATTTACTGTAGTTGAAGGTGAAGATGAGGCTGTCTGTACCCACAGGTGACTAAACCAGCAACCTTTGTCATTGGACCAGATTTCCTCGACAAGAAGAACAGGGACAATGGACACACACTCTGTCCCAAATGCTTTGTCTCAGGAATATCTAATGCGCTGCTTTGCTGGAGAGAGGCCAGATAATAAAGCTCAGTCAGGATCAGTGAAGCCGGTCTCCACTGACTCTACCCTCATTGTTGGATGCCTCGCTCCCTGGGAGTCGCTGTACGTTATCAGTGATCATCAAAGGCACTGTCAGGGAAGTGTGGAACTGGGGCTTCCACAGGCTGTCCGAGACGCTAGACACATCCAAATGAGACAGGCTTATTAATTCTTCAAAAGCCACACGGCTTCCTTTTCCCCAAGACTCATTTTGGTACATTTAAGGATGATAAAAGCTCAGCCAGGGAGCTCTCCCGCCTCTTTCCGCTGTCTCTCTTTTCCTTTCTCACACATACATCATACATAATGCAGGCACATGCATTGATTTGATCTCAAGAAGATATTACTTCTTGCTTTAAAATAGCTGTCATGTTTCAAAGTCTTTTGTATGAATGGAAATAAGGACATTTCAGGGACAAAAATTCGGCTAAAAGAACACACGGTGAAACCTGTGGTTTGTAGCTACTGAACTAGATGCTATGTATGTTTTTCATGGCTTTCTGCTTTTTTTCTGCTGTCGGGGGCCAAATAGTCGAGTCAGGCGGCTCTCAGTAATAAATGTTTTTATGATATAACCATATGTCAAGAGGGCCAGTGATGGAAAAGTGTATGTGTGCTCAGCAAAACCATCCGCAGAAACAGGAAATTTAAAAGAAAACATGATGATAGTATTTTCTGATTTATGGCATGATATAAAGAGATATTTACAAAATCCCCTCTGTAAAAACCTTTGACTCTGATATGTCAACAAAATAAAACAATTTTGAACCTGGCTTTCTCCAATGTTGAGATTCCTACTCTAGAAATGTCTGCACATGATCACATATTAAAGTAGAAGTCTATTAATAATTTTCTTTAACAATATTCTATTCTACAGCTATAATCATCGGCTGTCTTCATCTTAAGTTATCAGAGAAAAAAGCCAAGCAAATGTTGGACCTGTGTCCATGAACAGTGTCAGTCAATCACTGATTTTTAACATGAAACTGCTTTATTTTATGTTTCTACTGTTTTAAATCCTGGTTTTAATGGTTATGGAGAGGAGGAGACCTCTGTGGATAATGTGGCTGCTGGTAAAAACCTCCTGAACATCTGGATCATAAGTTATTAGAGAAAAAAAAATCAAAACTAACATCAGCAGCAGTGTCAGCTCCCCACCCTTCCCTGATGTACCGTGTCCGCTTTATAGCATCGACGAAACTCTGACTTTTAGTGTGAAACTGCTTTACTCAGTGTTTTTACTGGTTATAAACCCCTGGTATGTTTGTTTTGGAGAGGAGGAGACCTCTGAGGATAATTTGGCTCCGGTACAAACCTCCGAATGACACTGAAGGAATCAAAAACAAGAGAACAAGATGGCAATATTGGTGAAGACAACAAATTCTTTGATCCCATGCTGCTCTCACGACATCACCAAACATCATCTTTTGTTATTATTTTGATTGAGAGACCCAAAATGGCAGAACTTACACGCTGTGAATTTAATGTATGTAATCAACTGGGAATGTTTCATGGTGATATCTATTACTCTATTCACCTGTAATGTCTTGTCTTAAAGTACACATTTAACATTAAGTCAGCCTTACTGCTGGAAGGAGAGAGGCCTAGGCTCAGCTACTCAGCAGAAAGTTGTTTTTTTAATCCCCTGTCCCCCATAGTGTTAATTGGACAGCAGGTCCACAACAGCAGACACAACTCCCTCCACAGGAGCTTTAGTGCAAGGCTGCAGGGAAGCAGTGAAATCTAAACTGAAGTGACACTTACTGACTGGGCCGAGGGGAAGGGAAAATGAGCTTTTCCTGGGGAAAGGGGAAACCTTTGAATAGGCAGATTGACAGGTTGAGCAGTCGAAGGAGATGGAAAGCACTTGTAGCTGCTCGGACGCGCCGAGGGGTCAGATGCCAGGGCTGGCAGCTTTGCCGTAGTGGCGGCGGTTTTCCCTGTGACATTCTTGTCAAACGTTTGGCAGCGGGATCTCTCACAACAAACACAGTTGGAAGTTGACAGTTAATCTAATTTCACCAGCCCCAATCATGTGCACGGCCTCGCGGGGGGTGGGGTTGTTTTGCCTCAACAATATGTTAGAGGGTATGTAGACAGAAGTCTTGGCTTCGCTGTGCTCTTGGGTGGGGTTTCTTTGAGGGGACACCTTCAGAGTAATACAAAGAGGTATACAGTAAAATGAAAAATTCACCGCTTATCACTCCTGTATGTCAGACTGTGTAGATACCACAGAGGAAATTACTTTTATCTTTGCAGCACCACAAGCAATGCAGCACAGAGAACGAAGGAAAATCATGACACGTGTCACTTAGAGCAGAATACAGCAGCAATATAAAGAAAATTACCATCAGTGCTAGTGGCAGCCTGTGCCCATTTCACAGCTTCAACATGTAATAATACCTGTTTAAACTAAAAATAGCAATGGAATACAGTGTGAATATTGGACTTTACTACTATCAAGTGTGCAGAAAATGTGCTGTAATGGGATGATAACGTTGCTCTGCTTGTGGTGGATGAACCCTTAGCTAACATGATCGTCATAGCAACTTTTCAAGCCTGAGCTCTCCTGGCACCTAGACGCTACAAAACGGTTAGTAAAAATGTATCATCATCGTTAGTTAGTTAACATTTGCTGACTTATAGGCTTAGGCCATATCCGAAATGTAATATCAGGAAAACAGTGTGTGTGTGTCTATATTATGATATATTATAATGTTATGAAAGAAAATTGCACATGGCAGGAAATATCGTGATATGCAATGTCATCAAATATTGGCTGAAGGCTGCCAACTTATTCAACATACTTAGGTTGGTACTGCATGGAAGGTATTAGCAAAATATCAACAGATCACTTGTCACTCAGTTGTCATAATTGGGTCACATCTGCCCTTTGAGGCAGGGCAGAGGAAGAACATAAACAAAGTAATTATGCTTCAGTTTAGACTATTAAGTTTAGACTTAATAGTCTGCTATTCCAGCAGACCTGCCAGGGGATGTTTGATAAACAGCAATGAGACGTCGGCTCCAGGTTCATTTGATACAGCTCTGCCTCACCAGCCTTCACTTTGAAATGAGCTGATAGCAGGACTGGATGTTGTTCTCATAATTTATAAAGCCTCCATTAGGTTGTGTTCTTGACAGGATGTGCCTTGAAATTGTTCCCTTGGCCCTGCCCCAGCGGTGGAAAACATATTTTTCAAATGGCAAATACTCCTAAATATGTAACTGCATCTCTCCTATCTTTTTTGTATTATGGTGTGCACAGTTCAATGTTAAACACCTGATCCTTTATCTAAGAACAAGAAAACACAAGGATAGTGGAGGGAAGGAGGTTATATTTCACTATCAAAGTGAATTAGTCACCCGCTGATAAATGAATTACAGACACTCAAAGCAGGAGGTCTTTATCTTTCATTCAACTTAGATGTTAGATGATTTATTTTCATCTTGTTGGTAAACATTGGAAAAATTTAGCTGAGATAAATGTGTATTGACTGGATTGAAAACATGATTGTGGAAAAGATATTTTTTATCTACCATGCAACATGTGCTGTTGAGAAATATAAGAATTAATATGCATAACTGATGTACTCACAAAATCCCAGATTGGCATTTTAATGTTCCCATTATCTGCTGAGGGAGAGTCAGCTCCCACATGCAGCTGATCTTGCTGACTGGTGTATATCTACCAATGCTAAGACTAGATGGAAAAACTCAGACGGGAGGGCTAAAAAATAAAATCATGGAAAGTGCTTAATTAATAAATGAAACACAGTTCGTGCTTCAAGTTTTTATCTTGACTCAAATTATTATTTAGAGATTCAACCACTGATTTACAGTGTGTCAAATGTTACGTTCTGATTAAAATGCAGTTCAGACCCCAGAGCAGATTGAGGCACAGAACAACCAGCAGTGTTTAAACTGAAGTTCTTTAATGGTGATCACTGAGGGAGGGAGTTCTGGGGGAATGTTGGAGGGCTGAAGGATCTAGGTTGTAGCAGGAGGAGCGTGGAGGTGGATGGCTGGTGTGGAGCAGGTGAGTGGTCTGAGCGGGAGCAGCAGATTCAGCAGGAGCAGACAGCAGCACTGGAGCAAGCATAAACTGAAGGCAGAGAGAGACACTGGTGAGGAGAATATTCCAAGACAACGAGAAGTAAGCAATCACAATTCAAACGTTTTAGTGGCCTGGAGAGTTACCACACATAGAGTGGTAATGAGAAACAGGTGAGCCAGGTAGCCAGTGCTGTGCCACGCCCCTGCTGAGAAACACACACATACACACACAGAAAAAGGGGAGGAGTGACAGGGAAAGACAGATGGGGGAAAAAACACAGGAAACACTGGGGAAACTCCTGGAGTCACAGACGGGCTGTGACTTCACATCCGGACAGACTCTTTGCAACAGTTAGCATTTTTTAGCAATCATCTGGGATCCACTCAGTTTTTCCATTCATTCCGAGTCATACGAGCTCTTACAAAAGCATGGACTACAACTGAGGCATTTAACAGCACAATTAAATTCCAATGGCCTAGTATCTATTGAGCAATTAACCTTTGGTAAACCAATTATTATTTAGTACGTGATGACAAAAGTAAGGTCCTAGAGGAGCCATGTCCTGTTTTAATAGACGGTCTTATGCCCTATAAAAGATGGAAATGTGGGGCCATTTTAGTGCCCTATTAGCTTAGCAGTGCTGAAACACTGCCAACTTGCTTCATCCGCAAGTATTGATTAATTGGCACGGAATAGTCTCACTGTCTGGGTTGGCGAGAAGGAGAGAACAAATGGATGAAAACGGATTAGGCCAAACTAAGGAAAACGTCGGAGGTGTCCAATCCGTCGAGAGCAGGTATATAATTAACAGGATTCAGACCGGCGTCCTCAGATGGTCCACATGCAGCCTGTAGTGAGGCCTCAGGACCCCTCTCACCTGCTAGTTCTGTGAAGCAGCTGTTCCATAGCCTGTCCAGCGCCATCCTGTTGCTACCGTGCAAGGTTTCCAGGGCAACTCGCATCGAGTGACCCAAATCAAACCCACACCAACCCTGTATTCTTTACAATCATTCTGGAAGTTTGACAGCTCACCGTGCTGCCTGTCTATCCATGCAGCTATGTGTAAATATATAATGTGTTGATTGCCATTAGAGCCCACTTAGTCATTTGAATGACGCCGTAAATGACGTTGTTGATTTGTCACTGGAGGGTCATTTGTCATTTTAGTTGTGACTCCAACAATCTGGACCATTCTCAGCCCGTTATATCCTTCATGGAACATGAAGCAGCTCAGCCATAAATTTATCACAGGCAATGCCATTACCTTTAGCTTGACAGCCCTCAAGCAAAGGCAGTGCAATAATAGAGAATAGATTTTATCCTGTATGGAACCCAGCCTTTCGCTTGTGCTTTATTTCCTCCTTCCAGCCTCCAAGATAAAGGAGAAAATAAGGTAGCCACTGAAGTGTTATACCTACCTTAATGAAAGGTTTTAAACTGATACTGGTATTGACTCAGACGCCCCAGGTGCATGCCTGTATATCAGATGCTCTGTCATAAATGAAGATCAACAATCCTGTTAACTTTCCCTTACACTAACCTAGAGGAAAACCAAATCAAGCGCCGTATTGATGAGTCTTATAATTAGATTTTCTATTGCGATACGATGATTCTCCAGCCAGATCATAGAAGAGATGATGAAATGCCTCAGATGATGAAAATATCAAACCTGATCATGGTCTTAGGCAGCTCGCAGTATCTCTCGCAAGTACGGGAACTTGGATTCTCGCTATAAAGAGACCAAGTTAAGTAGTGGCTGATTTTTGATCCCCCTCCTGATTCGCTTGCTGATCAATAATGATAATGCGGGCTGATCAATAGCTTACCCCCTGAGGGACCACGTGGCAGAGTCGGCGACTACTTGAGATGCATTGTGTGTGAGATGTCATCCGGAATACTGATATGAGCGCTCATTTCCTGTGTACCACCGATGCTTTGGTGACGGTGTGAGCTGTTAATGAAAAAATCAGCAGGGCTTGTCAACTGTCATCATGACCAAATGAGGCAGAAAGAGAGGGTGGGGAGGAGGAGACGAAAGATAAAGCACAAATTTCTCTTTCCTCAAACATGAAGCCTAATCAGAGTTTTAAAAAAAAAAACTTATGCTCATATTTTTTTGGAAGAATTAGCATAGAGCGCTGTCAACACAATGTGAAACTGCTAAGGCACACATTTTTCTGCCAACACAAATTATGACATCTCAGCTGGATTAGGACGCATCCTTTCATTACTTTATTTGATTTTCTGACTTCCTTTTTTTCTTGTGCTCACATTTTCGAGGGAAGTTTGCTAAAAGGCTTTGGATGTGCAGTGATTAGACGATGGCGGTGTAAGAAACTGTGCTTCTGGGGACTGTATTTTGATTATTTTTATATGGAAAAGACCATTTCCTCTAGTCTGTTAATGTTCCTGCCATCATTATCTCTATTTGTCATTCTTACTACAGTGTCTACCATCCTACAAAACACAGTTCAGATGTATTTGTCCCCAAATTATCTGATAGGGGCAGGAAAGATGTTGCCCCCCGAGCCACCAAGACCACAAAAAAATGTACTCTCCTTCTCACACTTCTGGCTGGTTTATTAGCATAAGCTCATTTGTTTCTCATTAATTATGCACTAATGTCAACCTACTAATGAAGGCAAGGTCAAGACATTGGAAAAAGATGCCTGGAGTGAATGTACCCTTAAGGAGCTGAAGAATTTCAAAGAAGTGAGTGCTGAAATATTTTTCACATTTGGTGACTTGGCCGGTGCATCCGAGTGGAGACATCATTGGATGATGGGTGCGCTTGTTAAAGGTTAAAGGTGGCGCAGAGCTACTGGGCTTACCCTAATCACACGACCCTGTCCTCCCTTTCTTCTCTCTACCTCCCGCACTCCTTTTTCTCGCAGTCTCTCTGGTCCTCGACTCAGTGCAGAGCCTTTGCTGCTGAGCCCTAGCCCGAGAACAGCACGACTCCCCTCCCCCCTACACCTCTACACCCTCATTATCGGCCACCATCTGCCCGACCTTAGCCTCACATCACTCCTCTCCAACCGGCAAGCCCATCAACACTCCTCTCTCACTCTCAACTGGCACCTTGGCTCACAAGCATGCCACAGCTGCCATCTCTCTCCGAGTTACACATTTGTCCTCTTCGGCCATGTTTTATGCTCTGTAATCCCTCTGTCTTGAGTCCTTCTTACATGAACAAGCTGTGTGTAAGCCACTCCGTCAGAAACACAGATCTCTCAAGAAGTCTCAAGACCTTTTGTCAATACTCTTGAGTTTCCAAACACTGTGTATGCTCTTCCAGGGGTCAGATAAGGTAATGCGGAAGAGGAAACTGTCTGCATTTGCAAAGATAGTGGTCTAAGATAGCGAGAAACCACCCACAACTTTCTTAGAATGCAGTTTGATAAGTTAGGAGTACTTCAATTTATTATAGGCGAAGAAAGTCTAAGTTAACCTCGAGCACTTCTTTCAAAAGAACATGAAAGTCAAATCTAGTCTTCTGAGTTTGAGCCTCTGCAGTCGTGGGTAAGCCACAACTGATCGAACCTCTTGGTGTCAGGAGTGTTGATGGCACAGCCAGTTTCGCTATCAGGCCTGTCTTTCTGTCTTCATGTCGTCTAAGACTTTGTCTGCCCAGAGAGCTTACAGGCAGAGCTGGGAGAGAATGGTGGGCTACAGCCGCTCGTCTTGACAGATAAACAGGATTTTGTGTCTGGCAAGCCTAAGATTGTCAGCTCCAATCTCTTGAGAGAATTACAACCGGCAGTCAATGCTGGGACACTGGCTCAACAGACAGAGCATCAGACCCTTTGTACCGATGAGTGGGAGATGCCGACTCCTTCATCACGATAGCACCGCATGGTTTATTCATGGCTGACGGAGCCACGGGTACAGTTCAAGGTTTCCGAGAGCTCTGTTTTTCAGTGGCAAAGTGGCCTCTTCGTAAACATGTCATAAAAAGACAGAATGTAAATGTCAGTGGGTCTGTGTAGAAAGCATAATAATTGTAGGTTGAATTCAAGAGAATGGGTGGGTGACAAGGCATCTGAGTGAATGCTTCATGATTTATGAGCTTTTTACATTTTCACCTTTCTTATAAAAGATCGCCTCTTTATCTCTGGCTTTCCCTGTGCCGCCGAGTCTGCACTACAGTGGTAGTAGGGGAACAAATTCTTTAATTGCATAACTAGCATCAACATTTGACAAATACTCTTAACAGTTGGAGCTGTTCTCTCCCAGCTTGTGAGATCCCAAGTCCAGCTTTTGACCTTTCTGCTCTGAATGGAGCCCCGGAGGTCACATTGTTGTCTTTGTTAAATGTCAGCGGTTAGTGTCTCAAAGCGATGCTAGCAGTTTAAAGCATGTGGGCTGGATAAAAGCCACCTCTCTGCCATCAAGTGCTTCAACCAGGTTGGTATTCCCTTTCGTAAAGAGGGCAGGTTCTCAATGCTCGCTAAATCAATTGGAATGAGCCGGCTGCAAGGCCCCTTTGGCGTTGAGCGGCATTACCCAGAGATAAGGGAGCTCAGACGTGACGAGCCATATTAACCAGCCAGCTCCCCTCCTGTTTGGATCATTGCTGTGCTGCTCGCCTGCAGGAGGGAGCTCGGCAACTAATTGAACAGTCTGCCTTTCTGTTGACAAGACTATAATTTCTACATATCACCAAGGAAAACACTTGTCTTGTTTTTCTGCCTGTGTGCCGAGGTTCGGATGTAGGAGGAGGAGAGGATTGAGGGGAAAGGGAGCTCTGTAATGGAGGGATGGGGAGGGGGGTCTGTGGACAGGGTTAAGTGGATCAATGTCCATTTCTTTAGCCTACCCAAAGCTTAGATGTTAATCTAATTTAACGTCTGTGGGAAGAGGGTGCACAAAATAGAGAGAGAATGAATTACATCAGATGTCAAGGGGAACATGACTAAATAATTCAGTTATCTAAGTGTGGAATGACATTTATTTGATTGTGACTATAAATAGTACAAAGGTTAGGCTGAAAGGAATGGTACCCTTCTTGTTAATACCAATGTAAATTGGTATTGCGTATTAAAGGTCCCATATTGCAAGTGAGATTTCCATGTCTTTTAATTATAAAGCAGGTCTAGGTTCCATATTGATACTGTGAAAGTATCAAAGCCTCAGTCCACAGAGAAATGCACGTGGTCTGTATTCAGAAACTGAGCCTTAAAACCAGCCGTCAGGACTTCTGGAACGTGATGTCACAACAAAGCAGTCAGCACTTTCAGCTACACCCCAAGCCAGGCCCACAAGAACCCACCGTCCAACCTTTGCAGGATTCGGTTTCTCTGAGTGTTTACTCATAAGACAGTCAACCATTGAGAAGAGAGGCTCAGAGCGTCTTCTCCTCTGACTGGCTCAATGACCTGTGGTTGCTAGAGCTCCAGAGAGAAGCCTGAGAGAGAAGATGTAAAACTACACTGAGATGGTTTTTGGTTCTTAAAACCACAAAAACATCTTTATATGGATCAACACTTCAAATAAAACAAAGGAAAAGTGTAAAATATGGAGCTTTAAAAGCAAACATTTCATTACATGTCCTCTGGTTTAAGCTAACCTTTTTAGCTTCTTACCCCCCTGAGATAAAGTAATATCTTGTTGTGATGCATCATCAGATGTTGTGGGTCCCTGGGTTAAGAAGTCAAAGAACGTTTTTTCCTCTGTTTTATTTAAATAATTTTCTAGATAAGAAAAAATGACACAGTGCTTTCTTGCCCTTTTAATTGTCTCACAACCTCTCAGGTCTATGGTGCAGCCTCTCAGGAGATCCCAGCCGATATGGTGATAAAGCCAATCTGCTCTGTTTCTAACAATGAGGCAAAGACATACAATGGGGAAATGTTACATACAGTAAATGGTTTGTGTTAAAGTGCACTTTGAATCTTAATGACTGTTTCCGCTGATGATTTATGGAATGGTGGCATTTACAGCCCTTGTTCACGTTTCAGTTGTTTGACCAATGAATCTCATTCTCAGGCATTACAATGCAGTGGATTATGGTTAATGGATAACTGTGACAGACTATATTTCTGTTTAATTACCATTGATTAGAGGTAAAACGAACAGGCAAGCCTTTTCGAACACGTTTAAACATCAGGTCTGTTGTTTTAATCATGCAGCTACTGAGATGTTGTTTTCGTCTTGATGCTGGCTTTTTATGTGGTTATTTATTTCAAGCCATTTTCTTCACTCTCGAAATTACTAGCTGAACATCAAACTGGTTGACAAATTTACTTTTATTTTAAAGTTGTGAAAAAATTTACATCTGTTTTGTTGGGAAAGATTTAAGCTTTATTTTGAATAATAGAAGAATTTGAAAGACACATCATTTTCTGTCATTGACCTCGACCCCACACAAAGCTGTATATTTGTGAGGGGTCGACTGATTATCGACCTGCTATGTTATTGGATCTGATGTGATACTGTGATGTCCAGGTGTTGCTATTATTTGTTTTTATTCACTGAATTCGTCTATGTGTATTGGTATCTCGGTTCAAATATCGGTAATTGGTCTCCTTGATTATAATTAATCGGTATCTGAATCAGCCCTAAAAAAAAACATATCGGTCTACCTTTAATGTGCATATCCAGAACTGATGCAGTCAAAGAAATCCTTGCTCTGCGACTGTCACAGTCAAGAATGAAAGCTATCAGCAGCATCAGACTACTGTGTCTAAAGCAATGTTTCAATATTTTGCATGCTCCAGCCCCCATATGGTGTATTTCATTTCCTCCTTGAAGAGCTCACCATGCATATTATTGTCTTCTATTTTGAGACACTCCATGCCGTGCAGTGTGTAGAGTGAAATGTAGGGGGTTTTACCAAACGTCTGTGCCCACCAGGGCCAGCCACACAGCAGCTGTGACTGATAAAGCGAATCCTCTCCACGAGAGGGAAAAAAAAAAAACTTGTTCTCTGCTCCCTCTCGACTCTCAACCCACAACTCCTGTCCTGTCCCTGAGGCGCAAACGTCCAACTTCCAAATGCCAACTCAGTCAGGAGTTATCACCACTATTTCCCCAGCGAAAAATGTCAGATGGATGGTGATTTTCTGCTTTATGATTTCACAGGAGTGGTGACCGTACAGTGCGAGAGGTTTTCTGTCCCAGTTTGATAAGTGGGGCATAATAATGAAAATGGCTTTTTGAAAACTAAGGTAAAGCCTCATTTCAGCCCTGGCAGGTCAGCTGAAACTGCAAAGGACAATGTTTAGTACACTGTTGAAATGATTGTTCTCCATTTTCTTCCATCCTCATGCTCTCATTACTGTACTGTGTGCAAACTTAATTTGTTTGCATATCTTTGTTATAAATCATCCAAAATGTACTGGTGCCTCACACGCACATTGAAAACATCCATCATGGGCTGAGCTGTCTTTCATTTTGTTCATTTGGGGTGTATTTCACAGCCAGTGAGACACAAACGAGAGACTGAGCAGACCATGGCTCAGCGCCCATTGTCACTCTTCCTGAACACAAGGCAATAATCACCCATGCATCTCCAATCTGAGCTGAGAATAAAACAAGGTGAGAAAATGAGCACCACAGCACCACTGCAGGGGGAGAAAGTGCGAAAGGACGCTCAATGACACGCCTAACACGTTCAACATCATGGCACTTTTTTTTTAAATCTTGAAAAATTGTATATTTGATGTCAAGGGCAGTCAAGTCCAGCAGCATTAGCCCAGGAAAAACAATCATGATGGCCATGGAGAGCGAAGCGGTCACAGAGTCAAGAGCTCAAGGAAGTGAGTGGAGTCATTTGACTGTGGGTTGATGCGTATAGTGTCAGAGTAGAAGCTCCTTAAAGCTGTTACAGTGAGATTTGACTGCCATTTGTCATATTTCCTTTTGAGTCGTGAATGGAGCAGAGAGAAGAGGCTTATAGGATATTTTTAGACTCTCTTTGATGGCTTATTAGCTGGACTGGAACACTTTGACTCTCTTAAAACCAAATATAAATACATCACAATGATGGCAAAGGACCAAGAATAAATCACAGTTTCTATGACTATTAGTGACATGATGGAAATTAATGGGATAGATGCCCTCACTATGAATCTCTCACCTCCATATCATACATGGAACATGACGGAAATATGACTTTTTATAATGAACTATACTATGACGTTTTTATGAATTTATATGCCTCAGTATACTATGATGTTTTTATGCCTTAGTATACTGTAACATTTTATGACTTTTATAACGAACTATACTGACTTTTTTATGGTTACTGTACTATGACTTTTTTATGACTTTTTATTCCTCACTATACTATGACATTTAATATCTTACTATACTATTACTTTTTGTGCCTTACTATACTATGACATTTTTCTGACTCTTTATGCCTTACTATAACTTTAACGTTTTTATGACTTTTTATGCTTCACTATACTATGACATTTCATGCCTTACTATACTATGACGTTTTTATGCCTTACTATATTATGACTTTTTGTGCCTTACTATACTATGACATTTTCATGCGTTACTATACTATGACATTTTTATGCCTTATTATACTATGACTTTTTTATGACTTTTTATAACGAACTATACTATGACTTTTTTATGCTTTACTATACTATGACTTTTTTATGCCTTGCTATCTATACAATAACGTTTTTTATGACTTTTTATGCCTCACTGTACTATGACATTTTCATGCCTTACTATACTATGACATTTTTATGCCTTACTATACTATGACATTTTTATGCCTTACTATACTATGACTTTTTTATGACTATTTGTGCCTTACTATACTATGGCATTTTTATGGCTTAATATACTATGACTTTTTTATGCCTTGCTATCTATACAATACAGTTTTTATGACTTTTTATGCCTCACTGTACTATGACGTTTTCATGCCTTACTATACTATGACTTTTTGTGCCTTACTATACTATGACATTTTTATGCCTTCCTATACTATGACTTTTTTATGACTTTTTGTGCCTTATTATACTGTGGCATTTTTATGTCATACCATAGTATGACTTTTTTATAACTTTTTATGCCTTTCTTTATTATGATGTTTTATGCCTCACTATATTAGGGCTTTTTTATGCCTTGCTATCTATACAATGACATTTTTATGACTTTTTACGCCTCACTGTACTATGACGTTTTCAGGTGTTACTATATTATGACGCTTTTATAACTTTTCATATCAAACTATACTATGGCATTTTAATGCCTTAGTATACTATGAGTTTTTATGAGTTTATATGCCTTATTATGCTATGACGTTTTCCTGTCTTACTATGCTATGACGTTTTTATGCCTTACTGGACTATGACATTTTTATGCCTTACTATACTATGACTTTTTGTGCCTTACTACACTATGACTTTTTTTATGACATTTTTTAATGCCTTACTATACTATGACATTTTTATGACTTTTTGTGCCTTACAATACTATGGCATTTTTATGGCATACTATAGTATGACTTTTTTATAACTTTTTATGCCTTTCTATATTATGACATTTTATGCCTTACTGTACTATGACATTTCTATGCCTAACTATAGTATGGCTTTTTATGACTCACTATACTAGGACTTTTTTATGCCTTGCTATCTATACAATGACGTTTTTATGATATTTTACGCCTCACTGTACTATGATGTTTTCATGCGTTATTATATTATGACGCTTTTATAATTTTTTTATAACAAACTATACTGTGACATTTTAATGCCTTAGTATACTATGAGTTTTTATGAGTGTATATGCCTTATTATGCTATGACTTTTTATGCCTCACTATACTATGAGGTTTTTATGACTTTTTATGCCTCACTGTACTATGACGTTTCATGTCTTACTATGCTATGACGTTTTTATGCATTACTATGCTATGACATTTTTTTGACTTTTTATGCCTTACTATACTATGACATTTTTATGCCTTACTATACTATGACTTTTTTATGACTTTTTGTGCCTTACTATACTATGGCATTTTTTATGGCATGCTATTGTATGACTTTTTTATAACTTTTTATGCCTTTCTATATTATGACATTTCATGTCTTACTATGCTATGACGTTTTTATGCATTACTATGCTATGACATTTTTTTGATTTTTTATGCGTTTCTATATTATGACATTTTATGCCTTACTATACTATGACATTTTTATGCCTTTTTATGCCTTACTATACTATGACATTTTTAGGCCTTACTATACTGTAACATTTTTATGACTTTTTATACTATGACATTTTTATGACTTTTTGTGGCTTACTATACTATGGCATTTTTATGCCTTACTATACTATGACATTTTTATGCCTTACTATACTATGACATTTTTATGACTTTTTGTGCCTTACTATACTATGGCTTTTTTTATGGCATACTATTGTATGACTTTTTTATACCTTTTTATGCCTTTCTATATTATGACATTTCATGTCTTACTATGCTATGATGTTTTTATGCATTACTATGCTATGACATTTTTTTGACTTTTTATGCCTTTCTATATTATGACATTTTATGCCTTACTATACTATGACATTTTTATGCCTTACTATACTATGACTTTTTTATGACTTTTTGTGCCTCACTATACTATGGCATTTTTATGCCTTACTATACTCTGACATTTTTATGACATTTCATAACGAACTATACAATGACTTTTTTATGACTTTTTTATGACTTTTTGTTCCTTACTATACTATGGCATTTTTATGCCTTACTATACTATGACATTTTTATGCCTTACTATACTATGACTTTTTTATGACTTTTTGTGCCTTACTATACTATGGCATTTTTATGGCATACTATAGTATGACTTTTTTATAACTTTTTATGCCTTTCTATATTATGACATTTCATGTCTTACTATGCTATGACGTTTTTATGCATTACTGTGCTATGACTTTTTTATAACTTTTTATGCCTTTCTATATTATGACATTTTATGCCTTACTATACTATGACATTTCTATGCCTAACTATAGTATGACTTTTTTTTTGACTTTTTATGCCTTTCTATATTATGACATTTTATGTCTTACTATGCTATGACGTTTTTATGCATTACTATGCTATGAAATTTTTTTGATTTTTTATGCGTTTCTATATTATGACATTTTATGCCTTACTATACTATGACATTTTTATGCCTTACTATACTATGACTTTTTTATGACTTTTTATGCCTTACTATACTATGACATTTTTAGGCCTTACTATACTGTAACATTTTTATTACTTTTTATACTATGACATTTTTATGACTTTTTGTGCCTTACTATAATATGGCATTTTTATGCCTTACTATACTATGACATTTTTATGCCTTACTATACTATGACTTTTTTATGACTTTTTATGCCTTACTATACTATGACATTTTTAGGCCTTACTATACTGTAACGTTTTTATGACTTTTTATACCTCACTATACTATGACATGTCATGTCTTACTATGCTATGACGTTTTTATGCATTACTGTGCTATGACATTTTTTTGACTTTTTGTGCCTTACTATACTATGGCATTTTTATGGCATACTACAGTATGTCTTTTTTATAACTTTTTATGACTTTTTTTATGACATTTTTTAATGCCTTACTATAATATGATGTTTTTATGCCTTACTATACTCTGACATTTTTATGACATTTCATAACGAACTATACAATGACTTTTTTATGACTTTTTGTGCCTTACTATACTATGGCATTTTTATGCCTTACTATACTATGACATTTTTATGCCTTACTATACTATGACTTTTTTATGACTTTTTGTGCCTTACTATACTATGACATTTTTATGCCTTACTATACTATGACTTTTTTATGACTTTTTGTGCCTTACTATACTATGGCATTTTTATGGCATACTATAGTATGACTTTTTTATAACTTTTTATGCCTTACTATACTATGGCATTTTTATGGCATACTATAGTATGACTTTTTTATAACTTTTTATGCCTTACTATACTATGGCATTTTTATGGCATACTATAGTATGACTTTTTTATAACTTTTTATGACTTTTTATGCCTTTTTATATTATGACATTTCATGTCTTACTATGCTATGACGTTTTTATGCATTACTGTGCTATGACTTTTTTATAACTTTTTATGCCTTTCTATATTATGACATTTTATGCCTTACTATACTATGACATTTCTATGCCTAACTATAGTATGACTTTTTTTTGACTTTTTATGCCTTTCTATATTATGACATTTTATGCCTTACTATACTATGACATTTTTATGCCTTACTATACTATGACTTTTTTATGACTTTTCATAACGAACTATACAATGACTTTTTTATGACTTTTTGTGCCTTACTATACCATGGCATTTTTATGCCTTACTATACTATGACATTTTTATGCCTTACTATACTATGACTTTTTTATGACTTTTTGTGCCTTACTATACTATGGCATTTTTATGGCATACTATAGTATGACTTTTTTATAACTTTTTATGCCTTTTTATATTATGACATTTCATGTCTTACTATGCTATGACGTTTTTATGCATTACTGTGCTATGACTTTTTTATAACGTTTTATGCCTTTCTATATTATGACATTTTATGCCTTACTATACTATGACATTTCTATGCCTAACTATAGTATGACTTTTTTTTGACTTTTTATGCCTTTCTATATTATGACATTTTATGCCTTACTATACTATGACATTTTTATGCCTTACTATACTATGACATTTTTATGCCGTACTATACTATGACTTTTTTATGACTTTTTATGCCTTACTATACTATGACTTTTTATGACTTTTTATGCCTTACTATACTATGACTTTTTTATGACTTTTTATGCCTTACTATACTATGACTTTTTAGGCCTTACTATACTGTAACGTTTTTATGACTTTTTATGCCTTACTATACTATGGCATTTTTATGCCTTACTATACTATGACATTTTTATGCCTTACTATACTATGACTTTTTTATGACTTTTTGTGCCTTACTATACTATGGCATTTTTTATGGCATACTATTGTATGACTTTTTTATAACTTTTTATGCTTTCTATATTATGACATTTTTATGACATTTCATGTCTTACTATGCTATGACGTTTTTATGCATTACTATGCTATGACATTTTTTTGATTTTTTATGCGTTTCTATATTATGACATTTTATGCCTTACTATACTATGACATTTTTAGGCCTTACTATGCCATGAGTTTATAATGGGCTCACTAGGTGGTACAGTGGTTAAGGTTGTTGCTTTATAATAAGAAGGTTGTGGGTTTGAATCCTGGGACATTTGGTGTGGACATTGAGAGTTTTTATGCCTTACTATACTATGACATTTTCTTGAAGTTTTTATGTCTTACTATACTATGACTTTTTTATGACTTTTTGTGCCTTCTCGTTCTATAATATTTTTATGCTTTCAAATAGTATGACATTTTTATGCCTTACTATACTATGACTTTTTTATGACTTTTTGTGCCTTACTATACTATGGCATTTTTTATGGCATACTATTGTATGACTTTTTTATAACTTTTTATGCCTTTCTATATTATGACATTTCATGTCTTACTATGCTATGACATTTTTATGCTTTACTATACTATGACATTTTTATGACTTTTTTTTGACTTTTTATGCGTTTCTATATTATGACATTTTATGCCTTACTATACTATGACATTTTTAGGCCTTACTATACTGTAACGTTTTTATGACTTTTTATACCTCACTATACTATGACATTTCATGTCTTACTATGCTATGACGTTTTTATGCATTACTGTGCTATGACATTTTTATGACATTTTTATGCCTACTATACTATGACATTTTTTTGACTTTTTATGCCTCATTATACTATGAAGTTTTTATGCCTTGCTATCTATACAATAACATTTTTATGACTTTTTATGCCTCACTGTACTATGACGTTTTCATGCTTTACTATACTATGACATTTTTATGCCTTACTATACTATGACTTTTTGTGCCTTACAATATTATGACATTTTTATGCTTTACTATACTATGACATTTTTATGCCTTACTATCTTATAACTTTTTATGCCTTACTATACTATGACATTTTTATGACTTTTTGTGCCTTACTATACTATGGCATTTTTATGCCTTACTATTACTATGACATTTTTATGCCTTACTATACTATGACTTTTTTATGACTTTTTGTGCCTTACTATACTATGGCATTTTTATGGCATACTATTGTATGACTTTTTATACTATGACTTTTTTATGCCTTTCTATATTATGACATTTCATGTCTTACTATGCTATGACGTTTTTATGCATTACTATGCTATGACATTTTTTTGACTTTTTATGCGTTTCTATATTAAGACATTTTATGCCTTACTATACTATGACATTTTTATGCCTTACTATACTATGACTTTTTTATGACTTTTTATGTCTTACTATACTATGACATTTTTAGGCCTTACTATACTGTAACGTTTTTATGACTTTTTATACCTCACTATACTATGACATTTCATGTCTTACTATGCTATGACGTTTTTATGCATTACTGTGCTATGACTTTTTTATAACTTTTTATGCCTTTCTATATTATGACATTTCATGTCTTACTATGCTATGACGTTTTTATGCATTACTATGCTATGACATTTTTTTGATTTTTTATGCGTTTCTATATTATGACATTTTATGCCTTACTATACTATGACATTTTTATGCCTTACTATACTATGACTTTTTTATGACTTTTTTATGACTTTTTGTGTCTTACTATACTATGACTTTTTTATGACTTTTTATGCCTTACTATACTATGACATTTTTAGGCCTTACTATACTGTAACGTTTTTATGACTTTTTATACTATGACATTTTTATGACTTTTTGTGCCTTACTATACTATGGCATTTTTATGCCTTACTAGACTATGACTTTTTTATGACTTTTTGTGCCTTACTATACTATGGCATTTTTTATGGCATACTATTGTATGACTTTTTTATTACTTTTTATGCGTTTCTATATTATGACATTTTATGCCTTACTATACTATGACATTTTTATGCCTTACTATACTATGACTTTTTTATGACTTTTTGTGTCTTACTGTACTATGACATTTTTAGGCCTTACTATACTGTAACGTTTTTATGACTTTTTATACCTCACTATACTATGACATTTCATGTCTTACTATGCTATGACGTTTTTATGCATTACTGTGCTATGACATTTTTTTGACTTTTTGTGCCTTATACTATGAAGTTTTTTATGCCTCATTATACTATGAAGTTTTTATGCCTTGCTATCTATACAATAACATTTTTATGACTTTTTATGCCTCACTGTACTATGACGTTTTCATGCTTTACTATACTATGACATTTTTATGCCTTACTATACTATGACTTTTTGTGCCTTACAATATTATGACATTTTTATGCTTTACTATACTATGACATTTTTATGCCTTACTATCTTATAACTTTTTTATGACTTTTTGTGCCTTACTATACTATGGCATTTTTATGGCATACTACAGTATGTCTTTTTTATAACTTTTTATGACTTTTTTTATGACATTTTTTAATGCCTTACTATAGTATGATGTTTTTATGCCTTACTATACTCTGACATTTTTATGACATTTCATAACGAACTATACAATGACTTTTTTATGACTTTTTGTGCCTTACTATACTATGGCATTTTTATGCCTTACTATACTATGACATTTTTATGCCTTACTATACTATGACTTTTTTATGACTTTTTGTGTCTTACTATACTATGACATTTTTAGGCCATACTATACTGTAACGTTTTTATGACTTTTTATACCTTACTATACTATGGCATTTTTATGCCTTACTATACTATGACATTTTTATGCCTTACTATACTATGACTTTTTTATGACTTTTTGTGCCTTACTATACTATGGCATTTTTTATGGCATACTATTGTATGACTTTTTTATAACTTTTTATGCCTTTCTATATTATGACATTTCATGTCTTACTATGCTATGACGTTTTTTGCATTACTATGCTATGACATTTTTTTGATTTTTTATGCGTTTCTATATTATGACATTTTATGCCTTACTATACTATGACATTTTTAGGCCTTACTATGCCATGAGTTTATAATGGGCTCACTAGGTGGTACAGTGGTTAAGGTTTTTGCTTTATAATAAGAAGGTTGTGGGTTTGAATCCTGGGACATTTGGTGTGGACATTGAGAGTTTTTATGCCTAGCTATACTATGACATTTTCTTGAAGTTTTTATGTCTTCATATAGTATAACGTTTTTATGTCTTTTTGTGCCTTCTCGTTCTATAATATTTTTATGCTTTCAAATAGTATGACATTTTTATGCCTTACTATGCTATGACTTTTTTATGACTTTTTGTGCCTTACTATACTATGGCATTTTTTATGGCATACTATTGTATGACTTTTTTATAACTTTTTATGCCTTTCTATATTATGACATTTCATGTCTTACTATGCTATGACGTTTTTATGCATTACTATGCTATGACATTTTTTTGATTTTTTATGCGTTTCTATATTATGACATTTTATGCCTTACTATACTATGACATTTTTAGGCCTTACTATACTGTAACGTTTTTATGACTTTTTATACCTCACTATACTATGACATTTTTATGCCTTACTATGCCATGAGTTTATAATGGGCTCACTAGGTGGTACAGTGGTTAAGGTTGTTGCTTTATAATAAGAAGGTTGTGGGTTTGAATCCTGGGACATTTGGTGTGGACATTGAGAGTTTTTATGCCTAGCTATACTATGACATTTTCTTGAAGTTTTTATGTCTTCATATAGTATAACGTTTTTATGTCTTTTTGAGCCTTCTCGTTCTATAATATTTTTATGCTTTCAAATAGTATGACATTTTTATGCCTTACTATGGTATGAGTTTTTATAATTTACAATGCATTTAGTGTATTAGGATGACTGGGTGGCAGAGTGGTTAAGTCCAATGCTTCCCGATGAGAAGCTCGCAGGTTCAAACCCCCACACCTGCAAACTTTTTATGCCTGACTATACTATGTCTTTTTTATTACTTTTCATGCCTTCCTATTTTATCACGTATTTATACCTTACTTTACTAAAACGGTTTTATTATTTTTTATGCTTTAATATACTATTACGTTTCAATGCCTTACTAATATGACATCTTTATCTTTCATCCTATTCCTGGGACCTTTGGTGTGGACATTATTGTTTTGATGCCTGACTATACTATGACTTTTCTATGACTGCTTTTGAGCCTTACTATACCATGACATTTTTATGCCATACTATACTATGAGTTGTTTTTTTTTACGTTTTTATGCCTTCTCATGCTATGCTGTGCTTTGAAATAGTATGACATTTTTATGCCTTACTATGGTATGACTTTTTATACTTTACTACGCAATTGTTAATTGGCTGATTAGGCAGTACAGTGGTTCGGTCTAATGCTTCCCAATAAGAAGGTTGTAGGTTCAAATCTTATTCGTGGGACCTTTGATGTGGACATTATTGTCTTGATGCCTGACTATACTATGACGTTTTTTTACGTTTTTATGCCTTACTATAGTATAAATTTTTTTTTTTTTTATGCCTTCTCATACTATAATATTTTTATACTTTCAAATAGTATGACATTTTTATGCCTTACTATACTATGGCATTTTTATGCCTTACTAGACTATGACTTTTTTATGACTTTTTGTGCCTTACTATACTATGGCATTTTTTATGGCATACTATTGTATGACTTTTTTATAACTTTTTATGCGTTTCTATATTATGACATTTTATGCCTTACTATACTATGACATTTTTATGCCTTACTATACTATGACTTTTTTATGACTTTTTGTGTCTTACTATACTATGACATTTTTAGGCCTTACTATACTGTAACGTTTTTATGACTTTTTATACCTCACTATACTATGACATTTCATGTCTTACTATGCTATGACGTTTTTATGCATTACTGTGCTATGACATTTTTTTGACTTTTTGTGCCTTATACTATGGAGTTTTTTATGCCTCATTATACTATGAAGTTTTTATGCCTTGCTATCTATACAATAACATTTTTATGACTTTTTATGCCTCACTGTACTATGACGTTTTCATGCTTTACTACACTATGACATTTTTATGCCTTACTATACTATGACTTTTTGTGCCTTACTATATTATGACATTTTTATGCTTTACTATACTATGACATTTTTATGCCTTACTATCTTATAACTTTTTTATGACTTTTTGTGCCTTACTATACTATGGCATTTTTATGGCATACTACAGTATGTCTTTTTTATAACTTTTTATGACTTTTTTATGACATTTTTTAATGCCTAACTATACTATGATGTTTTTATGCCTTACTATACTATGACTTTTTTATGACTTTTTGTGTCTTACTATACTATGACATTTTTAGGCCTTACTATACTGTAACGTTTTTATGACTTTTTATACCTTACTATACTATGGCATTTTTATGCCTTTCTATACTATGACATTTTTATGCCTTACTATACTATGACTTTTTTATGACTTTTTGTGCCTTACTATACTATGGCATTTTTTATGGCATACTATTGTATGACTTTTTTATAACTTTTTATGCCTTTCTATATTATGACATTTCATGTCTTACTATGCTATGACGTTTTTATGCATTACTATGCTATGACATTTTTTTGATTTTTTATGCGTTTCTATATTATGACATTTTATGCCTTACTATACTATGACATTTTTATGCCTTACTATACTATGACTTTTTT
The DNA here is from genome assembly GCF_021018895.1 of Seriola aureovittata. Lineage (NCBI taxonomy): Eukaryota > Metazoa > Chordata > Actinopteri > Carangiformes > Carangidae > Seriola > Seriola aureovittata. Next base: position 24,420,514 of record NC_079373.1, read on the forward strand.
ATGACTTTTTATGTCTTACTATACTATGACATTTTTAGGCCTTACTATACTGTAACGTTTTTATGACTTTTTATACCTCACTATACTATGACATTTTTATGCCTTACTATGCCATGAGTTTATAATGGGCTCACTGGGTGGTACAGTGGTTAAGGTTGTTGCTTTATAATAAGAAGGTTGTGGGTTTGAATCCTGGGACATTTGGTGTGGACATTGAGAGTTTTTATGCCTAGCTATACTATGACATTTTCTTGAAGTTTTTATGTCTTCATATAGTATAACGTTTTTATGTCTTTTTGTGCCTTCTCGTTCTATAATATTTTTATGCTTTCAAATAGTATGACATTTTTATGCCTTACTATGGTATGAGTTTTTATAATTTACAATGCATTTAGTGTAGTTGGGTGGCAGAGTGGTTAGGTCGAATGCTTCCCGATGAGAAGCTCGCAGGTTCAAACCCCCACACCTGCAAACTTTTTATGCCTGACTATACTGTGTCTTTTTTATTACTTTTCATGCCTTCCTATTTTATCACGTATTTATACCTTACTTTACTAAAATGGTTTTATTATTTTTTATGCTTTAATATACTATTACGTTTCAATGCCTTACTAATATGACATCTTTATCTTTCATCCTATTCCTGGGACCTTTGGTGTGGACATTATTGTTATTGTTAATACTGTGCTATGACTTTTTTATAACTTTTTATGCCTTTCTATATTATGACATTTTATGCCTTACTATACTATGACATTTCTATGCCTAACTATAGTATGACTTTTTTTTTACTTTTTATGCCTTTCTATATTATGACATTTTATGCCTTACTATACTATGACATTTTTATGTCTTACTATACTATGACTTTTTTATGACTTTTTGTGCCTTACTATACTATGACCTTTTGTGCCTTACTATACTATGACATTTTTATGCCTTACTATACAATGACTTTTTTATGACTTTTTATGCCTTACTATACTATGACATTTTTAGGCCTTACTATACTGTAACGTTTTATGACATTTTATACTATGACATTTTTATAACTTTTTGTGCCTTACTATACTATGGCATTTTTATGCCTTACTATACTATGGCATTTTTATGCCTTACTATACTATGACTTTTTTATGACTTTTTGTGCCTTACTATACTATGGCATTTTTTATGGCATACTATTGTATGACTTTTTTATAACTTTTTATGCCTTTCTATATTATGACATTTCATGTCTTACTATGCTATGACGTTTTTATGCATTACTATGCTATGACATTTTTTTGACTTTTTATGCGTTTCTATATTATGACATTTTATGCCTTACTATACTATATTATGACTTTTTTATGACTTTTTGTGTCTTACTATACTATGACATTTTTAGGCCTTACTATACTGTAACGTTTTTATGACTTTTTATACCTCACTATACTATGACATTTCATGTCTTACTATGCTATGACGTTTTTATGCATTACTGTGCTATGACTTTTTTATAACTTTTTATGCCTTTCTATATTATGACATTTTATGCCTTACTATACTATGACATTTTTATGCCTTACTATACTATGACTTTTTTATGACTTTTTGTGCCTTAGTATACTATGATGTTTTTATGCCTTACTATACTATGACTTTTTTATGACCTTTTGTGTCTTACTATACTATGACATTTTTAGACCTTACTATACTGTAACGTTTTTATGACTTTTTATACCTCACTATACTATGACATTTTTATGCCTTACTATGCCATGAGTTCATAATGGGCTGACTGGGTGGTACAGTGGTTAAGGTTGTTGCTTTATAATAAGAAGGTTGTGGGTTTGAATCCTGGGACCTTTGGTGTGGACATTGAGCGTTTTTATGCCTAGCTATACTATGACATTTTCTTGAAGTTTTTATGTCTTCATATAGTATAACGTTTTTATGTCTTTTTGTGCCTTCTCGTTCTATAATATTTTTATGCTTTCAAATAGTATGACATTTTTATGTCTTACTATAGTATGAGTTTTTATAATTTACAATGCATTTAGTGTAGTAGGATGACTGGGTGGCAGAGTGGTTAGGTCGAATGCTTCCCGATGAGAAGCACGCAGGTTCAAACCCCCACACCTGCAAACTTTTTATGCCTGACTATACTATGTCTTTTTTATTACTTTTCATGCCTTCCTATTTTATCACGTATTTATACCTTACTTTACTAAAACGATTTTATTATTTTTTACGCTTTAATATACTATTACGTTTCAATGCCTTACTAATATGACATCTTTATCTTTCATCCTATTCCTGGGACCTTTGGTGTGGACATTATTGTTTTGATGCCTGACTATACTATGACTTTTCTATGACTGCTTTTGAGCCTTACTATACCATGACATTTTTATGCCATAATATACTATGAGGTTCTTTTTTACGTTTTCATGCCTTCTCATGCTATGCTGTGCTTTGAAATAGTATGACATTTTTATGCCTTACAATGGTATGACTTTTTAGTCTTTACTACGCAATTGCTTTATTGGGCTGATTAGGCAGTACAGTGGTTCGGTCTAATGCTTCCCAATAAGAAGGTTGCGGGTTCAAATCTTATTCGTAGGACCTTTGGTGTGGACATTATTGTTTTGATGCCTATACTATGACGTTTTTTTACGTTTTTATGCCTTACTATAGTATAACATTTCTATGTTTTTTTATGCCTTCTCATACTATAATATTTTTATACTTTCAAATAGTATGACTTTTTATCCTTTAGTATGCATAAATCCTAACAGGCTGACTGGGTGGCATAGTGGTTATGTGTATTGCCACCCAATGAGAAGATTGTGGGTTTGAATCCCCAAAGCTGAGACCTTCTGAGTAGACATTGAATGGTTTTATGACTGCTTTTATGCCTTACTATACCATGACATTTTTATGCCATACTATGATTTCTTTATGCCTTACTAAAGTATGACATTTTTATGGCTTTTTTGTCTTACTATACTATGATGTTTTTATATCTTTTTATGCCTTACTATACTATGACTTTTTATGACTTTTTGTGCTTTACTATACTATGACATTTTATGCCTTACTATACTATAACATTTTTCTGACTTTTTATACCTCACTATACTTTGACATTTCATGTCTTACTATGCTATGACGTTTTAATGCCTTTCTATACTATGACATTTTTATGACTTTTTGTGCCTTACTATACTATGACATTTTTATGACATTTCATAACGAACTATACTATGACTTTTTTATGACTTTTTGTGCCTTACTATACTATGACTTTTTTATGCCTTACTATACTATGGCATTTTTTATGGCATACTATAATATGACTTTTTTATAACTTTTTAGGCCTTTCTATATTATGACGTTTTATGCCTTACTATGCTATGACATTTCATGTCTTACTATGCTATGACGTTTTTATGCCTAACTATACCATGACATTTTTATGCCATACTATAATTTCTTTATGTCTTACTAAAGTATGACATTTTTATGGCTTTTTTGTCTTACTATACTATGATGTTTTTATATCATTTTATGCCTTTACTATGACGTTTTTACGCCTTAATATACTACAGTATGAATATTTATTCCTTACTTTAGTATGACATTTGATGCCTTACTATACTATGACTTTTTTATGACTTACTTTAATATGACTTTTTATGACTTTTTTTGCCTTACTATACTATGGCATTTTATGCCTTACTATAATATAACGTTTTTATGACTTTTTATACCTCACTATACTTTGACATTTCATGTCTTACTATGCTATGACGTTTTTATGCATTACTATACTATGACATTTCTATGACTTTTTGTGCCTTACTATACTATGGCATTGTTATGCCTTACTATACTATGACATTTTTATGCCTTACTATGCTATGACTTTTTTATGACTTTTTGTGCCTTACTATACTATGGCATTTTTTATGGCATACTATAATATCACTTTTTTATAACTTTTCAGGCCTTTCTATATTATGACGTTTTATGCCTTACTATACTCTGACAATTTTTATGACTTTTTTATGCCTTACTATACTATGACTTTTAATGACTTTTTGTGCCTTACTATACTATGACATTTCATGTCTTACTATGCTATGACATTTTTATTCCTTATTATACTATGACGTTTTTATGACTTACTATACTATGACATTTTTATGCCTTACTGTACTATGGCATTTTTATGGCATACTATAGTATGACTATTTTAAAACTTTTTATGTCTTTTTATATTATGACGTTTTATGCCTTACTATACTATGATGTTTTTATGTCTTACTATACTATGACATTTTTATGACTTTTTATAACAAACTATACTATGACGTTTTTGTGCCTTACTATACTATGACTTTTTTATGACTTTTAATAACGAACTATTCCATGACGTTTTTATGCCTTTCTATACTATGGTGTTTTTATGACTTTTTAACCAACTATACTATGACGTTTTTATACCTTACTATAATATGACATTTTTATGCCTCACTATACTATGACTTTTAAGGACTATTTGTACCTTATTGTGCCTTACTATGGCATTTTTATGGCATACTATAGTATGACTATTTTATAACTTTTTATGCCTTTTTATACTATGACATTTTATGCCTTACTATACTATGACGTTTTTATGTCTTACTATACTATGACATTTTTATGCCTTATTATACTATGACTTTTTGTGCCTTACTATATACTATGACTTTTTTTATGACTTTTAATAACGAACTATATCATGACTTTTTTATGCCTTACTATCCTATGACTATTTTATAACTTTTTATGCCTTTGTATATTATAACGTTTTATACCTCGCTATACTATGACATTTCATGTGTTACTATGCTATGACATTTTTATACCTTATTATACTATGACGTTTTTATGCCTTACTATACTATCACTTTTGTATGCCTTACTATACTATGGCATTTTTATGGCATACTATAGTATGACTATTTTATAACTTTTTATGCCTTTTTATATTATGACATTTTTGTGCCTTGATATACTATGACTTTTTGTGCCTTACTATACTATGACTTTTGTATGACTTTTTATAACAAAATATACTATGACGTTTTTGTGCCTTACTATACTATGACTATTTTATGACTTTCAATAACGAACTATACCATGACATTTTTATATATATATATAAGGAATAAAAACTCACAAATAAGTCATAATATATTATTATTATAAAAACTTCATAGTATAGTTAGGCATAAAAAGTCATAAAAGTGTCACAGTACAGTAAGACATGAAAACTTCATAGCATATTAAGTCATTAAAAAATAGTATAGTAAGGCATAAAAAGTCATAAAAAAGTCATAGTATTGTAAGGCATAAAAAGTCATAGTATAGTAAGGCATAAAAAGTCATAAAAATCTCATAGCATAGTAAGACATGAAAACTTCATAATACATTAAAGAATTAAAATGTGATATCATTGTAAGGCATAAAAGTAATAAAAAAGGTCATAGTATAGTATAGTAAGGCATAAAAACTTCATAATCTAGTAAGGCATAAAAAGTCATTAAAAAGTCATAATACACCAAGGCATAAAAAGTCATAAAAAGCATAGTATAGTAAGGCATAAAAAGTCATAAAAAAAGTCATAGTATTGTAAGGCATAAAAAGTCATAGTATAGTAAGGCATAAATAGCCATAAAAAAAAGTCATAGTATTGTAAGGCATAAAAAGTCATAGTATAGTAAGGCATAAAAAGTCATAAAAAAAAGTCATAGTATTGTAAGGCATAAAAAGTCATAGTATAGTAAGGCATAAAAAGTCATAAAAATGTCATAGTATAGTAAGTCATAAAAAGTCATAGTATAGTAAGGCATAAAAGGTCATTAAAAAGTCATAGTATAGTAAGGCATAAAAAGTCATAGTATATAGTAAGGCATAAAAATTCATAGTATAGTAAGGCATAAAAAGTCATGAAAATGTCATAGTATAGTAAGTCATAAAAAGTCATAGTATAGTAAGGCATAAAAAGTCATTAAAAAGTCTTAGTATATCAAGGCATAAAAAGTCATAAAAAGCATAGTACAGTAAGGCATAGAAGAGTCATAAAAGATTCATAGTATAGTAAGGCATAAAAAGTCAAATAAAAGTCATAGTATATCAAGGTATAAAAAGTCAAAAATTATGCAGTATAGTATGGCATAAAAACTTCATAGTATAGTAAAGGCATAAAAAGTCATAAAAAAGTCATAATATTGCAAGGCATAAAAAGTCATAGTATAGTAAGGCATAAAACCATTATAGTAAGGCTTAAAAAGTCATAAAAAAGTCATAGTATAGTAAGGCATAAAAAGTCATACTATACTAAGAAATAACAACATCATAGTAAGGCAAAAAAAGTCATGAATAAGTCATAGTATAGCAAGGCAAAAAAAGTCATAAAAAAGTCATAGTATGGTAAGGCATGAAAACATCTAAAAAACGTCATAGTATGGTAAAGTATAAAAAATCATAAGTCATAGTATAGTAAGCCATAAAAAGTCATAAAAAAGTCATAGTATATCAAGGTATAAAAAGTCAAAAATTAGTCAGTATAGTATGGCATAAAAACTTCATAGTATAGTAAAGGCATAAAAAGTCATAAAAAAGTCATAGTATTGTAAGGCATAAAAAGTCATAAAAAAGTCAAATTGTAGTAAGGCATAAAAATGTCATAGTATAGTAAGGCATAAAAAAGTCAAATTATAATAAGGTATAAAAAAGTCATAGTATAGTACAGCATGAAAAAGTCATGATAGTAAGGCATAAAAATGTCAAAAAACGTCATATTATACTAAGGCATAAAAATGTCAAAAAACGTCATAGTTTAGTAAGGCATAAAAAGTCATACTATACCAAGGCATAAAAACATTATAGTAAGGCATAAAAATATCTAAAAAAAACATAGTATAGTAAGGCATAAAAAGTCATAAAAAAGTCATAGTATAGCAAAACATAAAAAGTCATAAAAAAGTCATAGTATAGTAAGGCATAAAAAGTCATGAATAAGTCATAGTATAATATGGTATAGAAAAGTCAAAAATAAGTCCTAGTATAGTAAGGCATAAAAAGTCATAGTATAGTAAGTCTTAAAAAGTCATATAAAAAGTCATAGTGCAGGAAAGCATAAAAACATAATATTATAGTATGGCATAAAAAGTCATAAAAATGTCATACTATAGTAAGAAATGAAAACTTCATAGTATAGTGAGGCATTAAAATGTCATAGTATAGTAAGACATATAAAGTCATAAAAAAAGTCATAGTATTGTAAGGCATAAAAAGTACATAGTATATTAAGGTATAAAAAGTCACACTATATTAAGGCATAAAACGTCATAGTAAGGCATAAAAAGTCATAAATAAGTCATAGTATAGTGAGGCATAAAAACATCTAAAAAAACATTTTAGTAAAATAAGGCATAAATACATGATAAAATAGGAAGGCATGAACGGTAATAAAAAAGACATAGTATAGTCAGGCATAAAAACACTCAATGTCTAACCCGAAGGTCCCTGGTGTGGGGGTTTGAACCCAAAACCTTCTAATTGGGAAGCATTAGACCGAACCACTCACCCACCTAGACAGCCCACTAGAACAAATGTATAGTAAAGACTAAAAAGTCATACTAAAGTAAGGCATAAAAATTTCAAGCTTTTTGAAAGCATAAAAATATCATAGAATGAGAAGGCACAAAAAGACAAAAACATTATAATATAGTAAAGCATAAAAAAATCATAAGTAAGTCATAGTATAGTAAAGCATAAAAAGTCATTAAAAAGTCATGGTATAGTAAAGCATAAAAAATCTAAAAAAATGTCATAGTATAGTAAGGTATAAAAACATCTAAAAAAAGGTCATAGTACAGTATATTAAGGCATAAAAAGTTATAAATAAGTCAAGTTATAGTAAGGCATAAAAATGTTTAAAAAAACATCATAGTATAGTAGGGCATAAAGCCGTCATAAAAAAGTCATAATATAGTCAGTTATAAAAACCTCATAGTATAGTAAGGCACGAAAAGTCATAAGTAAGTCATAGTATAGTAAAGCATAAAAAGTCATAAAAAAAGTCATAGTATAGTATGGCATAAAAACTTCATAGTATATTAAGGCATAAAAGTTTTATAGTATAGAAAGGCATAAAAACATTAAAAAAAATGTCATAGTATCGTAAGGCATAAAAATTCATAAAACAGTCATAGTATTGTAAGGCATAAAAACGTCAAAAAAACAGCTTGGTATAGTAAGGCACAAAAAGTCGTAAGTAAGTCATAGTATTGTAAGGTATAAAAACGTCATAGTATAGTAAGGCATGAAAATTCATATTATAATAAGGTATAAAAAGTCACCAATAAATCTGAGATCTATGTCTTTAAGAGGAAGCCGATATTCTCAGAGAGAACACACGCAATTGCTTGCTAGGTATCAAATACCAAATATGAATATGTAGTTCTTTAAAAGCTGCCAGCTTCCCATTTGTATCGAGGTTATCTGTGTCCACTCTTAGTGACAAAACTAAGCTAAAACATGTCTTTGATGTCTCTCAACAGTGCTTCACATTCTCAGACTCAATGACCACTGACAACTTCCAAGTATAACCACAATGTCCTACTGTTAGCTGCTGAGGAATAGGTGTTGATGACAGAAGCAGCAGAGACTAGGAGGTATATCCAACAGTCCTGAGATCTGATCTAACCACAAACCCTTTTTAGAGGTGATTTAAGCCAAAGATGTTTCTGTGTTCTGTGTGACGGTATAGCTCATAATCACTGAGACCTTTTTAGTTTGCCCAGTACAATCTTATTACCTCTCATTCTGCGAATGTCTCCCTGAATACCAAGCAATCTGTAGATAGTACGGGTCAGACAGCACAACATGGGGTAACTAGCCATCCTCCGCTTTTCTTTGTTGTGGAGCAACCTTCATGCTAAGATAATGTGAAGACACCCCCTACATCATCTGCCACACATCCATCCTCCCACTTTCCTGTCTGAATAGCAGATGAGGATATAGTGCCTACACAGTCAAACACAGATGCACATACAGACTGCACATCATTGGGAAATAGGTACATTAACTCCATGTGCCAAAGACTGCACACACAGTGGAGGTCATGAATATTTGACAGGAGCTGCACAAACCTTGGAGAACTTTAAGCTCAACTCGCTGGTCACCATGCATCTTTAATCAGGTCTGCCCCTCTTGTCCGACATCAGGAAAAGAATAACTGCTGGGACCCGGAGTTTGAGAAAGTAGCTGGCCCTCTCTCCACCTTGATGAATAAGTAAACACATTCAACCAGGCAGAGATGCAGTCTGCTGGCTTTGAGTCGATAACAAGTAGATTTGTTTTCTTCTGAAAGCAGCGCTGTTTACAAGCTACCGATTACCCCTCAAATTTGATCCATCTCTCAACAGTTTTCACTGAGCTTTGACACGACCTGGCTCTCAGTCTGACCACACACTCTCTGCCTCTCCTCTCGACGTGTCCAAGCAGAGCCTGTGAAAGGTGTATTTCATGGTGTAATAAAAAAGAAATTAGGTTGTGCCTGCGCTGAGCTTCTGTTTATGAGCTTCCCATAAATATTTTCCATCTAAATTTGTGTCAATTTCAGAGCAGCTTCCTCCTATAGAGACAAACTTGATTTTCCTGAGTTACTGTAATATTCATTGCATACACCTGAGACTGCTTCAGTGCTCAAGGTTATTTTCAATAAGAAGCTGTTTAATGTTAGCAGCTATGTATAAACTACTGAAAAACAAAACACATGTGAGTGCACCTCTGCTTGTGTAACAATAACTACTGGCGGCTGCACAACACAAGTTAAAAAGTGTGTTTTCTTTACATCAAACATTGATACTTTTTTTTTTTTTTAAATGCAATCTGTTCCATTGCCTGCATGTCATCAAACAAATAAACAATAATGTTTACCAAATGGCTTTGTTGTACAACATACCCGCTTATTAAAATGGCATCTCATTAGAAGCATTGAGCAGCCGTTTTACATGAGATTAATTGGGTTTTTTTTAAAGCACTTTCTCTTCATTATCATTCTGTCTTGCAAATGGATTCAGTGCAAAAGGCAATGCATATTCATTTTACAGGAAGCTTGAAAATTGTTCGGAAATGAGCCAAAGGTGGAGCCGGGCTGGTGTGCCGACTTAGGCTGAATAATAAACACAAGAGCCTCTGCGCTGGAGGTGAAAGAGAACGGCTGTGTCTGTGGAATACATTTGGAGACCTGCTGAAAACACGTCTCTTACCTTCAATGAAGATTTGTAGTTAATTAGCATTAGATCTAAAACACCTCTTAATGATAATTATTATTAAAAACATGTAAATGGCACACATTAGATATGTTCATACCCAAAATGAGGAACAGGATGGATGTGTTTTTGATTCCCATGCTGCCAGGTAAAGATTTGGATGTAAGGCGAATTCTTGGCTACCTCTTTCACTCTAGTGGCATTAATAATGCACACAGACAAGCTTTTACTGGATTCTGATTTGCTATTTCAAAAAGCAGGAGGAAATGTGCAGCATACTCTCTTGATAGAGTGGTCTAGTTGCACTTTAATGAAATGAATAGGGAAGATTCTTCTTTTTTTCTTTGACATACTATTTTGTATGTGTAATGTGTATATTTCAACATCAGAGGAGCTCACTTGGTTTGAAAGCCAGCCTGAGGCTGGGAACCAAACAAAAAGTTTTCCTTTTTGCCAAGTTATGGACTCTTTTACCTGAGGCAAGATGAAGCACTTCAAAGGCAAAGGGCATCCTTTGTCAGCATCTCAAACTGACAACAAGAGATCCACCTCAAGAGTAATTGCAGACAACCGCTATTCAAAAGAAACAGTCCCTTTGGCTACACATCCAACAAAACAAGAGACATCATTTCACAGAGCTGCGATCCGTCATTAACCTTAACAGGGTTAATGGGGGATCTATCATCAGTAGGAAAAAAAGTAAAAGAGCATGTCTACGTGTAAGTTTGTAAATTGGACTAATTAACATGTTGACATGCTAGCATGTATTAGTCAGTATAAATATATTTTACTAAAAATTAATTTAGAGTAGAATGTCACAGCCTTTCTTGACTTTAGGACAAATTTGCCATCAGCCTGAGTCTAATTGATTTTCCAGAAGACGAATAAAAAGGAATAAGACCTGAAATTAGCCAGTGTCATTTTTGTGGAGACATCCTTCGTCTTTAGCTCTGAGCATAAATGTCACTGAACAGTAAAACACTCGTTAATTAAAGTGTAATTGTGTTGCAGTTGGTTCGGTGCCTCATTTAGTTCTATCTGATTATAGCAATAAACTGCCACTGCAGCTTCCGATACAAGTGACAGAAAAGAGCCATATACTGCAGACACTGAGTGAAAGCATTGAGTTATAATATAACTATAAATCTAATGAAATGATCAGCATCATATTGCATTGCATGGGGCACCTGGTTGTGGCCCACAACAACCACAGCACTTTACTGTTTGCTGATGAGCAGCTACATAAGAAGGGGTAGTGATTAAAGGTGCACTTTTTTGGTGTCACCTTTCTTGTCTTACAGGCGGTTTCATACATCTGCAGGGGTTGATGGAGTCGTTGATTGATACAATAACCCAACAATTTCATGCTCTGGGACAGGTGCTTAAATTTCTAGCCTTCAAAAGTCAACAACCGTTTAACCTTTAAAGGTCCCATATTGTATAAAGTGAGATTTCCATTTCTTTTTTGATTATAAAGCAGGTCTAGGTTCTATATTAATACTGTGAAAGTATCAAAGCATTCAGTCCACAGAGAAATGCACACAGCCTTTATTCAGAAACTTAGCCTTAAAAGGAGCCGTCAGGACATCCTGTAACTTTGTGATGTCACAACAAAGCAGTCGCCCACCTGAACCCATCATCCAACCTTGCAGGATTTGGTTTCTCTGAGTGTTTACCTGAAATCTGGTATATTTCTTATTCAATCACTTAGAAAACAGTTAGCCTCACCGACCTGTTGCTACTAGAGTTCCAGAGAGAGGCCTGAGAAAGGAAATGTAAAACGACATGGGGATGGTAGATTTTTGTATTCAAAACAAAAAGAAACACAAATATAAACAAATATAAACCACACAAACCAATAAACCACAAATGTATCTTCTTATGGATCAACACTTCAAGTAAAAGACTGGAAAAGTATAAAATATCAGACCTTTAACCACTATTTCAATACTTATTCCAATCTTATTAGTTGTGGATATAAGAGGAGGAAATGTAATAGTTTCTTAACAGTGAAAAAATTGTTCAGCAGCAAGATCATTAAAAGGGTATGGAATTAAAGTAAAGTTTTTATGAGGACCTGAGAGCGCATTTCTGTCATCACACATGCCACTGTATTTTTCAAGGTTATAAAATAATAGGCTGATGATAGAAAACTCAAGGTCTGACGAATGACCACTGAAATTTGCTGAACACACTGTAATGTTGCTGTGGGGCGAACAGGGTCGTTAAGGTTGAATAAGTACAGACTTTAAGTCCCAGAATAGCTAATTAATGTACACCATGTGCTCTTGGAGGCTCATGGGAGGCCAGACACAACAAGCGCAGGCAGGCGAGATCTTATATTGAGCTGCATTGTATTATTCTGTGGTGACAAAATATGAATGTAATATTTAAAAAAAAAAAAAAAGAATGTGTCTGGCATCACATATCAGATTTTAAAGCCTAATGCATTCACAGCATGCAGCAGAGCTAATCTTCCAAACATACATTACAGTGGTATCAATGATTCTCTTGAAAGGGCTTTTTCATCCATGAAACGTTTGTTTTTGATTACCAAAGGAGAGGCTCAGTGAGGGCTGCCCAGTCAGGGGTATTGGAGATAAATGTCTTTTAGTGATTGGCCATCCCACACATCTCTCATCAAATATTCATGCTGGAGACTTGGGAGAATTGTGAGGATGCAGGGATATAGGATATTCTCCCATCAGTTTAAAGCTGGGATAGGCAGTGAGTGTCTCAGCAGAGGGACGCCTCCGGAAGAACAACGCTATTCAAGGCTGGAGAGGCCAGCAGGAAAATTGACCTACTCCTCTGAGGTATCGTGCTGTACATCTGAATTTCTGCTTGTTGCACAGTCTCCTGCATTCAGGAGGAGAGAATGTGTAATCTCTAGGATTGTGGAGGTTGCTTTTGAAGTATAATCCTGTAAAGATTATGGCTTCCTTGATTTAAATTGCAAACACTACTGCAGTGAACTTGGAAGGTTTAAACTCAGTAATGCTGACTGGTTTATTTTGCTTTCTAGTGAATTTTTTTGCCTCCAGGATCCCCACAAGTTGCTATGTTGAATTTTTCAATCTGAACTACTTTTTTAAATTCAAGCTTGATTCATATTTCTGCCTATCTTGTTGTATTTAAAATTGAATCTATTGGCTGGTTTTTCAGCCAGTAGCTTCAACACAACACAGGCAATTGCTTTGATAAGCATCATCTACAAACTAATCCTGCAGTTGCTACATAGACAGTGAATGGTGAGGAAACTGTTGGCCTGCTGCTGGCTGCCACTGCACAACACTACAATACCTTGGGACACTGATGTAATTAAAAGCAGCATTAATCATTTTTTTGGGGCCACTAAGAACTCCAGAAAAAGCTAACATACATATTACCCCTATAAAGTTGCTTTAGCTTGAACTCACAAAGGGTTACAAACCAATATGAAGACAGGACAACATCACAGCTTCACAAAAGTGAAGTCAAAACATCTTGATCGCCCCCTGGTGGCTGGCAGCAGCATAGGTCATAAACCCCACCCTCCTCCATGTTAGACAGCTGTGATTGACACGATTGGGTCGAGAGGGTTTATGGCCGGCACCTTTTATTTCTGCTGCTTCACTTCCTGTTCACTACTGCACAGACTCTGGCTCCAAATTACATCACCAGCACAAGATGGCAGCGCTCGCATTGCGGGATATTTTGGCTTCATTTTTGTACAATGTGCGGAAGTGGAGACAAGTCATCCATTTTTATATACAGTCATTGTTACAAGCTTACACATCCAGTAGACATGGAGCAATATTATCATATCACTGTTTTGGTTTCCATCAGCTCCTGAGCAACCAAACTAAATGTTGTCAACGCTAATCGCTAGCTTTGATGCATAGAGTACGTTAGCTAGATGAAATGCTTTGAAACTTTTACTTTATATGCTACCAAATTATTAACATTTCAACAGCACCATCATTTCTTCTCTAGCCAGTAGAATTTTAAAAAGTAAAAACTAAAAAATATTAGCAAATTAGACACTAGGTGGCTGAATTTTTCTGTTACATATCATGGACATGACATGAATCACGCATTATTAAAGCCCATCAGTCAGACACCTGCAGTTATTACAAATTACAGCAGGACCCCAGGTGATGCTATTCCCGTACGTGAACAGGGCTTCGAGATTATGGGCACATTTTATGGGTCACAGCTGCAAGCCCATCATTTAAAAAGAAGGATATATCTCACAGAAAAAAAAAATCTATGAGCCCAGAGTGAGAGATAATTCAGGGTTGATGGACCGCCTCCAAACATTGCCATCTGACGAGATCAATTCATTCATCATTCAAGTTTTATTACTCTGATTTGCACCTTAGGGTGACAGTACTACATATTGACTTTGTATCATGATTTCAGTTCAGTTTTGGGATGCATTTTCCTAATGACATTAAAACGTCTTGACTTAAACTGAAGTAGGACACTGCACCTTTAAATCTACCTGAGTACTTTCTACGTGATTAAATGCAAAATCCAGTTTTGTAAGCCCACAGTCAGTTCTTTGGCTGTCCAGTCAGCTTGACCAAAAAGCTCATTCCCTAAGAGCACTTCAATGTATGCGCTGTCATACTGGGTGAAACTGGGCCATCTTATTGTGTTCTCCAGTCCTCACTTCAACACGGAGCCTTTTGAAAAGCCTGCCTGTGCCCCATCCTCCTCTGCACTAAATGTGTAGGGAGGAGATAGTGCATTCTCATGTTATCTGCCACCGGCCTATTGCCCCTTCAGCCATTTTCTCATTTCACAGATTTGACCAGGAGGTGACCTTGGCTTTTTAAGTGCTTTTAAGGCACAGCCAAGTCTCCTCTTCCTTTTTCCTGTCTCACAAATGGAGACAGAGAGAGAGTGAGAAGGAGAGGGGATTTCTTTCCGGCCTTTTCTTCACTGGCCTTTTTCCCCCTCTTTCCCCCCCATCCTCTCTCATGCCCGTAGCCCATGTCCTGGTTTTTTTATTTTTTATTTTCTAGAGTAGACATGATGACAGGCTATTGTCTGCTAATTCACGTGGGTCTGTGCTTTTAATGTAGAAAATGGCCTCTGGGGAGCCGCATCATATGTGTATGACACATGACGTCAGCCACAGAGGGCAGTCAGGGAGCTTGAAGTCAGGGAGACACACACAGTCCATTAGCCGAATGTGATGTAACAAAGAACTAATTGAATATCTTTGCCTTGGAGAGTGTTTCACAATATTCAAATACTAATCATCTTGTGTCTGAGATGTAGGTAATAATTTGTATCACCGTCTGCGTCTTCACAACCTCACACAAGGGATGGGGAACAGACAGAGGCCATATGCACAGGTCTGCATGTGCACAGGGGGCCGTACACATGTCGAGTGTGTTTTCTAGTGGAAATAAGCAGTATCGCAGTCCTCCATCGCCATCGCTCCCAAGTGCACCTCTGGCGGAGCGCTAATCTGGGTCAAAGTACTAACTGCTTAGAAGGGCCTGGGAGAGGCTCGCTCACATATGAATCATTTCTCACGCCTCCCGTCCTCATTACGCTCGCCGCGGCCGGAATGGCAAAAGTCTGTCATATTTACCTCTGATGACCTTAAACGTAAACATCCTGACAGCCCTCTGAAAGTACATCAGTTAACACAGCTCCAATAACAACAACATCCTCGCTCTCTTTCCCTTTTGAGACTGTCAGCGCAGAGAGTCAGAGAAACACCCTCAGCAGTTCTCCGTGATGAAGCAGGAGCCGTGTATATGTCGCCGCATCATCGGCGCATTATGCACTTTCATTGCACTTAGTTTGTGTTTCATGATAAATGCAGTCTCCCTTTCATTTCAATGATGCAGTTAAGGATTGGCCGTCCAGAAATGGCACGGCTCCATTCACAGCTATAAAAGATATGAGACCTTCTCCTCTCCGGCCAAAGTAAGTAGAAATCAAATAGGGCGGAAAATATGGACTGATCTGAGGAAGCTCTTTACCGTCACATTTCAATTGCGGCCCGGGCTGGATGATCTGGATGATTATACTGCAGTAGAGAAAGGGCCAGAGCCGTTTGTTCGGACTGTTTTGATGCTTGATTGCTCTGAAGCTAGCATCAATGGGCGGCATGTGCTCAATATTTCATGAGAGAGTACTCCAGTAGCTCACGCCACCTGTGCCAGTGCAGCTCTGGACAAAAAAACAAGCCTTAATGCTGATGAATTCGAAAAGCTTTGTTGATGTCTCCAACACATTCTGGAATGAGAACAAGGCGCTGTCTAAAGGAAAGGACACTGGGACTGTCCGGAATAGAAAAGGGCTGTTTGGCAGTGTTTGGAAATATTCTTGTATCTGAGAAGCCGACAGGCCGACTGGCTGAGACCGTTTTGGGTTTTTTATGTTTTTTTAAGGCTTGTCTCGCACACCAACTCCTTATGGGAGAACAGCTGGAAGTGCCGTTGTCGCTGGAGTGCCTGTTTCTCCCTTGAGGGCCACGGCGGCGGTTGGTGGTGGTGGTGGTGGTGGGGAGGGCAGCGCACTTGGACAGTGTGTCCGTAGGGAGTGCATCACATTCAGCACACACACATACACACACACACTCTTCCCTCCACTGCCACCTCCACAACACCCCCTCCTCCCATTAGAGTGAGTGAGCTCAAGCTGCTGACAGCGGTGACAGCCCCAGTGCAGGGAGGCGACGGGGGGGGGGGGACATCTGTTTGGGTCCTTGACGCAGCCTCCTGGCCTCCGGAGTTTGATGCAGCTGGGATTGGTAAAGCACATCAGGCCTGTGACCATTTTATGATCACAAAGCAGAGCAAAATAAGACTTTGTGTTGCCGCCTCAAATTACATGATGACTCCCTTTGGAAGATTACCTTTGTGGAAATGACAGCTCATCAATCTCAGACATGATTGGCTGTTGTGACACATAGGGTTTTACAGGAATTACACGGTGGAATCTCCCAGTAAGCCAGCTTTCAGGCTTTAATTTACCACACCTCTCATTGATAATGCTCCCATTGACAATTCCCCTCTGCATCCCAATAATTAAGATCATTTCCGTGTTCCTGTAAAGGGTGTGGATGTCTGACAAGGGTCGCCAAGTCTTTGTAGATGAAAGATTCCTTTGTCTGGCAGGCTGTAAGAATGTAGTAATTAGTAAACTGTTTGACCAATTTTGAATTATTAACAAAACAGCCATTTCATAATAAAGGGATTTATTATTCCGCCCAGCGCTACAATTTTGTTATCAACAAAAGCCTCTGTTACTCTCGGCTTTTTATCGAGGAAGAAAATCCATTGAAAATGGCTGAAGGCCTGACACAAAGCAACTGCTGAATCCCTGCAAATCTGCAGGCTTAATTGATTATTTGTGCAGAGCTGTATATCTGCAAGGTGCAGGATACCCAGGGGAAATAATGTAAAACAGATAACAAGATGAAATGTGGGAGAATTGCTTTCTGCTGCCCATTTTATTAATCTTTTTCCCTTTTCTTATTCACAATGAGTTTCCCCATCTAGGTTTTTCCCATTACAGGAAACGCAGATTCACATTTTAAAAACGGCGTGGCCTAAATCGAAAGTTGAGAGTTGATTCAAGCCGCCAAGAAAAGTGTTTGTTAAGAGGTTATTTTGATTTCTGAATAACACATGGCAGGACTCAGTGTTGTGTGTACCTGAAACTCCCAGAGGAGAGCATTTTATTTTCAAATCTCATCTTCATTATTCTGTCTTTTCTCAGTTCCTTGCTGGCATTCAAAGGAGTGAATTCATTATGCCGATACACTACACAAACAGTTTTTAAAGCAATATATTCAGAGTCAGGTTTACAGTTGTTAGTCCTCAGCGGAGCCACGTGCTCTCTGAGGCGTCCTGACACTGTGGTTTCCCTTTTGTGGAAATGACTTTAAAGGAACAACCTTGGGAAGATGGGATGTGAAATCACTGTGGAGCTCGACTCATGTTTGTGGCATGTCAGTGCCACTCTGCTCAATCCTATACCCTTTTCTTCCCCCATTTACTCTGCTCTTCGCTCCCCCTTTCACAGCTCTCGACAAAACAAAAAAAAGGTGGTATTGTTGGCATGCTGGAGGACCGCTTCCACTCGGCAGCAATCAAGCCATTACGAATGGAGAGGGAATGGAAGGCCTTTTGTTTTGTTTTTCTTTTTTTCCTTTTTTTTTTTGTTTTTTTTTGTTTGGTGTGATATAGAATTCTTGGCATTAGGTTGCACATCAGGCCAGACCATAATTGCCTTCTCCTCACTGGGGAGCTTCTTGTTTTCCATTTCAAGTCTGCCTCCGACAGATTTCACCATTAGAGGGAGGGGGAGGAGGGGAGTGTAGCAGGGGGAAAAGGAAGACAATTCCTGGATCAGTCATCTCATATGGGCTGCCAGAGAAGCATGGACGACATTGAGGATGAATCCAGAGATAGCTTGCCAAGGTACTTTCTGTCTGGAACACAGAAGAACTGGGATATTACAAAAAAAAAAGAACATGTGTATAAAAACTAGGCCCTACTTCCTCAAAGATACTGTAATGTATCTAGTGTTGAAACGATGAGATGCTTATTTATTCATTGAACGTGGGAAGTTGCTGAAATAAAATGTAAATTTTCTTGGTTTTGGGCTGTTAGTCTGGCATAACAAGCACTTTGAAGACACCACTTATAGGGCTCCTGAACTTGTGATGGTCATTTTTCAATATATTGTCTAGAATAAATAATTTAAGGTCCTGTATTTTACACTTTTTGTGTTTTATTTTAAGTCTTAATGTCCACAAAAAGATATATTTGTGGTTTTAAGAACCAAAAAACCATCTCAATTTAATTTTGCATCTCCTCTCTCAGGCTTCTCTCTGGAGCTCTAGCAACAACAGGTCAGTGAGCCAATCAGAAGGGGGGAGGCTCTGAGCCTCTCTTCTGATTGGCTGACTGTTTTCTGAGTGACTGAATAGAAATATAGATTTCAGGTAAAAACTCAGAGAAACCAAATCCTGCAAGGTTGGATGGTGGGTCTTGGGTGGGAGCTGAAAGTGGTGACTGCTTCGTTGTGACATCACAAAGTTACAGCAGTCCTGATGGCTCGCTTTAAGGCTCAGTTTCTGAATACATGCTGTGTGCATTTCTCTGTGGACTAAGCGTTTTGATATTTTCACAGTATATATATAGAACTTAGACCTGCTTTATAATCAAAAATCTAAAATCTTACTTTATACAATATGGGACTTTAAACAAAAAATACATTTATTTTCAAATAAATCTTTATTTGTAGCTCTAAAGACACTAAAACCTTTTCAGCTACAGGATCTGAGTGATGGGTGTAACATGAGTTCAACTCAACCTCAAGCTCTGTACGCGATGCTCTTAATTGTACAAGGCACTTTGTGGTAATGCTGGGAGCATTAATTTTTCATCTTCATTCTGGGACTAGTTTACACAGAGCTCTTCACGTAATCTTCCAATTCCTTTGTTTCTCGTTTTCACTCCCTGGTGCGCTCGTCTTCCTGCACAGCAAGATAATAACCCTGAGCGTGCTGTGACGTCAGGGGCTGATGGGCAGAAGGCTTCCAGCTGAAAGCCATTTCCAAACCCTGAGGTACCTGTCACGCTGTGATACTACCAGGTGATAATTTCCTTGGAGGATTTTATATTATCTCTTTGAGGAGCAACTGTGGGAACAATCAAAAGGAATTTCTGGCATCTAGGTAGGGTGTGATTGTTGAAAATGGTGGAAAATGACAACAAAATAGTCTAAAGTCTAATAGTCTATTGAATTAACAAATTGCAAGGCTTGAAAAATCTCGAACAAAATTGAACGTTTAGCCACAAGAATGAAAATCTAATTGAATTCAAGAGGTCCTCACGGCGAGCACACTCAGCTTTTGTCACAGTTTTGTTGCCACAGAGCTCCCTTTATGTCAATATAACAGGATTTTAACCTTTCACTGCGAGCACGCTTTTCAAAAGAGTTCGGTACAAGACAGTTGATGTGAGTTAAGTGCACGACATGCTGCCAGGGAAAAAAAAAAGTGAGGAGAGAGGCGGCGTTGTGGTTTATTTGGTCCAGTTCACACACACAGTGCATAATGGATATTTAACAGCCCCGGCCTGCTGGAAGTGTGCTGTGTCCTGAAATGGCGCTGGGGACATCTGAGGGAGTGTGTGACTGCCAGGATGACACACCCATTAAAACACACTTAGGTTCATTTCGCTGCTACAGTTCTGCCCTGGATTCATGCCAAAATAATGAACACAACAATACACATATGCTTTCCTCGTGTTAATGGACTTTGCAGTGAACTCATAGCATATTCCAAGAATATACTACTACTGTAGACTGGAAATAAGGATGATGATGTTTTAGGTGTTCTGATGTGCATCTTCGTCACAGTTAAATCTGGGGTAACAGTAGCAACCATGTTTCCCAGCTGCGCCTTTGGCAGGTGGAGCATCTCATCCTCTTCCTGCTCTGAGCCCATCTTGAATAATTGAAACAAGAGAGGCGCCTCGTTTTGTCTGGTATCATCACGATAGACGCCCATGACTCCAATCTGAGAGATCAACTCTTCTCCCGAACACGAAGCAGAAAAGTTGTTTAATTGCAGCCTCCCACTGGATCACACGAAGGTAATTGTAGGTCAGCGGTCTCAACATAGCTTATGCGGATGCAGAGGGAAAGAGCTGCTGCTGAGTTCTCACAATAGAAGGCGAGGCAGGCGCTAAGAAGTAAGAGCTACCTGAGCCGTGGTGTCAGGAGGACTCTTGCGCTCGTAGCCATCAACTGCGATGCCTCCAGAGTCCCTCTAATGATTCTCTCATCATCATGCTGCACTCAGCTTTCTCCAGCAGAACTCTGCAGCGCGGACACGCCGCGTATGCAATGGGATGTAATGGGACATATTCAGCTTCAGCAGTAGTTCTTTGAAGCTCAAGTAACTTAATTTTGAGTCTTACCACCTTAGCACATACGTGGTATTCAGGGAATTTCCTGACAGTATAATATAATGTCCTGTTCATCGTATCATCATAATCATAGCTTGCCAATTTAGATTTTGTGCCTCAGGGTCTCTATGTAGGTCGCTGTCCATTATCATCCTCTGCTGCACCCATAGACTGGAAATAAAGATGGACGTAGCCTCAGTCACGTCACCCATAGGTGTCTGCAGAGTAGGCTGCTCTGCTGCCGCCATCTTGGCAGCACCTGAATCGCTTTTCAAGTGGCCATTTGAGGAACTGTAGTTTTTGGCAGTCAGCTGTAATAATCTCAAGTCTAATATCTCTAATATCTAATATCTGATTGTCGTCACATTGACCACCTTGCATGTTGCTGTAGAAAGATGTTCTTAACATCTGGCATAATCCAATCACACAATGTTTTTGTTTGCTGATTTTTCTGACAGAAGACTTGAAGATCCACAGTGTGAAGTTCTTTTTACTTCTTCTATGACAATTCTTGTGAATGAACCTTTACTACGAATGAAGCCTTATAGGGATATTTTAGGGGATTATGCTAATGGTCAAATCTCACAAATGCACAACCTCCTCATGCACAGGTTAGTGTTCATCAGTGTGTATTGAGCAAGTTACGCCAAGTTCGATTGGTTTGGGGAATCTGACTTGGAACACTCCTAAAAACAGGCGTCACAGAAAAAAAGTATGAGAAATTTAGGACGAGATTGCGAAAATGTTCTGGCATAACGTCCAATGGCTCGCGCAGTGTATGACAGATAGACTATAATCAGATAATCTATAGACTACATTATCGCGATATGTATAGGGAAGATCAGAGTTTGCCATTAAATAGAAGATGTAGAGACCCGCAGGTTAGATTTAACCAGCTTTGGTCTGGTTCGTTCCTGTCCGTCAAACTGTTAAAACAAAAGATTTCCATCACAAACAGAGAGACGTGGCACATGTTTTTAAAATTTATGATTAATATAGTTGATATAAAAATTGCAACAACTAACCATTTCATAACTAAAGCTAATTTGTTCATGTACTCCATGCAGTTAAGCCTATTTGGCTTGTTACACTGTTTAAATAGAAGAAAAACAGCTCAAAATGTCAAAATAACTGATAATTGCCTTCCACATTAAACCACAATGAGTTGAAAATTGCACAGAACAGGCCACGGTGGATGGATATGTTAATTTCAGTTTTCAAGTGTGCACAAAGAGGTATTGACTGGCTGAATCCCAGATGAGGCCGACTCCTGGTGCGAGTGATCGATGTGTGTGTGGTCATTGAACTGAGTTTAGAGGTAGTTTGTATTCTATTAGGCATCTCCAGGGCTTTGCAGCAGTAGAACAAAAGCACACGCTGATGCCTAATTGCTGGCAAAGAAAAGACCAATGCCATTGTTACATCTGTAGGGTGCTGCTGCCGCCTGTTCATGGGCTTTTTCTCCCTCAGTCAGTCGCTGTCGTACAGTTGCCAATCCTGTTGCGGCTGAGCCCCGTACATAAATCTGCTCTATCAGCTTTCATTGCTGCTAATAAGCCTCCTGCATATACAAGTTTAGCTATCAACGTCAGGAAAGGCTTTGGCATTTCTTTGTTTTATCTATGTTGGGGGTGGAGAAACACTCCACAGACCATTTATTAATAAGATTAATGGTTATACATCAGTTTACTGTATGACTTTCTATCCTTAGCCTCTGACAGCCAGTGGGAAGTGACATATGATTAACACTTCATAATCTAACCCAACACCTTGGACCTGTAAATCTCACCTCTTCTGCTTAGTGTCAGAAAGGTTGACTCAACTCTGTGTGTGTGTGTGTGTGTGTGTGTGTGTGGGTGGGTGGCTAAGATGTACATCTAGCAATGCATCCTTACAAATGTATAAAATAATGTCTCAAACGTTACATTAGAGCTCAGTCAGCACATCTCCCATTCTCACAAACTGAACGTCATATGTTTGTCAAAGGTCATATTTCTTGTTGGTACCGAATGGATTGCATTAGATTCTACAGGTGTACATCAGACAGATATTGTGTCCGCTCACTGCATCCCCCTCTACACAACCCACTGCTCTTCTTCCCTTGTTATTACCCCTCAGCCAAAGAGGTTGTATTTTCACCCGTGTGTGTCTGTCGGTTTGTTTATTTTTCAGCAGGATTACGCAAAAAGTCCTGAGCCGATTTGCACTGAACCTGGTGGAGGGATGGGGCACGGGTCAGGGACAAACCCATTCAATTTTGGGACAGATCCAGATCATTCACTATGAATTTAAGCTTTTTTTCTCTGAAGTCTGGTGTATGTTTTTTGACAATGGCCTTGGCGGAGGTCCGCACTCTCTGAGTGCCCTTCGAGTTTAAAGTAGCTTTCAAGTGATCAAGCCATCAAAGAGTTGTTTACAAGAAAGATTCAACAAAACCTTGTGAGCTCTAGTCTGGTCCCCATCTCTCTATCATTCATAATGCTCATGTCTTGTTGTATTGTTGGTTTATATAACCACCGCTTTTAAAGAAGGTTCTCGAAACTGTCTTGTGACCATGGAAGGGAAGGTCACCAAGTTCAAGTTCTTCTGCCAGCAGAGAAACTGAATCGGTTTCCAAACCATCAACACCCACCACCAAGATGCCAATGAGCCATGTAAAGTAGCTTTTGTCACCCTTTACTGGGAACCAGATAATGTCAATTCATTGACATTAATTGCTCTGTTGGTTTCTTCCTGTTTCCTCCCCACTGTCGCCAAGTGCTATCTCTTTGTATAAGCTGTTGGGTTTCTCTCTAATCTTACTAATGTAAGGTCTTGACCTTACAATGTAAAGGGCCTTTAGATGATGTATGTCATGATTTCCCACTATACAAATAAAATTGATTCATTGAAATTGAATTGAATTGTAATAACTAGTAATTGAAGTCTTGTATCAAGCAAATTGTTTGGACTGTAGAAAGTGGACATTTCCTGAATTCTTTTTAAATCTTATACAATAAATAGTTGATTGATTAATCAAAACATAATTGATAAATTGATAAAAGTAAACCTAATATCTAGGTTATATCTATAAATATCCATTTTATACTGTATTATGTCTTTTTCTCTTTCTCATCTTCTGCTTTTTATCTCTTATCTTTTTTTCTTCTTCTATGGACCATAAATCTGAAATAAAGTGACCTGAATTGAAAATGTAATTTACTTCCCTCCCTTGAGTCTGTAATCTCCTAACAGAAGAAGTCACATTTAAACAACAGAGAGGAGTAAGCTGGCTGTAAAGCAGGCAGAAGAATCTTTATTTTGACTATTGGGAGCATAAGAACGTAACGAGGTGCTGGCGATCAACCATAGCATCAACATTCATTACTGAACAGCTAAAATTACCAGTAGGGGTGGGTGCATTGAACAAATCCAGCTACCAATTATATATTTTCATTGTTATTAGTGAAGAAACACATTTGATTCACATCAGTAATCCATTGTTGAGCACATCAATATCCTTTATGTCCTGTAGCGCCTTCAGTTTTTTCTCTCATGATTTGCCAATCAGTGGATTTGGTCCACCTCCCTCCCAGGCTCATTATCTTCCCCTCTCTCTATCACAGACCATTAGAAATCTGTTGAAGATAAATTATGATCCTAGTGGAAGATAATCACGTCATACATGGTCATGTGGTCCCTAAAATTAATTCCCCCCCTCCGCAATCTGTTGATGCTCGATAATAAGGCAAATTGTACGCGTGCAGCACTTCAGGCTGACAGCATTCAAAGTAACGTGTCGTTTCTCATGTTCCTGTCTTGCAGATCCCAGTAGTGAGAGGGTGTGCAGCATGAGGCTGCTGTGGAAATCCCTGGACAAAATGAGGTGTCTGAGGAAACGCTCAACCATCCCCTTCCTCGGCTTCCTCATCACCTTCCTCCTCTTCCTGAACCTCTACATCGAAGACGGCTACGTGCTGGTCAGTGAATTGTGTTGTGTGCACGTCCTAACTGCTATTAGCAAGCATTTGCCAAAATTAGAAATTTAGATGAAGCGCTCTCTTAGTATTTGTAGACCTTCTCCATGAATGAAAAGCAAATTAGACCAAATGTGCTTCTAACTGTGTTCTCGTGTTTGTTCACTCCACCCATGTTGTCCCTTTTATAATTGCTTGTTTTTAAAGGAAACATGTTTAAATTTTCATAACATGGACCCAAGTTGAAATCATCCAGATGATTTATTTCTTATTCATGATAGCATCAAAACTTGGTGAACACAGTACATTATCTGTGTTTGTTATTTAAATTATTAAGAGGGGAGTTCACATTTTCAGCTCTCTGGTTGCTCTTCTCAAGTCCATTTACGCGGCTGTGTAAACCGCCTGGAGGGGGTTTTAAGATTCCTTTTGTCTCCAAACGTCGAGGGTTAGCTCAGCCGCATCAAAACACATATTGTCAAGTTTGTACAAGATGTTAATGACAACTTTAAGAAAACAAAAGTCTTGGTTTTCCCTTCATCTGAATTATTCACAGTAGAAATTGAAATTTTCAGGAAGATTTTTATGACAGCTTGTATTTTTTTTTTTTTTTACCCCTCTGTCTTGTTCATAATATGGAGTAATGTTGTGTTTCTCATGTTGTCTTCTAGGAAGAGGATAAAAGGCAGCTCAGGGAAACATCAGTCCACCCTCCGAGCTCGGAGCGATACGTTCACACCTTCAGAGACCTCAGTAATTTCTCTGGAACCATTAATGTCACGTATCGTTATCTCGCTGGAACCCCGCTGAACCGCAAGAGTAAGTTTAGTGTTTCTTTATAGAGGAATTTACATTGACAATTTTTTTTTTTTGCATGAGCTCAGGGGAGTTACGTGAAGTCACACGAGCGAGAATAAGAACTAAAACTTAAAATCTATGATGTTGGGATTTAGAGCACGACCATAAAATGTAACTACTCCGTAGAGACTTTTTTTTTGTACCTCAAAAATTAAACACTTTGCACAACTCTCCTCCAGTGCACCATGTTTTATCCACTAAATGTTTCTATTCCAGCTGAAATATACCTGACAGACAAATGTGTTTAAGAATATAAATTAATATAAATTGATCACTTGTATTCCAATGGATTGACATAATATTCTTTATTTAAGTTTATGTTCCGGGGAACAGCCTTGAGTTTAAAATGAGGAAACTTCTTGAAACCTTAATTGAATCTTTACAGTTTTCTTAAAGGTCCCATATTGTATAAAGTGAGATTTCCATGTGTTGTTTGATTATAAAGCAGCACTTCCGTAACTTTGTGATGTCACAACAAAGCAGTCCTGGACCCACCATCCAACCGTGCAGAATTTAGTATCTCTGAGTGTTTACCCAAAACCTATCTATAATATTTTTATTTGATGACTCAAAACCAGTCAGCCAATAAGGAGAGAGGCTCGGAACCTCCTCTCCTCTGATTGGCTCACTGTCCTGTTGTTACAAGAGCTCCAGAGAGAAGCCTGAGAGAGGAAATGTAAAACTACGTTGAGATGGTTTTTGGTTCTTAAAACCACAAATATATCTTCATATGAATCAACACTTGTGTAAAATATGGGACCTTTAAAATGTGTGTTTTCTGCAAGCATTTAATTTGCATTTGCATTTGTGGTAATATGAAATACATTTTCTTCACAGAGTATCTGACCATTGGACTGTCATCAGTCAAAAGAAAAAGAGGGAACTACCTTCTGGAGACTATCAAATCCATCTTTGATCAGTCAAGTTACGAGGAACTGAAAGAGATTGTGGTTGTGGTCCACCTGGCAGACTTTGACCTGGTCTGGTGTGAGAACCTGGTGCAGGAAATCACCAGGAAGTTTGCTCACCACATCATAGCTGGACGCCTCCTGGTGATCCAGGCTCCAGAGGAGTATTACCCGTCTCTGGACGGGTTGAAAAGGAACTACAACGACCCGGAGGACCGGGTCCGTTTCCGCTCTAAGCAGAACGTTGACTACGCTTTCCTCCTCAACTTCTGCACAAACCTCTCGCACTTCTACATGATGTTGGAGGACGACGTGCGCTGCTCCAGGAACTTCCTGACGGCGCTGAAGAAGGTGATCACCTCCAGAGAAGGCTCCTACTGGGTGATGCTGGAGTTTTCCAAGCTGGGCTACATCGGGAAGCTGTACCACTCCAAAGACCTGCCTCGTCTGGCTCATTTCCTCCTCATGTTCTACCAGGAAATGCCCTGCGACTGGCTCCTCATCCACTTCAGGGGTCTGCTGGCCCAGAAAGACGTGATCCGCTTCAAGCCCTCACTGTTCCAGCACATGGGCTACTACTCGTCTTACAAAGGAGCAGAGAACAAACTGAAGGACGACGACTTTGAGGAAGACTCCATAGACATTCCTGACAACCCTCCTGCCAGCCTTTACACAAACATCAACGTCTTTGAAAACTATGACGCCGCCAAGGCTTACAGCACAGTGGACGAATACTTTTGGGGGAAGCCTCCTTCCACTGGAGATTTCTTTGTCATAGTCTTTAACAAATCGACCAAAATTAGCAAAATTAAGATTGCTACAGGTTCTGACGACCGGCAGAATGACATTCTTCACCACGGAGCTCTAGAAGTTGGAGAGAAACTGGTTGGGACTAAGAAAGGAAAACAGTGTTCGTCCTATATCACATTAGGGGAGTTTAAAAATGGCAACATTGAGGTTCAAGATGTCGACCACAAGATTGCCTTCGAAATCGAGTGTGTACGCATCGTGGTGACAGCCAGTCAGAAAGAATGGCTCATTATTAGAAGTATAAGTTTATGGACTACACAACCTCCCAGCCAATGAGGACTGTACACAAAGACTCTTAGTATGTCATAGAGGCAAAGGTTTTTATTATAATTATTATTATTATTTGTTAATGTATGTATACCCGGGTTTATTTATTCATTTTGTATGTATTTATTGATACTCATTTTGATTGCCAAATCAATCTATAGTTTTTTATACCTGCAAGTTGTAACCTTAGTGGAGCATATTCCCAGTCATTCTTAAGGACTGTTCAAATAACCTCAGAGTTTTCATGAGCGTGTGTTTTCTTCAGTTTTCCATAGACCCGTATTGTTTTCCGTTTTTGATAGCTATCCTTAACATAGGGCTGGGTGATGATTCAGTTTTATCTTTTATCTTTTTCTGTCCAGGATGAGGCCTACAATATTATCTTTTGTTTACCGTCAACAAATCTTATGAAAAGACCAAAATCCAAGTATTGCCATGAACCCAAAGTCTGATATATCGTATTCCTCTGTGCCATGGAACTGCACCGTTATGAATATCCACACGCTGAAGTTTATTTTTAGTCAACCCCGCACACGGCATCCTGCTGCGGTAAATATTCACTAGAACACCAAATGTGTGTTAATCCACCGCTGAAAATAGTCCCCCAACGAATTGTAGCACTGTTTACTCCAGTTTTTGGTAATGTTTGCTAAAAATTTGGTGCTAAGCTGTTTCAGTAAATTGCTTATCCATAAAAATGAAACAATATATTTATGAGGCATTTTTAAAGATGTACAGTATGTCGTAACTAGCAGCTTGGGGCTGACTGCCACAGACAGTATTGAGGAATGGACCAACACAGTTTGGTTTTGGCTTTTTTCATGGTGATTTGCTGACAGTAACAATTATATAGAGACATGCCAGCATTATGTATCAGTAGTTCATTCAAAACTAAGACGTCAATGAAGGTCTTGTTTGACGTATTTAGTCCAGTGTAAAGAACAACAGTAAAGAACATTGCATTGAACATTAACTTTTTTTACACTTTATTTTGCACAAATCTGTCACATCATGATATATCAGTATCAATACATCAATGGCAATATCATGAAATTCATTCACCCAGCCCTAACTTGACAACATATTACACATGTAAGTCAATATAGTGGGTGATGCAATTAACTATCACTTATGAATGCTTTTGAAGGCTCTTCAGAAAGTTGCTGTAAGGGAGGAATGAGGAATGAGGAACAGCATAGTACTGATTTATTACCGTTCAATTGTTAATTTCATTACAATTGAAGAGGTTCAATTAAATCATTTGAACCACTAATTACTTATGAATGAGGGGACAGGATAGCTGTTATGAAGTGTAGCTAAATCTTCTCCTTGAAACTACTGTCCAATTAAAGCTATTGTGTCTTCAGCAACTTTTCATGACTGATATTAAGCCTGTAAAACTGTAGCCCTGGGATTTCTCTCTGAGAATGTTCCCATTTGGCCCTTAATTATTTTTCCCCTTGTAAATGATCAGAGGTCAATGTTGCCTTGAATATTCGTCATGTCACGCCCCAACTTTTTTTTTCCTGTTTCAAATATTCCTTCCCGGTGTAATTATCTTCTCCGTTGTGGTTGAGGTGGGTGTCATGAGTGGGCTGAGCTCTTTTACTAGCACTGTATGTTCTGTCCAGGCTGCTGACAGGAGAACAATGTTTGTTTTCACCCATCTTCTCCAAGAGCTGAGATTAGATTGCACAGTGAAGAATGGGGCCAGGTCTGCTCTTAGGTCTCTTTTTTTTTCCCTCTCTCCACCACAGCACAATTTTCCCCTAGTAAATTGGTCTGTGTTTGCCTCACTCTCTACACCAGCAAAACAACATCTCCCCTGGAGCTATAGGATCTCAATTCGTTCTTTCCCCAATGTTGCGTTCTCACAACTCCGATGTTACTGCTCCTACATGGTTGCCTCTTTGTGATCTTTGCCCCCGGTTCATACAGTCTGCCGCCGCCGCCACTGCTGCTTCTGGAGGAAAATTTTCCTTGGCTCTCCTTTTCAAATTCCCCACCTTACTCTGTGTTGTTAAACAGGCTAACATTTGCAGGAATTAATTCTGCACATGTGAACTCGCCATCGCCATGGTGTTCAAAGCGAGTCAGAAACGTGCTTCGAAAAACAAACTCGTCATTCCCCACGTTCATGTAATTACAATCTGTCGGTGAGCAGCGTTCAGTCTCCCGACAATGCAATAAAGAGGTAAATGTTTACATAACGCTGACATTCTTTAGGAACAAGAGGTGGAAACAGATCGTCGTCATTGAGCATGCGACGGCGGTTTTGTGGAGCTTTGTTGCCACCTGTTCCGGGTCCCCCCTCCCCCCGAGGTCTTGTCCGGTGTCACAGATCGAGACCCTGCACAGATTGGCTTGTAGCACCATCTTTGAAATCCTTCCTCAGCGAATCTCCCCTGTGCTATCTGAAATGAAATTAGAATGCCCAGCACCCTCACAATGTGGCTTATTGTTTTTCCTCAGCATTTCCCTGGGAATGCGGCTATTCATTTTGGTGAATGATTCTGTGACCTGCATGGGATCAGCTCCTCGGAGGGGATCTTTGCCTTGAATGGATGACGCTCGGGAAAAAAAAAAAAAACACAATCTGCATTGTGCTGCGTGTGTGGTATTCTTTATGACGCACGCCGTGGTGCCAATTCTGCCCCAGTATTACCTGCTTACGAGCTATAAACACATGATGTCACCGCAGGGCAGTTAGCTGTTTTACAAGTGTAATGGATGGCTTTTGATACGCCTCACGGCCGAGCCGAGCAAACTGTGTGTTGTGAGTCCGCTGATATTTCTGGAGGAGAAAATCGCTGTCTTGATCTTTATTTGAAATAAGACGCCAGCCAAAACTTGCTGCACGCTGCAGATTTATGGACAGATTTACATCTTGGGGATAACAACAACAGCTGCATAAATTCTTAGCTATTGGCAGCATGCGTGGAAAACCTTGAGCGAACAGTGGGCACAGGATCGGTTCCACATTTCACTTCTTACAGCCGCTTTCACCGTCCATTTGTCAAGAATCAAAAACACACTGCATCGACAGATCCCTGTGAGGAAAAAGGAGGCGATGATTTGTTGGTCACTTGAAGGCAGGTAAATGTCTAAAGTTTGTTTAATTATATTGGCTGTGAGGGTCAAAGTTCAAGTGATAAATGTGAATATGATCTGTGGGTCCTGAGTTCTTTGAAATGTGAGCTGTCTTCTAGTGGAGCATGTACAAAGTGCATGAACAAAACTCCTTTTTTTTTGTACATCAGGATCTATGAATTAATTGTTCAGCTTCTGCTAATGAAATTGTACCTGGGTTCGTACGTAGAAACCTACCGATACTACCTTACTTAACAGGTTCGGGGTTCACATGTGCTGTAATATTGTTAAGTGGAGCGAGTGTGTTACGATGTTGTTCCTGTTGTCCGTTTTACTTTCCATCGTTCTCTAAATGGTACTGTACTGTAAGATGACATATATTTTTTTACATGTATCATTTCAAATGTATTGTATATATTGTACTTAAAAATGAAATTAGATTAAACGAATGAATGCCCTGAACTGCGCGGTGCATTGACTGCTGAGACAGAGCTGTGTGTGCAAAGGCAACTCGAGGGAGCACGAAATATTGAGTAAGTGTCTGCGGTGTCAAGGGCTTGAATACTGGCTTGAAAGCCTTGAGGAAAACAAAACGCTATTTACATGACCCCCCCCCCCCCATCAAAAAATGCCGTCCCCGTTGTCTTCGCCTCAACGTTGTTTTTGTTTCATTGTTAAAAATGTTTAGAAGTGTATGCAGAACATGCAGTTAAAGCGTGCATTTTAAAAGAAGAGATAACTGGCATTTGCTGCTCCTTGAAACTTGCAAGCCTGTTTGACTCAGATCTTACTGTAGCCAAAAGCAAAAGCCATACATTATTCATTTCAATATTCATATGCTTTCTGCTTTTTTTTTTTCTTAACTGCATACTTAATGAAGGTG
This sequence comes from Seriola aureovittata, assembly GCF_021018895.1. Lineage (NCBI taxonomy): Eukaryota > Metazoa > Chordata > Actinopteri > Carangiformes > Carangidae > Seriola > Seriola aureovittata. The sequence goes on from NC_079373.1 coordinate 24,452,539, forward strand.
TGGGGATGATGCTTAGGGGGATACTATACTGTTTAAAGCTTCACGCTCTTTGTGTATTTGTCAAGAGGGGTCATAGATTTTCTTATATTAAGTGCGCTGTCAGACGCCTGGGAACATGGCTGTCGAGGAAAACAGGTGATTCTGGAGGAAACAGGAGTGTTGATGATAAAGCAGGTTATTCAATGCAAGTTGTGTTATAAATAAATAAAGAGTTCTCAAGTGGAGGCCGCAGCCAACTCAATATCTTTATGGCAAGACAGTCCTTGTATTTACCCCCAGTGATGAAAATCAAGTGTTTAACCTTGTTAACGTGTCCGTATGTTTGTTTATATAATACAGGACATATGACTTTGTATTTCCACTGCTTCTTTCCACCAATTCTTAATATGGCTCTTAATGTAATAGTAAATGACATGTATGTAACAAAATAAGCTCTAATTAAAGGGCCACTTACTAGCTTTTTGGTACTTTTAACTGCATTCAGCAGTCTACATATACAGCAGATGGACATAAGGAGCTGCTTGAATCATCAACATTTCACAAAACTAAAAGTAAGACATCATTATCTCAGTGGTGCTGAAATCGCTTCATGATTCCTGGTGATTTAAGAGAATTCTCTGAGTCCATAGAGGAGCATGTAACGTGTTAATTAAACAGACCGGGCATTCACAGTGCCATGCTAATTGCCACTGCCGACTGGGTGTTTAATAAGGAGCATCTGGCATGTTGCAATTTACAACAATGCTACTACATTAAACAAAGAAAGGAAACACAGAACTAAATGTGAAGATGATATAAACAGTTCATCAGAAGTTTATGGAGAAACATAGAACAAGATCAAGAAACAAAATCACAGTTATTACAGGTTTGATAAAGGCTACGTTTGATAATGGAGCTGAGCTTCATACTCAGCGTAACATCTTCAGGCTTTCACAGCTCCAACACCATTTCAGAGACCTTAAGTGTTTTGTCACAGTCGTGCCCACCTCTCTCCATATCCCGTCCTTCAAAGTCATCCAGAACCAAATGGAGGGTAAGTGTACATGACGGCTGGGTACCTGAGAAACCACGGCTAATGCACACTGTGAAGGAGGCCAGGGTAACAAGTAAAAAACCAATATCCCACATAACCAGGCCTGCACTGTGCACAGCGGGGAGACATAGGCCAATCAATTACTCTGGTTGCCATGGCGCTTGCCAGCACGTTAACTACACAGGAGGGCAAACCCCCACGTGATACCGGGCTGATATGGATTGTGCGGATTTCCTCATTTGCCTTTTGATCTGTCCTGCTCTCCTGCCTCCGGGAATCTGCCTCTGTGGAGGGGATTTTAATTCCACCTCACATTCGCCATCCATCCATTAGAAGAGGCGGCAGCAGCAGCAGCAGCAGCAGCAGCAGCAGCAGCAGCAAATCAAAAGAACAATGGACACGGCTTGTTTGATTTTTTTTGGCATCTTCTTCTCTCAAGGTGCAGGCGCAATATGTTTTCAAGCACACACCAGAGCATCATCAAAGCTTTTCAATAGCTTTTCAGCTGTACATTTTTTTTGTGCTGTGGCGTTTCATGGAGCAGCGCAGACCCACATGAGCCAGGTGCACACATTAAGGTGGAGCTAAACTCGGGGGGGGTGGAGAAGGAAATGGAGGTGGTGAGATAAAAGACGTTGGTGGAGCTGATAGGAAGTGCACGGAACAGACGAATGGATAAGTACAGGGATTTAAAAGTGTTGAAGCTAAGCTGAAGGCAGGGAAACACGAAGCAGGCGCAGGTGATGAATGACTCGTAATAACCTGGTTAGGAACTTGTGATTGTGTGTCTACCGGTGATGGAGGAGGAGGGGGCCAGTCAGTGTTCAGGTGCTCTCGGGCTGATGAGCAGACAGTTACGGTGGAAAAGCAAGAGGCCGGAGCCAGTCTGCGCCGCAGGGTATTGAACCAGTTTCACGATCGGAAAGGAACAGGATATATCTTTATCTTTATCTGCCAAAGCTGGGATGAAAACGGGGGGGTGGGGGGGGGGGGGGCTGGGGGTGAAAGCGCTCGGAGAATTCAATCATTGCTTGTTTGGTGACAAATCAAAAGCTAGGTAAAAGTGTGAACGTGCGCATGTGCAGTATGGTTTCACATGCTAAAGGAAAGGGACGAGGTGTAACGGCGCAGGGCGCGGGTTTAATCACGCGGGTTAAGCTGCAGCCTTATTGCATTGATGATCCATCGCAGCGGTCCAGACAACTTAAGGAATTCTTTTCATTTGCCGTCTTGATGTTGAACATTAACAGTGAACCAGCTCGGCAGAACACTGTGTGCTTCACTTTAACTACTCCCATGGCATTTACAGGGTCTTCATGAGAAGTGGAGATAAAAGCAGCGGCGCTGCTGCAGCCAGCTCCTGTCTCAAAGTGGCGAGTCCCTACGGCGAATGAGGGTTTAATCGCTCCCAATTGCTTTGCCTCACAAAAGGTGTGACCCCCCCCCATCCCGCCCACCCCACACCCAACCCCTCTCTCCCGCTACCACCACCACCACCCTCCCATCTGTCTCTCATTGTTGCCAGCGAATAAATCTTGCCGCAGGGAGATGTGAGCTGCTACTTCTCCCTCAGTCCCTTCTTCCCTAAACCTCCACTTTCAGCTTTTTTTTTTTTTTTTTTTTTTTGCGAAGCCGTCACCCAACCTGGGAACGGGGGGGGGGGGGGGGGGTAATCAAAACAATTACCCAAGTTGCATTTTCTTTCATAGAAGACTTGTCTTTTTTCATGTGAATCTTCAGCCAGAATGAAACAGGTTGTGTCTTGGGGGATTTTTTTGTGTGTGGAACATCACACAGGCAGCAGCTGTCACAACACAGGAGAAGCTTCAGTGGCAGGCTGGCTGCACCGGCAGGTTCAGCACTTGGCTCTTTCAACAAGACATCCACAACAAATTACCCCCCCCCAAAAAAAGAAAAGAAGAAGAAGAAGAAGAAAAGTGAAGAAATGTGGGAAAAGTGTGAAAAGCAGTCACCGTCGTATGTTCCCACAAACAGTTAACATCCTCTCATCGACAAGAGTGGAACAAATAGCGATCTGGATCATTGTGTGGGAAACAAAGCAGCCACACGTTTCACTACGATCACCTCTAGGGATTGTCGTCTATTTTCTCAAGAAAGGAGAAAAAAAACTCTTTAAAAATAAAACCTCTGAATACCAAGCTTACCTTACAGTGATCAGCCAAACAGCTGAAAAGAAAAGCCAGGCAACATCTTGGCAGATCAAGAGAGCCTTGACTTTGATGAGACAAAATGAGCTCACCACAAGATACAATATGTTGCCCCCCCCCCCCCCCTCGTTCATATCTATCCCCTACAGTAACTCTCAGACTCCCGGGCATGTCGTCCGAAATTGTAAAGGCCTTAATTAAAGATTAATGTCAGGGTTTCTTCATGCGCTGCTTAGATAACTCATTTCCCAGGGCGCTTTGCTGAAAAACTGCCCAAGCTGGACACCAGATTTTTCAGCTTTTCAGAACAAAAGCCCTCAGCTCTCTGGCCAACAGGATCCTTCCCGCTGAAGGACAAGCAATAACAGCTCTCGCTGCTGCCATTGCGATGCCACCACTGTGACTGGGAATCGTGGGGGCGGGGGGGGAGGGAGGTTGAGTCATTTTAATTATCACAGGCATGCAAAGAGACACAATCAGCCAGTTGAAGGCCCCGGCTGCACCGTCTGCTTGTCCCTCCACCCCTCGCAACAATTACCGAGGCTCATCTTCTTCAGGAAGCCTGTTTATAATGTCAGGGCACGCCACCGAGTGTCTGTGCGAATCAGCCTCGCACTATATGCCTCTACGCACAGTGAGGGTGCAGATGCACGACTTGTACATACAGGCAGAGACATTCAATCATCTGTATGCTCGTGTGTTCATGTAAACTTGTTTTGTCAGCAATTTCAAACAGATGTATATAAGAACTGACCAACTCCAGGGCTGCAAGCCTGTGCTGTATCGTGGCCTTGTCGGGTTTCTCCGTCGCACAATACCAGATCTTCCTTTTCAGCATCTCAAGGTTGTTTTCTCATTTCTCCTTTGGAAAATGATAAGCTCCATAGGCAGAGACATATTAACCACAGACACATCAGCTTTCATGTTTTACCATCAATATAATAAGGCTAGTGACAGAGCCTTGCAGGGGTGTAAAACGAGGACAATTTGATGGTTCAGAAAGGGCTGCAATTTAGCTCTTTCCATAGACCTCCAGTGAGAGATTCTCCAAGTAACAGATCTGAAAAGAGCTGCACATGGATGAAAACAAACACATCCTTCAATATCCAGCAAGGCTGCCCAGGCCAGTAGATAACAGATGCAGGGTCACACATGCAGTATATTCACTCCTGTGGGGGGTGGGGGGGGGGGGATATCTGATCGAAGCTTTATTTGCTTAACATTCAGAAGCCAAAATGACTGTATCATTGCAAGGGCTGCTACTGTGCAAGTAAATATCTACCCTGATACAGCGAGTGAGTGGCAGCTGCAATCATTGATTCCGTCTGGTATCGCCTTCTTGTTAGCTCCTTTCTGTGGGGGTGGGGGGGAATTGATTTTGCCTTCTTCAATAGTGATCAACATGTCAGGCAGAACTGATGTTATTTTTAGTCAATAATGAAGCCGTGTCAGCCGACATACAGTTAGCAACAACTTCTGCCACTGCACAGAGGAGGATGGCAGTCGGACTACATGCACTCACATTCTGCTTGTTAAATAACACACGACAAGGTGTCATGATGTGGGAAAATAACAGATGAGGCGGTGATTTCCATAATGCCAAGATGAGTTTCCCCACCCAAATTAATTGTTTTTCTGTACTGGGATGCCTCAGAGGACATTATCACTGTTTCAACATTGACAATTAGCAAAGAAACAAAAGCAGATGCTGTGTTTAATTAACTCAAGACAAATAATCAAGGCGATTTATTGGACACTGCACCTGCTTGACCCAGGTAGTGTGTTATCCGTGCAGCCAATGACCAAAGCTGAACAAAACAACTGCCCAGAACTCTTAAAGATCCCATATAGTATAAATGAAGATGTCCATGTGTTTGATTATAGATCAGGTCTAGGTTCTGTATTAATACTGTGAAAGTATCAAAGCCTCAGTCCACAGAGAAATGCACACAGCCTGTATTCAGAAACTGAGCCTTAAAACCAGCAGTAACTTTGTGATGTCACAACAAAGCAGTCACCGCTCTCATCCATGCGCCAAGCCCCGCCCACCTGGACCCACCATCCCCGCCTTGCAGGATTTGGTTTCTCTGACTGTTTACCTGAAATCTGCTACGTTTCTTTTCAATCACTCAGAAAACAGTCAGCCAATCAGAGGAGAGGCTCAGAGCGTCCTCTCTTCTGATTGGCTCACCGACCTGTTGTTACTAGAGTAAGAACTACACTGGGATGATTTTAGGTACTTCAAACCACAAATATATCTTCTTATGGATCAACACTTCGACTAAAACACAGAATGAGTGTAAGATATGGGACATTAAAGGCCCTGAAAACACCAGGCATAAAGTGTTAAAAATTAGTTTTGGAATATGGCCAGTTCAGGACAATATCATCAACTGGGATGAGAGCCATTTCTTTAAGAGGGTCAACTTTTAAGATGTTCATTATTTTAGTTTTGTACTTCTATGGTGCCTATACCCATAATCAAATTAGCACTGAGGCCAGAGAGTGTTTCAGTATAGAAAGATGTGACGCTCCCACTATGTTTTCCTATATGGAACGGGTATAAAAGCAAAGATTTTCTGTGACCACACACACATAAAATGTAGGCTGGTTGGGTAAAGAGCAGGACTGTAACAACTTAACCCAGTCCAACATACAACATCACCACCAGCAGTAACTAAGAACAGTTACTAAGTTGAAAGATTGAAATATAACATAAGGATGTTTTTTCTTGGGTAAAACATTAACATGTCCACTTTGAACCTGACAGGAAGTTGAATCACCGACTTGTACCTCTAAACGCCCCTCTCTGTGTTGATCCTCAAAGATGTTAAACTCTATCCTTCCTGAAATAAAATCACCTTATTACCGCTTGTTATGTCACCCACTGCAGTTCTCTGACTGTCTTGGTTGTTCAATTGACTGGAAAGAGTGAAACCCGACGTCTTTGAATCGATGACAGCTCTGCAGATGTGAGTGGTGATTCAGACGTCTGAAACCAGGGTACCAGATCTCTTTTCAGCTCAACATCGTCGGGCGTTAGTTAGGACGGTGAACACCGACGTTACCCACGGACATCACAAAGTGTCGAAGCCATTTTGGAATTAAAAAAAAAAACCCAGAGTTAACGGAGTCTCTCTTCTTTGTCTCTATCTGCTGTCTAACTTAGTAACCAGGAGCCATTGTTCACAACTGACAATGACAGCCTTTACCTGTGACAATAAACAGCTCCGACATGGCCTGTCCCTTCACTGCCACTGCTGAAGGCTACGGTAATGCTGCCCATATGCGAGGCCTAATTACTTTCTTGGTCGGCCCCTGCAACAAGGTCACACTTGTTATGCCAATGTCCCATCCACACAATCAGATTTCTCACAAAGGGAGCTAATCTCATTCCTTCACAAGCCATTATCTTGATCGGACTGGCTTTTTACGCAATTTGCAACGCTGTCCAGATGAGAGAATGACTTTCCTTTAGCGGGAGCGAAGACGCTCATCAGCTTCCCACTGAGAAGTTTCAAACTGTCAGCCAACATCCACCAACTCCAAATTGGAGTTAAATTGAAGAGGCGTCCGGCTGGAGAAAGGCCAAGACAAGCAGGCCCAAGCATTGCTGCAGCGGCAGATGTCGATGAAGGTTTTTAATGGAGTTGAATTAATTCACGCAGGGTGTAATTTGTCCTGTGGATGTGGGAGGCGTACTAAGCCTGAACTTTTTCAGGGTCACAGGAGTCGTTATATTGATAGACATCTGCTGAGGCGGCCTGCAAATTTGCAAAAACTGACAGATCTGCTCTGATGTTGAGATAATGATAAATTGCATTCCACTCCAATGTGAGGCCTGTTGTGAAGCCAGAGTTGTGTCCTCACATATGTTCGGCCAAATACTCTGCAAAGGGAGAGTGTTAAAGTCATCAACAGGTAAATTCTCTAGCTCATTTTCCAAATATAAATTGGTCCATGTAGACAATCGGTATTTCCCTGTATGTTTACAGTACATACATTTTGACTAGTGTGGCATAAATATGAAACATACTTGAAAACATAGGTCTGTTTTCTTCCAGTTTTTACAACCAGTGTTGATTTTAAAAAAATATTTTAAGAGCAACAAATGTTATCAACTTAGATTTTCTTATACGCTTGTGTTGATGTAACCTGACATTCAGACTGACAATGTGATTTTCAACACTGACATTTTAAATTATCTGCTTCTAGAAAGCCATTAAAGACTGTGATATTAATCACATAAACTCTAATCGTTGTTATTTCCGTAAGTCGGCTCACAACAGCCTGTTCAGCGCCGTCACTTTCTCCTCCATTCTTAATCCCACCTACAAATCTCTGATTGGCTTGGTTGTTGTTGTTGTGTGTTTGTTTTTTCTCACTACTGTCAAACTGCACAGCACCAGATCTATTTGAATCGCTGAGAAATATCATGTGAGCACACGACTGAAACCTGGTCTGCGTGTTTATAGATCTGAGAGTGACAGCAGCTTCACTCTCAGATCTATCAGCAGGCTGTTTTTTTGAATGTTGGCAGTGAAGGCATCACGAGACTATAGAGGACAAGGCACGTAATTACTTCTCCCAGTAGAATCATTTTCAAGTTAGAGAAGCTGCTGTACAATTACTATCAATCAATGTGATTGCTGACCTTAGGTTAATTTATTCATTAACCAACTGCCTGCATGCACATGTATTTGCCAAACTGTAAACCCATGGTCCTTCACAAACTGGCGGCTGTAAGGTTCACGTCTATGACCCTTCAGTTACAGGATGGTCATTTCAACCATTTTTCTGTGTGCTATCATCGTGTTGAAGTGTCCACAGCTCCTTTTAAGCAGTTCAGCGCTCTGGGCCGGATCCAGTGCAGAGTTAGTGCAGCTCTCATTGACACTGTAACCCATCTGAAATAGACTGAAGTCACACTGTCACTTTTTAATTGGCTTTTTAAATAAATTAGGTTGCAGAATGTGATTAGAATTAACTGGTTGTCGAATTAGAATTTAAAATCTAGGCCTGAACAATTTTCTTTATTCTGACTGGATATTTCTCAGGCAGAACACAGAAAGTAGTTTCTGATTTATTTTGGTGGAAAAAGCAAAAGGTTATTCTTGGAAGATATACTGTTATTGTCTTAGCTCTCTTTACTCACTCAACCAAGCATTGATTAGTTTTGTACTGCACTGCCACCTGCTGGTATTTAGCCTCAATGTGCACACCTGACAAAGAAGGGTTGCAGACTTAAGGTTAGGGTTATCAAAGGGACACCATAAAGGATTAGGGTTCCCTTTTCTAACACTTCACCACACGGCCGCATATTTTCTCTTTCGCCCACACACACACTTTCATAAGTATTCAACAGACCTCCAATGTCTGCTGCCGTGGGGATCCGTTATCCCAACCATGATTCAGTGCTTTTATTTTGGAGACATAAAGCAGGTTTTAATTTGTAATTGAGAAAACGCAAAATTCTTACTACTTTTAAGAGACTGCCCAACTTTAAGTTTTTTTAAGAGACCTTAAGATTTTCAAAAAATAACAAATTGACTTGTGGGGGCTTTGGGTGGTTAACTGTGAGCTCTAAAACAAAAATGTTTTCGCAAATTATCATTGCTATTATTTCTTTATACTGTGCTGTGCCACTGGGAAATTACCCATTTTGCCCACATTTTTTGAAATAACCTTTTGGTGCGTGAAGTTAAATGGGAGTGTAGTGCACCCATTTAGAAGGAGGAAGTACCTCACACCTTTTAAAAACATAGCTATCTCTAGTGGTGCCCCCATAGATATGAAAAACTAAAAGCCTGAAGAAAAGTACTGTAGGTTGTTGGAGTGGAAAGTTTATATAATTAGCAACAAAGCTGCTTTGTTTCTAATTAAACATGCACAAAGGAAATGATTCTAAAGGTCTCCGTAAATGAATGTATTCTCAGTCAAAGGCCAAATACAAACATCATGCAGCTACAGATTATACTGACCTTTTCACTGGCATCATTTGTGTTAAACATGCATTCAAAATCTATGTTGCAGGACTGGGTGCGCGCTGAAACATACTAAACAAATACTGAAGCTCATCTGCAAATGTCAGTGGTTAAAGTTAGTTAAACTTCACCATATACTGTAGCCATTCTTGCTTTTGTGGGATAAATTTGTCTTAACTTAAAGGTCTCATATTGGAGAAAGTGTTATTTCCATGTGTTTGATTATACAGCAGATCAGGTTTAGCTTCTATATTAATACTGTGAAAGTATCAAAGCCTCAGTCCACAGAGAAACGCACACAGCCTGTATTCAGAAACTGAGCCTTAAAATGTACCGTCAGGACTCGTGTAACTTTGTGATGTCATACACAAAGTGTATCAACTCTCATCTGTTACAACCAACATTACAAGACTGGTGTTGCACTGCACTTCTTCTGGGGGCAAGTTTGGTTCAGTTTGAAGCAGAAAAATACAGGCATACAAGATTTAAAACAAAAAAAATTAACAGTGAAAATTGACCTTGAACTGAACAGAGTTCTCATTTTCTGTTGTCATTGGAAGAGGTTTTCTCTGGAGCCGATTTCTTTTTGCCATTTCCTGCCTGTTTTGTTCCTTCAATAAGCTCTTCTTCTGCCTGCAGGGATACATGGCATTTCCCTGACACCTTGCAGTCACTCACAATGAAGATCAGGCCATCAGACTAGTTAAACAACACTGCCATCCGCTGCCTGTGATGAGCACATACACTGATGGGGGGGGGGGGGGGGTTTGGGAGGGTCACTGACACGAGAAGAATAGCAATGGTGGCTGCCTACCTTTATTTATGCAAAGTTTGCCCTTTTCTTGCTACACATGAACAACTTGACACATTCAACTAGAGTCATCTGAAGCCTCCTAGAGCTTTTACTTCCAAATATGTAACTCACAGGCGCCTGCTTAGTAACCGCTGAGGGAAAGTTTGCATTTTTCCCCCACACTGACTGTGAATACAAACCTGGAGTGAATAAAAAGCGAAAGCAGCGATGATTTTATCCTATCAGTGTAATTTGGATCAGTGAGTGAGGACCGGGTTAAATGAGATACGATTTAAGTGTGTCGACACTCGCCGACCTGATTATCTCTGCATCTCTGAGGTCACTTTTGCTTTTTGCTTTGTGCTCACAAGAAAATAGAATTGGTTCATTTGATACAGTATCTAGAATGATCCTTAACGTTTTTCTTAATAAAAGGGTTGATTCTGCTGAAATACAAAAAGGTATCTAGAGAGGTAGATAGATTAAGTTTCACCTGCTGATGCTTGAAGTTATCTGTCTCTGAGATTTCTGCTGTCACCCCAATGCAAGGGAGGTGAATGTAATTTTCATTTCTGCTGCTCAAAGAATTGAATTTGAACTTTTCATTGTAACCTTTTTTTCTTCCAAAGACATAGTCTCATTGAAGTCTGTTCCCAGTGAGGCCCAGTAACTGGAGTATTGTTTCTGGAGATGTGAAACCTCAGCACCCCAATAAGACTCAAAATATTGGCTTGGCTTGAATGTCTTTTGGAATTCGGGTGTACCGGCCCTTTGAGATGAATGGGCAGTAACGTTGGTGGGTAATACAGCTGAATTTCATCTAAAAAAAAAAAAAAAAAAAAGAAAAGAAAGGTAAGCAGAGCCCTAAATGCTTTACTGTTGATTCTCAGTGTGATCTAGCACTGTACTTAAGGCGTTTTACCACTTACCTTAAAGTATACCTGACTCTTACACAATGAGGAAAACCTGAGGCATTAATCTTTAACTCAAGGGAGCCCAGTTTTATTTGTAGTGGCCTGTGTGCATAGAATAAAAGGTGATAATGGTTTTCTTTTTAAAAATGTACAGAAAGCTTGATACAAGTGTTTGGATTCAGCATTTTTATCACCTCCTAAGAAATACTTATGAGTTGTTTAGTTTAATTATTTGATAGGGACGATGCAATTTAACATAGTTAAGTTTATAGCTATTGCTAATTTTCAACTCTTGTCCCTAGTGCTCTACATTTACAGTGTAATTAAAATAATCAGTTTTAATTATCATCGACCAATCAATCAAACTGTATTTGTATAGCAGTTTTCATACAGGTAAGTGCAGTTCAAAGAGCTTCAGAGACTGATAAGCTAAAAGGAAAAATACAAATAAAGTGAGAACGCTGACAACGAGATACAATAAAATATATTTTAAAAGCTATAATATCATTAGCACAACAACAACGCAGACAAAGCAGACAACTAGTCAAAACTGTGTCTGGATGAGTTTGGACTTGGCAGGATACTAGTAAGTGAGTGAGTGAGTGAGTGAGTGAGTGAGTGAGTGAGTGAGTGAGTGAGTGAGTGAGTTTGACCACTTTTATATCTAGTCTTGATCACAGCGTGAATGCGATCCAGTTTGTGTGTCTGCTGATTCCTCACTTCGCACATCTTGATGAGTGTAACTGAAGCTTTATCAGTAGAACAAAAGAAGTTATTTGTAGCTAATCCTGTGGCAGCAATCAGCTCGTTAGATGAGTGAGCTTCAGGGAGAGATGAACACACACAGATACAATCACAACGAATGTGTCACTGTAATTAAACACACTCCAGTGTCTGCTGAGGGACACACAGTGCTTATCTTTTTCTTAAAGACGGAAATCAAACTGTTCCACCACACCTGCTCACTGGCTGACGGCATGAACAGCAGTGAGGTTGTTAAAAGCGTTGTTTCTATGTGTGCTGCACTTCATCCAGGATCTTCGGGCTGTCAGGGTTAAGAGCTAAGTTTTCAAAAGGACGACACCAAAGCACTTTGATTTCCAGATGAAACGGCCATTTATTAAGGGCAAGACTTTCATTCGCTGCAGTCAAGGCCTGCTTTATCTGCTAAAGTAGAAATTCCTTTTGTGCCCTTTTGAGAAATGTTCAACACGGTAAGTTCTTGTAAGAGCACACACTGACCCATTGGGTTATTAAAAGGTGCCATGCGCTGACTTTTAACATCAAGAAATCAATCATTATGGCATCAATTTCCAGACATGACTGAATATCCGAACATCTATCAGACTTGCAGCATCTGCAGGCCTTTTTAGTTTTGCAGGAAAATCTGCTGAGTGGTTTTTTGTCATGACAAGCTTGTTGTAGAGTAGAAAACAGTTCTTTAAGTAGTAAGGCTATCAAACACCACATCTCTTTTATACAAAATAATAATTTTATTCAAAGTAATTCTGTGTTTTGTGTATAATTATTTTAAGTAAACCGATTATGAATTGGAGGGAACAAATAAAAACAACTACAATTTAAAGAATGATGCTGGTGTCATTTTATGTTTCTTCTTCAAACACTCTCAATGCTTTGACTTCTTGTGTGTGTGTGTGTGTGTGGCACTGAGCCACTCAGCCATGCCCCAAGCCCCAAGCCCCAAGCCCCGCCCACCTGGATCAACCATCCAACCTTGCAGGATTTGCTTTCTCTGAGTGTTTTACCTGAAATCTGCAACATTTTTATTGGATCACTCAGAAAACAGTCAGCCAATCAGAAGCTCACCCACCTGTTGTTAGTAGAGCTCCAGAGAGGAGCCAGACTGCGGCGATGTAAAACTACATTGAGGTGGTTTCTGTTACTTTAAACCACAAATATATCTTCGTATGGATCATCACTTCAAATACAGCACTGGAAAAGTGTAAAACATGGGACCTTTAAGACAAATGGAGTTTAAAAATGGAGAAAGCAACTTAAATTTCATGTGCGTAAATGCTCCAAATTCTCAGAAATAATAGGAGAAATGTGGCCTCGGTGTCCTCAGTGGTAGCTTCAGCCATTAGCATGAAGTGGGGGAGAGAAGAAGTTGGTAAACTAACTTCTGGAAGTGGTTACATGAAAGAAAAGATAGTCACATCACGCTAGTTTTGTATCATGAATCCTTTAATTATATCCTGAAACAAAATAGACTTAGTGTGCAGTGAAGAAATAGAGTAAATAAATATAGTTTCTCAAAGATACACAATTTGTTTTGATGCTCAGGATTTTATTTTCAGGACCTATATTTTGAAAGGAGCAGAATACAGGCAGGCCTCAACGCTGGAGATACAATCGAAGGGTCGGACTGAACGGAAACAACAGTGGGAAAAGAAAAAACATTGCAGCAACAAGAAGAGAGCGAAAAGAAACACAATCACATCTTCACACAAAGTATATGGTCTGGTCCCGTAAACATCACCCAGGCCTCTGGGGTGGTCGTCAGTAAATTGTACTTCGTTTTAAGATGTATGGCCTCCGGGACTTGGTGCTGTGCGTCGCTTGCCTCTTCAGGATGTAGGGTGATTTTCGCTTCAGAGGATTGTCACTGTTCTCCTCTAAATATTCTAGAGAGTCGTGAAGTAGCTGTTAGGGCCACACACACACAGAGAGAGAGAGAGAGAGAGAGAGAGAGAGAGAGAGAGAGAGAGGCGAGTGAGTGTCACACAACGAGGAGGAAAAGGCAGGCAAACACATGTTTTGTTGCTGAGTGGCAGGGTAATGGGCGGCTTCGCCGGCGTGGCGGTGATTAAACGAGCTCTGTGCTTCCATGCATGGCAAAGCAGATGCTGATCTGCAGTTGCTGTGTTAAGGTTTTTAAAAAAACAGACAGAGAGGGAGAGAGAGAGAAGAGCTGTTGTGTAAGGAGCTGAGAGTGAAAGGAAAATGATGGAGGGGGAGGAGGGGGGGTGATTTACTGGAGGTGTGTTTACAGCAAGAGAAGATGGATGGGCTCTGTGTGGTGTGTGAGGAGTGTGTGTTTGTGAGATTTAGAGTAAAGCCTTTTACGTTCAGTGTGCGTCTGTGTTTATGTGAGCGTGTGCAGATACTGTACACGGAGGGTTTTATATATCAACCAGGACTTTCTGTTATCAGCTTATGTATGTTTGTTTTTGTTTGTGCAGAACTCAGAGTATTTGCTGCAGCTCTGGACGTACAGAAGGTTGATGGTTCGATCCCCAGCTCTTCCAGTCCGTGTGTCCAAGTGTCCGAAACCCCAAAGTGCTCCTGATGCGTTTTCCATCAGTGTCTGGGTGCGATGAATGAGTGAATGTGGCATGTATTGTGAAGTGCTTTAAGTGGTCTCTAAGACATATCTATATAAGTGCCGCATTTATCATTTATTTATAAAGTGATGGCTGATTAACAAATAAACTCATCTAGCATCAGTGAATTTGCACAATCCGTTCTTTTTTCTTTTCTTTTTTTTTTTAAAGTTCTGTGAGATGAGAATATGTGACTAAGAGTTTTAGAGAATTTTCTCAACCTGTAGAGCAGAAAGCACCAAGGACTTTAACTTATGATACTACATTTTACTGCTCAATACACTTCATTTTGTTCAAGCAACAAAAGGTGCAACTGTCCACGGAGCAGGACGAGGCCCAGTAGCTGTCAGGGGCCCGTCACACTTGCAGTTTTGATTCAGTCTTTTATATTTTAATTGCCCTTATTGAACCAAAATTGCATGTTGTTGGTAGTAAGTTGCAGGAAGTTGGTAACTAGGTAGAGTAGGGGCAGGAGAAAAATGTTTGCTGTAAGCTGCCAATGTTCATTTAAAAAATGAATACACATAAATGTGAATACCGTCAAGGATAAAAGAATAAAGTTGACTGGCACACAACTTATTTCCATCATGATATTCTAAGTATCTTCAATGGCAGCAGGCATGAAGAAACAAAGATACACCAATTAACTGTGTGTGTGTGTGTGTGTGTGTGTGTGTGTGTGTGTGTGTGTGTGTGTGTGTGTGTGTCTCACCCTCTCCTCCCGGCTCTGCAGCGCTCGGCAGATGTGTTGCAGGCTGTACAGCTCCTCCAGCAGCTGGAGGCTCCCCTCCCTCAGCTCGCCATCCTCCTGCTCTTCGCCGCTCCACGTGTCCTGCCGCAGGCTGCTCACCATCCTGCACAGGTTGGCCAGCGACACGCGCCAGTAGGGGGCAACCTGCTTATTCTGTTTCATCTGTCGAGAGGCGGAGAATGGAGGGAGAGAGGGAGGGAGGGAGGAGGGTGGAGAGGTTGTTAGTTTGACAAGGTTTAAGTTTCAAATTGAGTTCAGGAGGTTGGCTGTTTTTTCATTTCCAGATTCAACACCTTGGAGTGAAGTAGCTCCTGGTTGTGAGGAGGTGATCTAGTTGAAATGTCAACTAACGCTGTGAACTGAGGTGAAGTGAAAATTGAGTGGAGGCCAGAGGGGAGGGGGGGGGACCACAATTTAATCTATTTATTTAGTGGGGATAGTTCTGATTTCAAACTGTCACTGATACTATTCCACTATTCGATATCCTCGTGATTCTATATTTAGTCTCAGTCTCACTTCTCTTGGATGTTGAATGTCATGTTACGTGCGTTGATCTTTGCCTTTTTTAAATTTCATTAATAAATACTGATTTGAATATTTTGTCCACTCAGTTTTATGAACAGATGCCTTAATGATCTGCTTAGCTTTGTTCTGTGAAACAACACTGGAGTGGCTGTTATCTAAATGCTATTCTGTTTGTTTTCCCACACTCGCAGCAAATTTCATTCTCTGTGTTTTTACTGTGGCAAATCCTTTTAAGAGGCACTGAGGATGCTGCATTTGAGGTTTCCACTTTACATTGAAAGCACTGATGCAGCCCGCCACATGTTAAAGCACTACTTAAGATGTGCGTGCTCTTTTTCTTAACCATTCTTCTAGGCTCCAGACACC
Organism: Seriola aureovittata; assembly: GCF_021018895.1. Classification (NCBI taxonomy): domain Eukaryota; kingdom Metazoa; phylum Chordata; class Actinopteri; order Carangiformes; family Carangidae; genus Seriola; species Seriola aureovittata. Next base: position 24,468,417 of record NC_079373.1, read on the forward strand.
CTGGACGATATTTCTGTCACATCTAACGTCACATAGCTGCAGCCGGCTGCGTTATAATCTTGTTTGAGTGGTTTTAAGATGGAGAAGGGCCCCTGGAGGGCCGTTGTGTGCGTGGGCCAGCGTTGCCACAAAGACCTGTGGGTGTCACCGAGGATGATGGAAAGATTCAGAGGGCGAGGAGAAATTGTCGCCTCTAAGTTATTGTAGACGGTCACAAGCCCTCTGAGACTTGCTTTGCTCACATCATTTAAGAGCGGCAGAGGAAACGCGTCTCCTCTGACGTCGTAAAGACAGGAGCCACGTCGTGTTTAGGGTCACGGTGGGGGGGGGGGGGGGGGGGGGGGGGGGGGCTGGTGTAATAAAAGTTGTAGAGACATCAAACGAACAACACGCAAGGGAAACAAACATAAGCAGCTACTGACATTTAGAAATCGTTGATGTGTGGAGGAGTTCAGTGGTTTTCATTTGGTTTTAAATGAACTAAGTGAGTGGGGGCCAGGTGCAGGTTTAATTATGCAGAAAGGTCACATGACGGGTAGTTTTTTTTATTTATTTTTTTTAATTTGGCTGTATTAGGATCTTCTCCCTTAATGACAGTTAATCAATAACTTTGAGGAGGGAAATAAACAGTTAATTCAGGGGCCCAATATTCTTACAGTCCCCCGTGGGGCCACACGTTATTAACAAATCAGCTCCGTCTCAGTGACGTTTGGATTTTCTGTCAGCGAGTGACTTAGTAACTGAACCACCAGAACACTTTATCGCAATGTTCTGCTCTGTTTCTTTAACACTGACTCAATTTATTTATAATAAGCAACTTAAAATGACTTGAAGAGCTCAATCTATATTCCAAGTGACTAATGATAGAGAGTCTGGCTAGTTTTGTATTGACCTTTGTGCTGACAGATGAGCCCTGGCTGTAGAATAATGTAATCATGTTCAATAGAGAGAAAAAAGAACCGGAGGGGGAAATCTATCGCCTGCATCTCAACAGCGGCTGAGCAGGTCAATCAATTTAGATGTCGCCTAAAAAATGTATATTGGTAAGATAAAGCAACAAGTATCTGCTACAATACTGCACTTTCCAGCCTCTTCAGCACTCTGTCACCCGGCAAGTTATTATTACAGTCATCACCCCTGAGCAACCTCGCAGCATCAGCAGCAATGAATCACACGTCTCTGTGCGGTCGCCACGGTTATTCATCAGAGAGAGAGAGAGAGAGGAGGAAGATGTGTCGCTATGATGCCGTCAGGTCCATCTGAATCCTATTAGGCTCGGTCCATCCGTCTCTCCTTGTGCCTCTAGTCCCACTTTCGCCGACTTCATCCCTCAGCTTTGCCTTGGCCCTCAGCGCACGGCAACAGATAGATTTGATAAAAGAAAAAAATCTTAAAGTTACGCCTGAATAACTTCTCTCAGCCTCAGCTCTTATTTTCCTTTCATCTCAGAGGACATGCCCTCCACTGCAGCAACTGGAGTGTGTTGATTATATTTATTTCTCTCTTACACACTTCCAATAAAAAAAACCCAAAACAAAACAATGTCAGCCCCAAAAGTAAGTTTGGCCCTGAGTGACACAGAGTGAGTCTCTTCCAGTAAATTATTTACCTGCCACTCAGCAGGAACACGGCCAAAAAGGTGAGGCTGTGACTGAAGCACGGGTGCAGGTTTCATGAAAGAACACCTGGGTGGGAAGCCTGTGTGTGTGTGTGTGTGTGTGTGTGTGTGTGTGTGTGTGTGTGTGTGAGTGTGTGTGTGAAGTGTCACTAGCTGACCGGCTGGGTTGAAGCTTTTTGGACACCCCGTCTCTGATGTCACAGGTGCAGAATAAAAAAACTAAAAAAAGAGAGAGAGAGAGAGAGAGAGAGAGAGAGAGAGAGAGAGAGAGAGAGAGAGAGAGAGAGAGAGATAGAGAGAGAGAGAGAGAGAGAGAGAGAGAGAGAGAGAGAGAGGAGCAGTTACCTTAGAAGTGAAGAGACTGCTGAGCAGCTCGTCTTCTAGCGCTCGCTGGTCCTGGTCGACGTCTGCCAGTTGGATGTAAAACAGAAAATATAACCGTCAGCCAAATCTAACCTGGACGTAAATCAACCCTGACTGCTTTCTGCAGAAGAAAATGTCAATTAGATATGGAAATACAGAACCATCTTTATCGACTTGTCTGATGCTTTAAACTGCCATTCAGACTTCCTCCATCATCTTTGTGAGTTGGGATTAAGATGTAAATGCTGCAAACTCTTCTTCTGAAGTTTAATTCGGAGGCTCAGCCTTCAGTCTTATTCGCTGGTAGGCAACTTTAAGTGTTCAACACGTGACGCACGATTGATTTACAGGCCCTCAGACTGAACTAAACACAAATAACCCAATAAAGCTTTGTAGATCCAACATCCATCACTTATTTTTTGATCCATTTTTCCATCTTTTAGGTTTCATTGGCTCATTGGAGCAAAAGTGATTTAATTGGATTCCCTGTGGTTTTAGATTCTTACGCAGTTTAGTGTAGCTTGCATTTAATGAAATAAATGAATAAAAGAATTAATGTCCTTAATTTTGGAACCAATTAAAAAGATAATAAGAAATATTGTTTTCTTCTCTGTACATGTAAATTACATTGGATAATTGAGGAGAAGGAGCTAATAGGAGCGTAAAGGAGGGGGAATACTGAAGCAGTAAGGCACAACTTGGATAGAAAACGAGAAGAATAAATGTCTTAAATTGAAGAAATATAGAATAATCTGTTTTGAAATACCAAAACGATGCACCTGTTGCGTGCAGTAAGTGGGCTGGACGTGTTGCATACTTCACCCGACTGTCGTGGCTTTTTATCTACTTACGTTACCATGAGTGAAGTCGATGATAAAAATCAGAAAATGATGCAAACATGCAAAAGCCTGCTGAAAGTGCTTACCTGTGCAAAGTCCACCACATGTGAAACAGAGGAGAAGCATACACGCCAACTGTGCCTGCATCTTGACCACGAGAGTACAAACAAAAACAAACAAAAAGAGGATCCAACTCGGAAGAATTCACCTGAGGAAGAATCTAGTCCATAAGGTTAAGGGTCAGACCCAGACAGCTAAAGAGGATGAGGAGGGAATGTGTAGTAGTGATGCTGCTGCTTCCTCTTTTTTGTCTTCTTCCTCCCTTTCTTCTTCTTCTTCTTCTTCTCTCCCAGCTCCAAACAACGCTTCCCCTTCCTTGCAGTTTTCTGGTTGGATGTGAAGTGCAGTGGGCTCCATTCCCTCAGTTTATAAGAGGCAATGTGATGTCAGAGGATCTCTCACCACCACTACCCCCCTGCCACCCCCACCCCCACCTACCCACCCACTAACTCAGCCCCCTCCATCCATCCATCCATCCATTCAATCATCCACCCATCCCTCTCTTCATGTTTCCCTTCCCCCCCGTCACTGTGTCATTGCTTTATCAGACGTCACTTTAGCATCACAAGGCGAAAGGTTTTTGCGTCAAGGTTTGAGAGATTTGGTTATTTCACCTCATGAATGCACACAGCCTGAGGTTTGCTTTGCTCTCGTCTCCCGGGGACGGGATGCAGGAGTGATGGGGGAGAGTGGGAGGATGCACGACAAAGATTCATTCTTTTTTTTTTTTTTTTGGTATATTATTAAGTCTCTTTTCAAATCAACAGGTGATCAAATTACAAACCAAAATGAGGGCATTAAAAATACATGAATAATAATCATAAGCAGCCAGTTGTTTTATGGAAATATTGTTATTGATATTCTTAAAGTGTTTCTTTTAAAGTGTGTTTTCATTTGAGTAAATCTCACCCTAAAGTCCATTAAATAGCTTTTCCGGTACTTTTGCTCATTTTGCACAATTTTCATGAGAAGATGGACTTTCTCAAGGAATTGTAAATATTCAAATTCAATTTTTTTTTAGCACTTTACGGACTTACTGTTCACGTTGGCTTAAAAGGCAAATGCAAAACTACTAGATTCTGAATGAGCATGATCTAAATACACAGAACTGCTCTGTGCAACACAGGTTGGTCCTGAATAAAGTAAAACAAGAAATGGTCAACCATTCAATTTGGACTTCAATTCAAAACAAGTTTTAAAATACAGCTATTGTTTTATGTTTTGTGTGTTTTTTTTTAACACAAATATGTAAATATAACAAAAAGAAAATATGTTTAGTACTTTTCTATGGAGTCCCACAGGGATCTATTTTAGATCCTGTCCTCCTACTCGATTTTTTTAAATTTTTTTTAATAAATTGTACCTTTGATTCTTTTTCTCAGATATCTATTTGTTCCAGGCAAGAAATATCAGATGTAAAACAAATAAGGGATGAAGATGATGCAGTGTCTCTATACAGTAATATCACATTAGAGACTTGAGAGTTCATTATTCCGCTCTTTCTGCTGTCCATCTGAAGGTTCAGGTGCGATCTGATGGACTTCAGATCAATAAAAATAAACTGAATACATGTTGTGAAATTAAATATAAGCAGTAATTATGTCCTGGCAAACACCTCTGATTGTTGTCCATTTTGTATCCTAATCTAGGATGCTTTGGGTTGTAATATAAAAGAAGAGACTGGACGTTTCTAATGAAATACTGTATGTACATGTGGTACACTATCACATAAAATCCACTTTGATTGAAAGCCAAAAAGTAAGTATAGTCGAGTTGGTGCATCCTCATTGTAAATCAGCCTTAGTTTCATTTGTTCATATTCACACTAATTGGTCCCCAGAGAGAATTATCCTCTTTTAATATACAGTAAACAACCCAGCTGGAACAAGTCCAAGACATATGTGCTGTGCAGAAGAAACAGTCTGGCTGGAGTTAACGCAGGCTGCATTCCTCTTATGTCTGAATCTCATCTCTGTCATTTCAATCCAAACGCCGAGAGGCAGCTCACTGTAAACTAATCATATTTCAACATCACTTGACTTCTGCCTCTTCATTGCACCGTTACATATATTTGTAAAAGCTTAATTCATTGTGTGTTATATTGTGTAATATATATAATCTTAATAATATTTGTGCTATTTGTTCTATAATCTCTTCTATAATCAAAATGTGACTTATTCCTAATGGGATTTTAGCACTTACTGCCCAGATAGTCTCATGTTCTCTTATGTTTTAACTTGAGTTTAAATTGACCTTATACTGTAGGTTTTTTTTTTTTTATTAATATTATTTTAGTTTGGTTCCTTAATTTACAGTTTTTTCACACAAGTATTTACCTTTGTCATTTTCTTTTCTGCTCGAGTTTCTCTAGTTTCTCTTGCAGGTGGAAGGGGGCAGAGTTTCACCGATAAATGTCTATGAAGTCTGGGGAAACACCTCCCTCCCGCTTTTAGGATGGGGCGGCGGACAGAGTTGCAGTCGGGACAGACTCAACTTTTCTGAAACACACCACACAACTGTCCGACGTCCTGCCATGCGGGGACTCTAACGTATTTCGGATTGTTGTCTATTTAATTCCGCTCCTTCAGTCATGGCTCCGTTTGGAAAAAACTTCCTGAAAGCTCGACTGAAAAACAGGTAATTTGATGAGAGTGCGATTATAAGAGAGAGAGAGAGTGCGTGTGTGTGTGTGTGTGTGTGTGTGTGTGTGTGTGTGTGTGTTCTTTCAAGTTCGCAGAGCTCTCTGTTTAGAACTGCTGAGGAGGGAGACCTGAACTGAAGTCAGTGCGCGTTGGATTTAATGACTGAGCTGCACAAGGGGGGAAAAGTGAATTGTGAATGGAGCTTTGTGTTAGCATCTTTTTCACCAACAATATTAGAAGGAAAGTGCAGGTTGTCCAACATGGTGATACCGTGGACCATTAGAAAAGATCTATATTATAGTCAGAAACGCCATTTAATGCCATTAACTACAAGAACACAAAAGCCAGAGGCCGATTGCATATTTGCATCTGGAGGAGGGAAGGATATAACCTTAAACAATTTTTCATCCATATATCTATGTTTTTAACACACATTTGGATCCTTTCACTAAATTAAGCAGACGTAAGACTTGTTTTCTTCCCTGTTTGTTGTAATATTTCCAATTATTGTGGAAAGATTGAGCAGATTACACTTTTTGATAGTGTTTCTCTCCTTCCTGTCAAAGTACGCGGCACTGTGCATCAGCTCATACAAGCTTTGACCCTCTCCTGCTCTGTAATTACTACAAAGATGTTATATTTAATACCCGTTTCATCTGGTACGACAGAGTCAAAGGACCTGAGAGAGATCCTGTCATCAACATGTATAATTTGCCTCAGCAATTTCCTTAAGTGACTAACCTGGCCTTTTGATGTGCCCCTGGCTACAGCTGGGATTCAGCCTCAGGTTTAGAGAAAAAAAAAAAAAAAAGGTGGGAAAATTAGATTCACCGAGGCACAAGCTGTCCTCTGTTGTGGACTGCAGACTTTAGTTGTGCAGAGTTGGTAAACAGAGTTTGTCTTTTGAGAGTATCTAGGTCATGATCCAATCCCTTGCAGGGTGCAGGCAGGATTCATGCTGCCAAAACCGGGATCAGGAAGGTTTTAACTGTGGGTAAAGACGTATTTTCATTAGCTTTACTTATTAAAAAAGGTTCTCATTTACCACCAAACTCAGTGGAAAAGGGTTTGGATTAAGTTCAGAAATAAAACTTACAGTAATTTAGTATAAATTATTGCCTAAGAAAAACAAACCCTTTGACTGTGGCACCAGCAGAATAATGGATGTACTTTCACATTACACACAGAGCTGAGATGAATTATCTTTGATAACTTCAAACAGTCTGACTGAAGCTGTCTCCAGTGGATGTCTTTATTTCTTTTTACTTCATGTTGCGTGGTAATTACCACTGCAGCACCTATAATTACCTTAAGTGTTTTGATCTGTAGATAATGTCAAACGCTTGATTTCAGAGACGTGCTTTTACTGACGCTGAGACACTGAGCTGGATGTTTGCTGAAGGATGACAATGACGTGGAGCTGCAGTCAGGTCAAACATAAGAAACCTTTGCACACTTTCAGATTGTAAAAAATTCAAATGTGTTGATGATGGTGGATGAATCACACTTTTGTTTGAATACTGTCAAACAATCAGTCCTTCGTGTCAAAGTGGCATACCATAGTGAAAGAGCACAAACGGGCCTGAAAGGGTTTGAAAATTAGATGGTTTCCAGCCAGTGACAATCGTGACCCAAGCATTGCAGTGACCTCTCCCACTTAATCTTGCACTGAGCCACACTTACAGCATGACAGCATTGTTCACAGGACCAATTAGCTACTGAAATTGTTTGGATAACACAAATTAGCAAGCCAGGGCAAATCTTGAAAGAAAAAAAAAAGATACCAGTTGTATTTTCACTGAGCAAAAGCTTATTTTGGTGATTCACAGACCTGCTCAGAGGGGGAGGAAGAAAAAATAAGAGGGGTGGGTGGTTTCACAGAGGAAGGGAGGAGAAGGGAAGGGGTGTGTTGTGTCTCTGCTCACAGATGCCTATCAGAGGAGTCATCATCCCAGAGATGAACATATACAGATAGAAAAGTGATGTTATTTCCTCACCGATCCCTCATCCTCTTACAGATAAGAGCCAGAGGAAGCGTCTCCTGTCCTACACTCTCTGTGTATCTGTCAGGGAAAACACTACGTAGATGCTCTCTACAGCTAATATATTTCTCTGTTTTAACTTTAAAAAGGGTTTGCTGCCCTTCTTTGGTTTCACACATTCACTGACAGACAGGGCAGATAAAACCTTATCATCTTAGTTAGCCTAATGTTATGAACATTTAACATATGGGAACCAATGCAAATGTCATGTCTGTAATGTGATGTATCATGTCTCACAACTCAAGATCTCCTTCATTCAAAGGGTTAGTTTATTGATATCTACTCATAAGGACTTCTTCCTTCAGTAGAAAGTGGATCAGTTACAAAGACGCCGTTTCTGGCGAGAGATTTTAGATCAACAACTGTTAAGTGGATTGTTATGCAATTTGGTATCTATCCATGGTGCCTAGAGGGTGAATCCTAATGTCCTTTGTGATCATCTGTCTTTTCCTGTAGTAACCACATGATGTTGACATGTGAAGTTTCAACTGCTGTTGATGAATTGTCACCACTTTAGCGACTCCCTAACTTTCCATATAGCCTACACTAGTGCCACTGAAACTGCAAAACTAATGCTAATTAGCATGCTAAAACACAAAGCTAAGATGAGTGAACAGGATAAACCATATAGCTGCTAAACATGAGCATGCTAGCGTTGTCATTGTGAGCATGTTAGCATGCTGTTATTAGTAATTAGCTCGAATTATCACTGTGCCAAAGCCTCAGAACTACTAGCATGGCTGTTACTTCCATTGTACCGAGGTGACAGCAGAGATGGCCAGTATAACCAAAATGATCTGGATTGGTAGTTGAAGAAGAAATGTATTTGGGTGAACCAACACTTTAGAGTTACAATAAGGAATGATTTATAGTATAAACAAGTTTTACGTCACTTATCTGCTGTTCTCACATCAGCTGACGTACTGTTTGTGTTTTAGTTGTAAGAGCAATCCTTTGATTTCCTCACCGCCAGACTAATCAGGATATAATCAAAGTTTTCAGTCCCTTGGGGAGAAAATGAGAACTTGTTTACATCAGTGGCTACAAGAAATATTTGTTGATACGCCATAGCAGCTTTGTTCCTGTTTGAAATAGCCGCATCACCTTATCATAGGCTATCACTATTGATCTGAGAAAAACGTGCTGAGACGCTGGAGCGCCATAATGCTGTCGTTTGTTATGACTTGCTCAAACCACCAGCATGTGGTCCTCTGTGGTAACTTGTAGCTTGCAAATTTATGACACAAGAGGGAATTGTTAATGTCTGCAGGGTTGTCATTATGAGTATTAAAATGGAAGAGAGCCACACCACCACAGTGGAGCTGTAACGTAATCGTCCAACGCAGAAACTTGTACTAAAATTCAGATAATTTGAATGTGGTTTCCTCCCCACATGTCTGATGTCTCCTTGGTATTGCAGCTTGTAAGTTCAGGCTGAGGTCAAGCAGGTCTGCTCAGGTTTCCTGGGTTCACTCAGGTGTGAAACGATCATGTGTTATCCACCCCACAGCATCCATCCTCGCCGTGACAAGAACCTTGTATTCTAATATTTCTATTAAAGAATATAAATCATTGTACGTCCTGAATTCCATTGGCACCTTTCCAAATCACAAGGTTCGACTTCACCACGATATCAGCGTCAGCTTTGTCATTTATCACCCAAAGCTGTGACCTATGAGGGCACCCTCATTTGTTGCGTCTGGTACCGCAGCTTAATCCCAAACTATGAATATCAAATGGCACCCAAAGTGACAGCCCGTACGAATGTATTAGCTGCGATGTAATCAACCCAATGGTGCGTGCAGCGTTTGTGTCTGTCCTGGCAGGGAGTGGACTCGAGGGGGTTAGTGGTTTTGGCACTAGCAAACACAAATACCGCCATTCTCATCAAAGTGTTTTTCCTCAGAAAACAACGTCTCTCCAGACAGTTTTGAGCGATCCAGTGATAAAGTTTTGTAGTCTTAAGGAATTTGACCTTCAGCATAGCACAGGTTAAAGTGAAAAGTATTCTGTTTTTTAACTCGAAACTTTTAATTTGTTTAGTTGGCCATTATGTGAATCATTGCGCCATTAAGGGAGGTGTTGAGGCTTAGAGAAAAGTACGTTGGAGGTTGTTTTCTCTTGATTTGCTGTGTCTCAGCTTTTCACAACCAGCTGTTGTTGCTGCTGCTGTTTCCTCCTCCTCCTACATTTACAACTAGACCCCAAATGTAGTTTTACAGAAAACTTCACACTTCAAGAAGTCCATGATCACAAATCTATGGCTGATGTCACAGGTACTAGTGTTCGCCCATGTTTTTCTCCACTTCCTGTTATAAAAAAACAAAACAAAAACGAACAGTCAGAGGCCCAGCCTGTGAACAGGAAAGGCAGTCAGGCAACCCCCATTCCCCCCAGTAGCAGTACAGCAGAACAGTAGCTAGCAGCCAAGTGAAATAGTAAACAATCAGGTAAGAAGTCATATTATAAAGCCTAGCATTACTGACATTTAGGCAGGTATTTTACACTGCCACTCAACTGTAAACTCACTGCTCAAATTAGCCCATAGCTACCTTGGTAAAATAATTAACATGCTGGCCATCCAACATCATAACAGTGACAGTCATGATCAAATGAAATATGAATGTTTGATGCTATTTGAATTCATTTTTCCCCCCTAGCTTTCTTGTTCCTCCCATTGAAGATTAATTCAATTATTGACATATTCGAGCAGCTCGTCCCCTGAGAAATGTTTAAACACATTTTTAACACCTCTCGACGTTACTAAAAAGGTTGATTTCCAAACAGTTGGAATACGGCTCGTGGCCCCACAGTCATACATTTGTCAGCACTTTCTTCACATTAGAGTGGAGCTGAAAACAGACCACAGTGACCGGCGTGGAATCCATTTTTCCCCTTCCTCCCTCTGTCCATTGAACTGTTGGTGGCAGGATGTTGGTGATTTCAGCCCAGGACAAATACAGGTGTTTCCCTGCCTTGCTGTACCCGCTTCCTGCACAGCTGAGGGGCTTGGGTCACCCTCTCTGAAATACCCAATTGTCTGGAGAGCATTGTTTATTCACCTGTATGTTCAGATATGACCATAGATACTCGTTTCCCACATGCTTTACGCAGGCCAGTGTTAGTGTTTGTAGGAAACATTTTCTATTTTTCTGGCAATTCTTTCACCAATCCTTCCATCCATGCATTGCAGTGCAGTTACAGCAGTGGTTCCCAAACCTTTTGGCTTGCAAAACCAGAGGTTCATGCTGTATAATCAGTCAAGATGGTGCTTGATTTAACAACCTTGAATATCATTGGGTAGTTAAGATTTTACATACATTTGCTATGGATTTAATGTCCAGTGTACTCTAATAATACAGCTGCTTAATGAATGTAGTGGAGTGTATGCCCCTCTAAAAAAAGCATAAAATGAAGATACTGATGTAGAGTACCTGAAAACTGTATTTAAACACAGTACTTGAGTAAATGTATTTTGCTAGTACATCACTGCAGGTTGCCTGTGTCCATAGTTACACCTGATTTTACCCGATAACCTCTTGTTTTTGAGACGATGTAGAACAATCCAGAGGACTGTTGATTAAAATATAAGCTGTACAAACATTATCTCATGTGTTTCAAGGCTGTTGCATTAGAGTACAGGTGTGGTCCACCCACTGTTCTCTCTCCCGTGCACCGTAGTAGCGTTTGTGGGGTTTCCTTAGTAGATGGTAGTTGGAAACTCTTGAGGTCAAAGTCGTCGTGGTTGTCGTCTGTGAATGCCAGAGGCGTGCTGGATTTGTTTGGCCTGCGCATAGTTCAGGTATTTGCTTCGCCCCGCTCATCTACCAAGGGTCTCCATAACCATTAACCAGCCTCTTGCATTGTTGCATAGGTATTGCATTCCTGACAACTTATTCACCTGCAGTTTACACAATGATCCAGTTCTCATGCCATGTGGGAACCAAAACACAACAGTATCAGTCTGTTAAAAAAAAAAAAAAAAAAAAAATCAGCAAACTCTGAGATAAGTCACTTAAGTGATTTGAATAATACTTAATATCTCACTTAGTCGTGTCAGCATGCAGGTAGATAGTATCTGTATCATCTTCAGAGGATGTTTCTTTTGTCCACGCTCCCTCGCGATGATCAGAGATTGATGTGGGCCGCTGCCGACCAAGGTTATCTCCACAGATAAAAAAGGCACTGCAGGTACAAGATGCAAGGTGCAGATCTGAAGCCACTGCTGCCTGGAACAACCTCTAACTTTTGATAGCACAGCTGTACATCTATCGTGTTTGATTTCAATCACAGTTTGTTTCATTTTCTGGTAAAACATACTGTAGAATCTGTTCTTGTGCACTCATCCTTGAATGCAGGTCTCGATGTATGAAATACAAACTGAAAGAAAAAAATAAATCCTTTAACCTTTTGGTTCCACTTATCTGAGATTATGTGTGTCTTGCTGAGCTGCAACTAAACTCCCTCCGTGATGTCATCAGTTTGCTATGTGAAATCAGTTTTTTTGGAAATACTGTTGACGAAACCTGGCATCAACCGGCATTACAAATGGATTGTTTTGATTTATTGCTGTTAACATTTTAATTAAGTATTGCCTGTTTGGTTGCAAAACCACAGACTAACCTTTCTTCAACCCACACAGAAAAAAAAAAAAGAGTTCAGTGTTGAGTTGAGAGGAGGAGCTCCAGTTTTTGTCTCTTGGTGGAATTACATGTGTAATCTTCCTGGTTTCTTTGACATTTAACTATCTGGGAGCAAAAAAGGAATGACGTATAACATTTATGCAATTACAGAGTGGGCTTTGACTTAACATTTGAAACTTGGCAGTCGGCTACAATACATCAGAGTTAACCTAATTAATCACATAAATTGTAGAATAATCCCAAGATGTTATCTTTCATATAAATAATAACATGATAGATCATTCTTTATCTTGAAATCAAATTGAAATGTCTGGCAATGTTATCTGCTTATTTGATTACTTGTTCATGTTGTGGATGTCTGCATTTGCCAGTGCCTTTCATCTGATGACTGGATATTAGGTCCTGGATATTACCGGTGGTCCATTAAGCATGTAAAAAATAGATATCGTCGGCCCATCAGAGGTCAATTTTTGAACAAGTTTTACGGTCCAGATGAAAAGGTAATGAGGGCCTTGGGGTTAAATAGCTCAGAACCGGACCATTAAGTGATCATCTCTGATGAGTAAGACCATGAGCAACAGTCTAATTGAATCAAGCTTGGGAGCACAAAATGAGCGAACATAGTTTTCTGCTCATTGACCTAATGGAAAACCATCAAAGTAGAATCTATTTAAGAAAAAAAAAAATAATACTGAGAATGGTGAAAGGACTTCAAAAGTGTGAGTGGGAGAGTATGTGTGTGTTGCACTTCA